>NC_089846.1:60337788-60708007 GCF_035609145.1 Eleutherodactylus coqui
ACACGTGTCCACCGGCGTTAGGACGGACAGAGGCAGGACAAATAGAATTATTTTCCGTTTTTTTGCACCAAAAGGCAGCACTGCGTATATTCTATGAACATGAGAAGTTTAATAACTGTGCTGTTTTCCTGCTAATGTGTCATAGAACGTGAGGGTAGCAGAGTTATTAACTGTGGCAGAGCAGGTATTTTTTTTCCCAATTAAGGAAAGCAAATGGCGAAGCCAGGAGTAAAACGTAGCTGGGTGCGTATGATTTTTACAGGTTGCACACGCAGCCGACACGTGTCCACCGGCGTTAGGACGGACAGAGGCAGGACAAATAGAATTATTTTCCGTTTTTTTGCACCAAAAGGCAGCACTGCGTATATTCTATGAACATGAGAAGTTTAATAACTGTGCTGTTTTCCTGCTAATGTGTCACAGAACGTGAGGGTAGCAGAGTTATTAACTGTGGCAGAGCAGGTATTTTTTTTCCCAATTAAGGAAAGCAAATGGCGAAGCCAGGAGTAAAACGTAGCTGGGTGCATATGATTTTTACAGGTTGCACACGCAGCCGACACGTGTCCACCGGCGTTAGGACGGACAGAGGCAGGACAAATAGAATTATTTTCACTTGTTTTACAAGCAAAAGGCAGCACTGCGTATATTCTATGAATAATAACTGTGTTGTGGCCCTGCCTATACAATTCTTTCCCTGCAGTATCAATGGAGGGTGGAATGCTCTGCAGAGGCGATTTTGAGAAGCAAAAAAAAATGCAGCACAGCTAACAGCAGCCTGGACAGTACTGCACAGGATAAATATGGCCCTAGAAAGGACCGTTGAGGTTCTTGAAGGCTACACTCACTCCTAACACTCTCCCTGCCTATGCAGCACTTCTGTCCCTAATGCCGGGTGCAACGCTCTGCAGAGCCGATTTTGAGAAAAAAAAAATTGCCACTGCTAACAGCAGCCAACACACAGCTATCAGTGGCCCTAATAAGGACCTTTGGGGGGTCTTGAAGCCTACACTAACTACCAATTCTTTCCCTACAGCAGCTCCGGTACAAACAGCACTGTCCCTCATCTAACTCACACGGCATCTGAGGCGAACCGCGGGAGGGGCCGACTTTTATGTTCGGGTGACACCTGATCTTCCCAGCCACTCACAGCAGGGGGGTGGTATAGGGCTTGAACGTCACAGGGGGAAGTTGTAATGCCTTCCCTGTCTTTCAATTGGCCAAAAAAAGCGCGCTAACGTCTCAGGGAAGGAAGTGAAAGTAACCAGAACACCGCATGGTGTTCGTTACGAATAACGAACATCCCGAACACCCTAATATTCGCACGAATATCAAGCTCGGAAGAACACGTTCGCTCATCTCTAGTAATAATTAATTAAAGTCAATAGTTTGTCTTAGTGCTGGAACAGGTGTCAAAACTGCATTATTATAAAAAAATACATAATATACAATTTGCCTGTATGAACTACAAAAACAGGGATACCTTATGTAACTAAAAGAAGAAAAAATGTTTTATTTAGCAATACAATCACACCAAGAAGGGGGGGAATAGGATGAAAACTAAATATTCATAAGGGAAGACAGGACCAGTACCAGCATCATTGTATAAATCATAACCCAGGTAATAAAGTGTAAGCACTAGAGATGAGCGAACGCGTTCGTCCGAGCTTGATATTCGTGCGAATATTAGGGTGTTCGGGATGTTCGTTATTCGTGACGAACACCATGCGGTGTTCTGGTTACTTTCACTTCCTTCCCTGAGACGTTAGCGCGCTTTTCTGGCCAATTGAAAGACAGGGAAGGCATTACAACTTCCCCCTGCAACGTTTAAGCCCTATACCACCCCCCTGCTGTGAGTGGCTGGCGAGATCAGGTGTTCGCCTAATATAAAAGTCGGCCCCTCCCGCGGCTCGCCTCAGATGCGGTGTGAGTTAGATGAGGGACAGTGCTGTTTATACCGGAGCTGCTGTAGGGAAAGAATTGGTAGTTAGTGTAGGCTTCAAGACCCCCCAAAGGTCCTTATTAGGGCCACTGATAGCTGTGTGTTGGCTGCTGTTAGCAGTGGGATTTTTTTTTTTTTCTCAAAATCGCCTCTGCAGACCGTTGCACCTGGCATTAGGGACAGAAGTGCTGCATAGGCAGGGAGAGTGTTAGGAGTGAGTGTAGCCTTCAAGAACCTCAACGGTCCTTTCTAGGGCCATATTTATCCGTGTGCAGTACTGTCCAGGCTGCTGTTGGCTGTGCTGCATTTTTTTTGGGCTTCTCAAAATCGCCTCTGCAGAGCATTGCACCCTCCATTGATACTGCAGGGAAAGAATTGTATAGGCAGGGCCACAACACAGTTATTATTCATAGAATATACGCAGTGCTGCCTGTTGGTGGGAAAAAACTGAAAACAAATCTATTTGTCCAGCCTGTGTCCGTCCTTACGCCTGTGTAGACGTGTGAGCTGCGTGAAAAACATTGCTAAATCATACGCAGCCAGCTACGCTTTACTGCTGGGTTCGCCATTTGCTTTCCTTAATTGGGAAAAAAAATACCTGCTCTCCAAGAGTTATAATAACTCTGCTACCCTCACGTTCTGTGACACATAAGCAGGGACACAGCGCAGTTATTAAACTTCGCAGGTTCATTGAATATACGCAGTGCTGCCTGTTGGTGGGAAAAAACTGAAAAGAAATCTATTTGTCCAGCCTGTGTCCGTCCTTACGCCTGTGGAGACGTGTGAGCTGCGTGAAAAACATTGCTAAATCATACGCAGCCAGCTACGCTTTACTGCTGGGTTCGCCATTTGCTTTCCTTAATTGGGAAAAAAAATACCTGCTCTCCAAGAGTTATAATAACTCTGCTACCCTCACGTTCTGTGACACATAAGCAGGGACACAGCGCAGTTATTAAACTTCGCAGGTTCATTGAATATACGCAGTGCTGCCTGTTGGTGGGAAAAAACTGAAAAGAAATCTATTTGTCCAGCCTGTGTCCGTCCTTACGCCTGTGTAGACGTGTGAGCTGCGTGAAAAACATTGCTAAATCATACGCAGCCAGCTACGCTTTACTGCTGGGTTCGCCATTTGCTTTCCTTAATTGGGGAAAAAAAATACCTGCTCTCCAAGAGTTATAATAACTCTGCTACCCTCACGTTCTGTGACACATAAGCAGGGACACAGCGCAGTTATTAAACTTCGCAGGTTCATTGAATATACGCAGTGCTGCCTGTTGGTGGGAAAAAACTGAAAACAAATCTATTTGTCCAGCCTCTGTCCGTCCTAAGGGCGGTGGACACGTGTGAGCTGCGTGAAAAACATTGCTAAATCATACGCAGCCAGCTACGCTTTACTGCTGTGTTCGCCATTTGCTTTCCTTAATTGGGAAAAAAAATACCTGCTCTCCAAGAGTTATAATAACTCTGCTACCCTCACGTTCTGTGACACATAAGCAGGGACACAGCGCAGTTATTAAACTTCGCAGGTTCATTGAATATACGCAGTGCTGCCTGTTGGTGGGAAAAAACTGAAAAGAAATCTATTTGTCCAGCCTGTGTCCGTCCTTACGCCTGTGGAGACGTGTGAGCTGCGTGAAAAACATTGCTAAATCATACGCAGCCAGCTACGCTTTACTGCTGGGTTCGCCATTTGCTTTCCTTAATTGGGAAAAAAAATACCTGCTCTCCAAGAGTTATAATAACTCTGCTACCCTCACGTTCTGTGACACATAAGCAGGGACACAGCGCAGTTATTAAACTTCGCAGGTTCATTGAATATACGCAGTGCTGCCTGTTGGTGGGAAAAAACTGAAAAGAAATCTATTTGTCCAGCCTGTGTCCGTCCTTACGCCTGTGGAGACGTGTGAGCTGCGTGAAAAACATTGCTAAATCATACGCAGCCAGCTACGCTTTACTGCTGGGTTCGCCATTTGCTTTCCTTAATTGGGGAAAAAAAATACCTGCTCTCCAAGAGTTATAATAACTCTGCTACCCTCACGTTCTGTGACACATAAGCAGGGACACAGCGCAGTTATTAAACTTCGCAGGTTCATTGAATATACGCAGTGCTGCCTGTTGGTGGGAAAAAACTGAAAACAAATCTATTTGTCCAGCCTCTGTCCGTCCTAAGGGCGGTGGACACGTGTGAGCTGCGTGAAAAACATTGCTAAATCATACGCAGCCAGCTACGCTTTACTGCTGTGTTCGCCATTTGCTTTCCTTAATTGGGAAAAAAAATACCTGCTCTCCAAGAGTTATAATAACTCTGCTACCCTCACGTTCTGTGACACATAAGCAGGGACACAGCGCAGTTATTAAACTTCGCAGGTTCATTGAATATACGCAGTGCTGCCTGTTGGTGGGAAAAAACTGAAAACAAATCTATTTGTCCAGCCTCTGTCCGTCCTAAGGGCGGTGGACACGTGTGAGCTGCGTGAAAAACATTGCTAAATCATACGCAGCCAGCTACGCTTTACTGCTGTGTTCGCCATTTGCTTTCCTTAATTGGGAAAAAAAATACCTGCTCTCCAAGAGTTATAATAACTCTGCTACCCTCACGTTCTGTGACACATAAGCAGGGACACAGCACAGTTATTAAACTTTGATAATTCATTCACTAGAGGCAGTGGGGCCTTTCGTTTTCCAAAAAGGGCAAAAATTATATTTGGCCTGCAGTCTTGCGCCAATTTATTTCCTGCCTGGGAAATCTAATCACTGGTAATACAGCATGCTGAGGGGTAGGGGTAAGCCTAGAGGACGTGGACGTGGACGTGGCAGAGGACGCGGAGGGCCAAGTGAGGGTGTGGGCACAGGCCAAGCTCCTGATCCAGGTGTGTCGCAGCTGTCTGCTGCGCGATTAGGAGAGAGGCACGTTTCTGGCGTCCCCACATTCATCGCCCAATTAATGGGTCCACGCGGGAGACGGTTATTAGAAAATGAGCAGTGTGAGCAGGTCCTGTCCTGGATGGCAGAAAGTTCTTCGAGCAACCTATCGTCTACCCGCAGTTCTGCGCCGTCCACTGCTGCCAATCCGAATCCTCTGTCTGCTGCTCCTCCTTCCTCCCAGCCTCCTCACTCCACTACAATGACACCTGCTCAGGAGCGGGAACACTCCCAGGAACTGTTCTCGGGCCCCTGCTTAGATTGGGCAGCAGCGGTTCCTCTCCCACCAGAGGAGTTTATCGTCACTGATGCCCAACCATTCGAAAGTTCCCGGGGTCCGGGGGAAGAGGCTGGGGACTTCCGCCAACTGTCTCAACAACTTTCTGTGGGTGAGGAGGACGATGACGATCAGACACAGTTGTCTTGCAGTGAGGTAGTAGTAAGGGCAGTAAGTCCCAGGGAGCAGCGCACAGAGGATTCGGAGGAAGAGCAGCAGGACGATGAGGTGACTGACCCCACCTGGTGTGCAACGCTTACTCAGGAGGACAGGTCTTCAGAGGGGGAGTCAAGGGCATCAGCAGGGCAGGTTGCAAGAGGCAGTGCGGTGGCCAGGGGTAGAGGCAGGGCCAGACCGAATAATCCACCAAGTGTTTCCCAAAGCGCCCCCTCGCGCCATGCCACCCTGCGTAGGCCGAGGTGCTCTAAGGTCTGGCAGTTTTTCACAGAGACGCCTGACGACCGACGAACAGTGGTGTGCAACCTTTGTCGCGCAAAGCTCAGCCGGGGAGCCAACACCAACAGCCTCACCACCACCACCATGCGCAGACATATGATGGCCAAGCACCCCGCAAGGTGGGACAAAGGCCGTTCACCGTCTCCGGTTTGCACCCCTGCCTCTCCCCCTGTGCCCCAACCTGCCACTGAGATGCAACCCCCCTCTCAGGACACAGGCACTACCGCCTCATGGCCTGCACCCACACCCTCATCTCCGCTGTCCTCGGCCCCATCCAGCAGTGTAGTTCAGCGCACCGTTCAGCCGTCGCTTGCGCAAGTGTTCGATCGCAAGCGCAAGTACGCCGCCACGCACCCGCACGCTCAAACGTTAACCGTCCGCATCGCAAAATTCATCAGCCTTGAGATGCTGCCGTATAGGGTTGTGGAAACGGAGTCCTTCAAAAGTATCATGGAGGCGGCGGCCCCGCGCTACTCAGTTCCCAGTCGCCACTACTTTTCCCGATGTGCCGTCCCAGCCCTGCACGACCACGTCTCCCGCAACATTGTGCGCGCCCTCACCAACGCGGTTACTGCCACGGTCCACTTAACTACGGACACGTGGACAAGCACAGGCGGGCAGGGCCACTACATCTCCCTGACGGCACATTGGGTGAATTTAGTGGAGGCTGGGACAGAGTCAGAGCCTGGGACCGCTCACGTCCTACCCACCCCCAGAATTGCGGGCCCCAGCTCGGTGCTGGTATCTGCGGAGGTGTATGCTTCCTCCACTAAAGCACCCTCCTCCTCCTCCTCCTCTGTCTCACAATCAAGATGTGTTAGCAGCAGCATGTCGCCAGCAGTCGGTGTCGCGCGGTGTGGCAGCACAGCGGTGGGCAAGCGTCAGCAGGCCGTGCTGAAACTACTCAGCTTAGGCGATAAGAGGCACACGGCCCACGAACTGCTGCAGGGTCTGACACAGCAGACCGACCGCTGGCTTGCGCCGCTGAGCCTCCAACCGGGCATGGTCGTGTGTGACAACGGCCGTAACCTGGTGGCGGCTCTGCAGCTTGGCAGCCTCACGCACGTGCCATGCCTGGCCCACGTCTTTAATTTGGTGGTTCAGCGCTTTCTGAAAAGCTACCCACGCTTGTCAGACCTGCTCGTAAAGGCGCGCCGGCTCTGCGCACATTTCCGCAAGTCCCACACGGACGCTGCCACCCTGCGCACCCTGCAACATCACTTTAAGCTGCCAGTGCACCGACTGCTGTGCGACGTGCCCACACGGTGGAACTCTACGCTCCACATGTTGGCCAGGCTCTATGAACAACGGAGAGCTATAGTCGAATACCAACTCCAACATGGGCGGCGCAGTGGGAGTCAGCCTCCTCAATTCCTTTCAGAAGAGTGGGCCTGGTTGGCAGACATCTGCCATGTCCTTGGTAATTTTGAGGAGTCTACCCAGGTGGTGAGCGGCGATGCTACAATCATTAGCGTCACCATTCCTCTGCTATGCATCTTGAGAAATTCCCTGCAAACCATAAAGGCAGCTGCTTTGCGCTCGGAAACGGGGGCGGGGGAAGACAGTATGCCGCTGGATAGTCAGGGCACCCTCCTGTCTATTTCTCAGCGCGTACAGGAGGAGGAGGAGGAGCATGAGGAGGATGAGGAGGAGGGGGAAGAGACAGCTTGGCCCGCTGCTGACGGTACACCGGCTGATTGCCTGTCATCCTTTCAGCGTGTATGGCCTGAGGAGGAGGAGGAGGAGGATCCTGAAAGTGATCTTCCTAGTGAAGACAGCCATGTGTTGCGTACAGGTACCCTGGCACACATGGCTGACTTCATGTTAGGATGCCTTTCTCGTGACCCTCGCGTTGCACGCATTCTGGCCACGACGGATTACTGGGTGTACACACTGCTCGATCCACGGTATAAGGAGAACCTGCCCACTCTGATTCCCGAAGAGGAAAGGGGTTCGAGAGTGTTGCTATACCACAGGACCCTTGCGGACAAGCTGATGGTAAAATTCCCAGCCGACAGCGCTAGTGGCAGAAGGCGCAGTTCCGAGGGCCATGTTGCAGGGGATGTGCGTAGATCGAGCAGCATGTACATCCCAGGCAGTGCAACAGTCTTTAAGGGCCTGGCCAGCTTTATGGCTCCCCACCAAGACTGTGTCACCGCTCCCCAGTCACGGCTGAGTCGGCGGGAGCACTGCAAAAGGATGGTGAGGGAGTACGTAGCGGATCGCACGACCATCCTTGGTGACGCCTCTGCCCCCTACAACTACTGGGTGTCGAAGCTGGACACGTGGCCTGAACTAGCCCTGTATGCCCTTGAGGTGCTTGCTTGTCCTGCGGCTAGCGTGTTGTCGGAGAGGGTGTTTAGTGCGGCTGGGGGAATCATCACAGATAAGCGTAGCCGCTTGTCAACCGACAGTGCCGACAGGCTAACACTCATCAAGATGAACAAAGGCTGGATTTCCCCAGACTTCTGTTCTCCACCAGCGGACAGCAGCGATACGTAAGCAATACGTAGGCTGCACCCGCGGATGGAAGCTACGTTCTCTCTCACCATCCAAAACGGGGACATTTCTGCTTCATCAATCTGTGTCTAATATTCCTCCTCCTCCTCCTCCTGCTCCACCTCCTGAAACCTCACGTAATCACGCTGAACGGGCAATTTTTCTTAGGGCCACAAGGCTCACTCAAATAATTTTTCAGAACAATTTTTATAAGTTTCAATGCGCTTAAAAGCATTGGAACTTTAACTTGAACCAATTTTTCGTTACACTGGGCTGCCTCCAGGCCTAGTTACCACTTAAGCCACATTAACCAAAGCGATTAATGGGTTTCACCTGCCCTCTTGGCTGGCCATGGCCAATTTTTGGGATGTACATTAGTACTGTTGATACAGCAATTTGTGTGGGCCCTCGCCTACAGTGTAATCAAATTAATTTTTAGCCCACCTGCATTACAGCTGACGTTACCTCAGCTGTGTTGGGCAATGCAATGGGATATTTTTGTGTACCGCCGGTGGGTTCCAGGGAGCCACCCATGCTGTGGGTCCACAGGGAGTTAAACCTACATGTGTCCACTTGTAAAGAATCCCAGTCTGACTGGGGCATGCAGTGTGGGCCGAAGCCCACCTGTATTACGCACGACATTACTACCTCAGCTGTGTTGGGCAATGCAATGGGATATTTCTATGTACCGCCGGTGGGTTCCAGGGAGCCACCCATGCTGTGGGTCCACAGGGAGTTAAACCTACATGTGTCCACTTGTAAAGAATCCCAGTCTGACTGGGGCATGCAGTGTGGGCCGAAGCCCACCTGTATTACGCACGACATTACTACCTCAGCTGTGTTGGGCAATGCAATGGGATATTTTTGTGTACCGCCGGTGGGTTCCAGGGAGCCACCCATGCTGTGGGTCCACAGGGAGTTAAACCTACATGTGTCCACTTGTAAAGAATCCCAGTCTGACTGGGGCATGCAGTGTGGGCCGAAGCCCACCTGTATTACGCACGACATTACTACCTCAGCTGTGTTGGGCAATGCAATGGGATATTTCTATGTACCGCCGGTGGCTTCCTGGCACCCACCCAGGCAGTGGGTCCACAGGGAGTTAAACCTACATGTGTCCACTTGTAAAGAATCCCAGTCTGACTGGGGCATGCAGTGTGGGCCGAAGCCCACCTGTATTACGCACGACATTACTACCTCAGCTGTGTTGGGCAATGCAATGGGATATTTTTGTGTACCGCCGGTGGGTTCCAGGGAGCCACCCATGCTGTGGGTCCACAGGGAGTTAAACCTACATGTGTCCACTTGTAAAGAATCCCAGTCTGACTGGGGCATGCAGTGTGGGCCGAAGCCCACCTGTATTACGCACGACATTACTACCTCAGCTGTGTTGGGCAATGCAATGGGATATTTTTGTGTACCGCCGGTGGGTTCCAGGGAGCCACCCATGCTGTGGGTCCACAGGGAGTTAAACCTACATGTGTCCACTTGTAAAGAATCCCAGTCTGACTGGGGCATGCAGTGTGGGCCGAAGCCCACCTGTATTACGCACGACATTACTACCTCAGCTGTGTTGGGCAATGCAATGGGATATTTCTATGTACCGCCGGTGGCTTCCTGGCACCCACCCAGGCAGTGGGTCCACAGGGAGTTAAACCTACATGTGTCCACTTGTAAAGAATCCCAGTCTGACTGGGGCATGCAGTGTGGGCCGAAGCACACCTGTATTACGCACAACATTACTACCTCAGCTGTGTTGGGCAATGCAATGGGATATTTTTGTGTACCGCCGGTGGGTTCCAGGGAGCCACCCATGCTGTGGGTCGACAGGGACTTCACAATAGGGAGTTGTACCTGCCTGTGTCTATGAATTAAAAAGCCCGGTCTGACTGGGGCATGCAGACACCTTGACAGAATGAATAGTGTGTGGCACATAGGTTCCCCATTGCTATGCCCACGTGTGCAGCTCCAGATGGCGGTGGCACAGGATTCTATTTCTCATTGCTTCTGTACAGCATTGTGGGCTATCGCTCCGCCACTTTTAAAGAGGGTCGCTGCCTAGCCGTGCCAACCTCTGCAGTGTATGCCTGCGGTCCCTCGTCATGGCAGACGCAATTCTAAATAGACATGAGCGTGGTGTGGCATGAGGGCAGCTGAAGGCTGCGCAGGGACACTTTGGTGTGCGCTGTGGGGGGGAGGGGGTGCGGTTGGGCAGCATGTAACTCAGGAGAAGTGGCAGTGGAGTGTCATGCAGGCAGTGATTGTGCTTTGTTGGAGGTAGTGTGGTGCTTAGCAAAGGTATGCCATGCTAATGAGCGCTTTTCAGAAGTAAAAGTTGTTGGGAGGGGGGGGGGCCCACTCTTGCCGCTATTGTGGCTTAATAGTGGGACCTGTGAACTTAGGATGCAGCCCAACATGTAGCCCCTCGCCTGCCCTATCCGTCACTGTGTCATTCCCATCACTTTCCTGAATTGCCCAGATTTTCACACATGAAAACCTTAGCGAGCATCGGCAAAATACAAAAATGTTCTGGTCGCCCATTGACTTCAATGGGGTTCGTTGTTCGAAACGAACCCTCGAGCATCACGGGAAGTTCGTTACGAATAACGAACACCCGAACATTTTGGTGTTCGCTCATCTCTAGTAAGCACCAACTTGGACATAATAAATGGATCAGGATGGATAGACAGAAGATAATGAAGAATTGGGCAGTTTATATATGGTGCAAAAAAAAATTTTATTCCTCCATATCCTTTAAAAGGCAACGTTTCAACCTCTTGTGATGTTTGTCAAGCTCAATCACATATCAAACCATGACTGCAATATATAGTCTAGCAAAAAACCTACTACTACCCAATCACCACACTGTGAATTCAAACCCAGATGTGTCTGATCATTTGTAATGGCATTTGTTTTAACACAATAACTACCTCCAATTCATCCGCTGAAGAGATCCAGGATCCAGGAGTTCTTACTCCTGCCGGACCTCTCGTCTAAAGTGTGTTTGAAGTGAAGAAACATTGACTAGTCACACACTTTAGACAAGTCGATCTGAGATATGCGCATATGTCTAAACAAAGTGGTTTCACAGAAGATATCACAGGACATAAGCTAAATTCATGACTGTGCAATGGAACTAAAGTAAAGCATTGTGTGTAGAGAATTATATTGTAATTAATATTTATATTAATATTTATATGAGGATACAATAGTAACGATCTGCGCCACCACACAGTATTAATTTTTGTATATAACTATTAATTTAAAAAAAAATATTTGATATACTTGATGATTGGTATTCTTGCTATATGTTTTAGTTATAAGCAATATATATATATATATATATATATATATATATATATATATATATATATATATGTGTGTGTGTATATATATATATATATATATATATTTGTATATTTTTATAATTATATTTATTATATTATTGATAAAACAATGTCAGAATCACTTGGAAAACCTTGACGAAGTTATTCTATGTTAAAGTGACACATGTCCAAAATTTGGCGCCATCACTAAGGTTCCTATTGGTTGCCTTCTAAAAAAACAGGTCTGTTTCAAGCAACCTACCTCTCTTAATGATCCTAACATCCAAGAAATCAATCTTATTAGGTGAATAAGATAATGTAAATTTGAGTTCTGTAAGGATGTTGTCAAGTGAGTGATGAAAAGTTATTAAATCAGCAGCTGACCCATTAGACAGCAAAAATAACACAACATAACACAAAGTGCCAAAGTAGAGACGTCTAGAAGCTTGATCTTTCAATGTAGTGCATGTAAATATTTGCATAAGTTGGGGCCATGTTGGACCCCATTGCAGTCCCCCAATGCTGTCTATAGAACCTATCTTCATACACAAAAAAGTTATCTAGTACAAACTCAAGCAGCATCAGGGTGAACTGTATGCAGAATTGGACAATCAAGATGCTCATGGACTGCTTCCAGGCCTTTAAGGTGTGTATTGTTAATATACAAAGATGTTACATCCAGTGTGGCCAATATAGTGTCATCAAAGATGGTCACATCATTTAATTTTACCAAAAAGTCACCTGTGTCTTTAATATAAGACTGTGCACCAGTTGTGAATACATGTGGTTACATAAAGTTACAATTCAGAGGTTATGAGACATTAAATGATGCAGAGATATATAAATTGCTGAGGGGGGACCCTACATCTTGCCTTCAAATTCAACTGAAGAGTATTATTGATGAAGCCCTATTGTTAGGGATCATTGATCAAGCACTAGCGGATTTTCTGTATGTGAAACACCCAGTGACACTGTGTATTTACATGCTCCCCAAGATAAACAAGAAACTTGATAATCCAGCAGGTAGACCAATTGTGTCGAGTACAAGATATATCTCCAACAATTCATCATGCTTTCTGGATCGGGTTCTGAGAGACTATGCAACTGGTGCACAGTCTTATATTAAAAACACAGGCAAACTGTATCTACTACTCTGTGTAGGAATATACACTAAGCAGCCAACCCGCTCTATATTAGGAGGCTGTGTGAGTGGCTGCCTCATCAGTGTCCTTCCCAGGTGTAATTGGATCCCTCATTTGGCTGCCTGCATGCTTAAGGTGGTGCAGATATCTGCCCATCTGTATCAGTAAGTATATGGTCATTTTCGATGATTGATTGCTTTTATATTTTCTTTTCTGTGATATATTTATATTAGTGTGTGGACTCACAAAAAGCAAAGAGCCTTGACATTGGCTTGTTAGCGCAAGTATTTTGGCCAAAATCCATCTAATAACTCACATTTATTATTTATTATTCACATACAGTGCAGCCTTTAGATGCCGGGGAGCCCGTGGTGACAGTACTAATGTGGTTCACTTTTTAACATGCAGGGCAACCCACCAAACAGATATGGCATCATTAATAGGTTGCTAGCCTGCATAGTACACTACATGTATCAGAATCCTCTGGCACCCTGTATTTGCTACTCTGTGTAGGAGTATACACTAAGTAGCCACCCCCCCTCTATACTAGGACGTTCTGTGAGTGGCTCTCTCATCGATGTCCTTCACAGGTATAAATGGCTCCCCCATTTGGCATTCGGCTGCCTGCATGCTGGGGTGGTGCAGTAAAAAAGCAGTTTAGGAAACCAATAATTTACAATGGTTTCCTTCCCATCTGCAATGTTTTCACTAATGCGATGTTGAGAGATAAACAAAATCACAGCATGCTCTATCTTTCTGCGATGTTTCCCTATGAACCCTGCATTTTTTGCATCACAACGCAACAAACATGTTGTGATTTTAACATTAGAAAGTCCCATTAACTTTTGCGATAAAAAATTGTGCAGTTGTATCGCAGGCGGCAGCGATGTAATGTGGGATTACTCTCTAAAAAAGCATTGATGATGCTCAAAAATTGCAGTGAACAAAGACGCAATTTTGCCGCGACCTTCTTAGAGAGACACAGATGTATTTAAATTGCACCGATTTATGCTGCCCTCGACAATACTTTAATCAGCTACTACTAGTCACAGCAGCACCAATATCAGGCCCACAGCTAAGTCTCTTTGCAGAACTAGTGTTGCCTGGACATTTTTTGAAATCACACGTGAAGACAGAAGAGTGGTCCTCTGTAAGATCACTAAACGTGTATGAACAGTCACATGCTGTCAGTAACATGGTTCAGAGAACATGGCCGGGGCGTTAAATATCATTAACAGTACTCTGGGACAAGGTCCTGCAGGTGGGTCATGAAACTAAAAGTGGTGGTCCACGTTTCATGGTACCCCCAAGAGTTGTGGGACATTCATCCTTGTCTGTCCCCTACTCACCCCCGTCCTTCCTCTTTTCTCCTGTTATCTCTTCATATCACCTGTCAACACCTTCCACATTGGCACAGATAACCATATGTGACAAAATCTGCCCTCCATACAGCGGTGCATGTGGTGAATGCCAAAATGCTTTCCTAAAAACAATGTCTAGAGTAGCGCAGACAGATGACCAAAGAGCTGTTGACAGCTCTGCAGGCCCAGGCTGACCCTGCACAATCTGAAGCCAGGCAAGGTTGTGTGTAACAATTGGGCAAACCTGATGGCAGCCCAACAACAATGTCATACATGTACCTTGCCTGGCCCATGTGATGAACCTGGTAGTGCAGAGCTTCCTAAACAATTACCCAAATTTATACCCAACTGCTTCTTGTCAGCGGAGATGCAACAACAGTTTGTGTTACCACCCAATTGTCTCACCTGTGATGTGCCTACATGGTGAAATTCCACGTTGCATATGTTGCAGATGCTAAGCCAGCAGCAATGAGTACTAGATATTGTACGCCATTAGCAGACACTATATGGAGGTTGGTCCCTTGATGCCTTTAGAGTGGCTGCAGATCAAAGACGTGTGTGCTTTTTTAGCCTGCTTTGGAGGACAGTGACCAAAATGGTCAGTCATGATGACACACTGATCAGTATAACCATTCCTGCTGTCTGCCTACTGGAATAGATGCTCCAGGACCTGAGGGACGATTATGTATTGTTATCACAGGAGGAATGGATACCAATCTCTGAACTGTCTAGCCAGTCTGCCATTACTCAATATTGCAGGGTGACTTTGGACAAGAAAAGGAGGTATCTTCTCCAACATGTTTCTCCACCCATTGCTGAAGTATAGAGGAGGGGGATAATATAGGTCCAGAGGCAGGGGTAGGCTACAGAATGTTCCTTCAGCTATTCTATATGGGTGGTCGGATCAGCTGGAGGACACTCTTAGGCCTGACCCCAAAGAATGAGGGAAATCACCCTTAGGCTCTTAGAGGCATATGGGTGCTTTTATGCTGCAATTCTTGCAGAAGGATCATTGCATAGCCAACATCAAAGCATCAGATTATTACTAAGTGGCCACCCTCCGTGATCCTGGCTACAAGGTAAAAATGACAAATCTCATTCTGGCAGTGGAGATGGACCTCAAAATGCAGCACTATCAGGACAGATTGTTAATCAGCTTGAGCAGGGCATTTCCCCGTGGCCATGGGGATGCATCCACAATGGATTGCAGCTCTGTGGCTCATGGTGGATGAGTAGAAAGCTGCTGCAGCAGCACAATCACTAATGGCAGAGGAAGCTGAGGTGTGGCATAGTTTTTTCAGCCTGTTGCAGCCTAAACCAAAAGCACAGGGTAGGACTCACAGTCACAGACAGTAATTATCCATGATGCTCCACAGCTCTCGTGTGAATATACTCAGACAAGGCGTTGGCCCCATTGACTTCTAGGAGTCTAAGCTGGATGAGTGGACAGAGCTTGCACAACATGCTTTAGAGGTGTTTGCCTGCCCCGCTGCCAGTGTGCTACCAGAAAGCGTGTTCAACACAGTTGGGGCTGTGATAACTGATAGATGCATCTGCCTGTCCACAAACAATGTGGATCACTTGATGTTTATAAAAATGAACTAGGAGTTGATTTCACCCAACTTCTGCTCCCCTATGGCAGAATTCACTGATTAGTTAGAATGCTGGCAATTTTTACTCACATATGACTGAGCATAGATTTATATCAAAGACAACACTGTACCATCCAGGTCTTGAGTTGTTGCTGCTGCTTTTCTTCTCCTGATTCCACCATGAGGTACGGTTCTCAAGTTTCCATGAGGAGCACACTGTGCCTTCCAGGTGCTGGTGGAACTGCTGCTGCTCTCCTTCTACTGCTATGTTAATTCTTCCTTCTCCCAAAATGAAAATTTTATAAAGCACAAGAAACAGCTGTAGTTGTGTAGCTTTTCCTTGGAGCAGGCCGGTGCTTGGCTGTTCTGTTCACCTGTCAGAATTTGTCCTTTGCAAACTTTATGACATTGCTTTTAAAATAAGCAGCACACCTGCTAGTGAAGTTTTTGGCAGCTCTACAGCTGTTCCTTGGAGTAGGCCCGTGCTTAAATGTTGTGTTCATCTTGCAGAATGTGTCCTTGTAAAATCTGTGATCATGATGACTTTCACACAGCGCAGTGTTCTCAGCTGCACCCAACCTTTCAGCAGGTTCTAGGGTTTCTCTTGTATCTGATGACTACAGATTGCACCCAACTTACATCAGACCTCTTGTACTTGCTTAAACACTCCACCACTGCAGCAACAACACTCTGTTTGCATGCCACATGCAGCGACCAAGACACGAGGCCAATGCTGAGGAGCTAGCGGGGTAGAGATGGCACTTGTCATCATGGCTCTACCAGACTCCTCCCCGGAGGGACGCACGGAACTTCAGCCAAGACACCGCCAGGCCTGTTCCAGGCAGTCTGGTTATCTGTATAGCTCCACTCCTGGACACACACACTCTGGGATGCAGAAGAGGGGGATACAACACTCTGCAGACACTCACTTGAACTCAGTAGATTAACGATTGCACGGCAGACTCCTTTCTTCTCTCTCACTCCTCCGAGGTGGTTCCTGGAATGGTGAATGTAAGGATAGCTTTTCTCTGCTTCCATCTCTTCACCACATGAGGGTTGAAGGTACCCTCATGTGGCGGGCACTCTCACTCCTCTCTCAACCGTTGAAGCAGATAGATGACCCCACCTCACTCTCAATCACACACACACATGTATTGACAATTCTCCTGTTCCAACTTCTGGCCTGTTTGTACAATTCTGTTCCTGCTCTCTGTGATTTGACCTCTGGACTGTGTTTTGTGTTGAAGTATACGCTGCCTGCCTTGATTGCAGATTCAAGTTAGAGTCTCAGTCGTAGTTCTCTGCTACATATTCATCCCTTACAATTAAGTGACCTAAAGTATAGAGTTTGGACTTCCGCCCTGGATGCCGAGAGAGCAGGACGTGCCTTGCAGAGCTCCTGCTATAACACGATCCCCGGACACATCGGGACCTCTCTGGCGCTCTAACAGCAGCTGTAGGGACAGCCATCCCTCTCTACTTTCTGTGTGGAAGCCCTCCGTGCCACCAGAAAGAAGTCTGTGGCATTTCCTGGCCCTCCCAGACGTGACATATCCAGGCCTGGAGCCGGAACGTGGGAACCCAAACGCAGGACTTACCCGGAGGCTGGGACAGAACATCTCCAAGAGCCTCAACACAGACAAGAAGTCCTGGTGTGCTCCATCTGGCCGCGGCTTCCCACCCACACCCCACTACAGCGGCCGCCGGCGCAGCGCGGCCTAGTGGCGCTCAAAGCTGCGGCCTAAAGTTTCAGCCAGGATGCTTGCTAGACGCCGCGGGAGTGAGAGAGTGACACGCGGCACCACCGAACTGCCAGTGAGGCCCCTCTTGCCCGAGATGTCGCACGCGGAAAGTAGGTGCAGCGGGGAGCTGAGCACTCTGCACCGAGGCATCACATCTGGTGTCTGGACCCCGGGGAGCCTGCCGGCGGACCTGACTGCTACCAGAGCAGTGCAGGAGGAGCGTTGGGGAAACCGACGGCGGCAGCGACCATCATCCTGGTGCAGCGGAGCAGAGGTGGGAGACTTGCTCCGGCTGTTTGACGTACGACTCCCTGCACACCCTAGGTGCTCTATAGGAATGTATAGAACCTGCGGGTGATTCCGCCCCCATCACTATTTCTGGCTCGGGCAGCTGGCAGTCTGTGTAGTGGCACGGAACACAGGCTACGCTATACAGCCTGATATCGGGTGCCACAGCAGCCATTTTTCTTACCTTGTTAGCCACAAAATTGATAATATATAATAAATAATAAAATAAAAGCTAATCACCAACTAAATATCAGAACTGCTGCCATCTGGTGGAGAAACGGAAGAAGACACTGGTCTTAACAGACAAAATCCCCAGTTATGAAACAGTCAGATGGAAAACAACATATATGGATGGAATTTGAATACGTTTCAGATGAGAAGCCACATCCATATCATTAACCCGGCACAGGAATAAAGAGCTGGACAGCAATTCCAACTTCTGTATACAAAATTTGCTAAAGACGAGTATGGACAGATATTTAAGCGAACGCAGTTTGGCATCCCGAGACGAACAACGCGCTAACTGGAATCCGAGAGAACATCACTAAATGGGAAACAAAAAAAAAAAGCGGACAAATCCAAAGAACACAAAGGAACTCAGCAACCAACATCCCCCCAAACACCCGCTCAACCGCAAACGTCAGTTATGTTCGACTCCCTTCCAAAAGATATGGTTGGCCCCATTCCACAGACCTCTTCACCTTTAAATGAAGCTGCTGGTATGACAGAGGTGGCACAGGCAGCTTTGGTGGCACAAGAGGTATCAAAGATACTCCTCCCTCTGTTCGACAGTAAGCTAGAGGCATTGCATAAATCAATCAATTCAGCCTTATCGCAGATCACAGAAAACGCCCAATGGGTAACAGAGCTGGAGACAAGAACCCAAAGTGTGGAACAGACCATCGCAACTCTAGAAATCTCACTACTAAGAAGCCAATCAGAGACTGCACTAGTCCGGGACAAAGACGATGATTTGGAGAACAGACACCGTCGAAATAACCTGCGTTTCATCGGGATACCAGAATCAGTAACCAACAGCCAACTAATAACATACCTGACCAGAGATCTTCCACGATCCCTCCAGCTTGACATGCCCAATGACCCACTGATAATAGAAAGGGCCCACTGTATCGGGCCACCCAGAGAGGGGCGAAACAATGACAGGGCACAACCATGCCCGGTAATAGCTAAATACCTACACTGGACGACAAAAGAAACCATTCTACAAGCCTATAGGCGTAAGGGAGAGTTGAGAATTCAAGGGACAAAAATCCTACTGTTTCAGGACTTTTCTGCTATAGTCCAACAAAAAAGGAAGCTGTTCGCCCCAATCTGCCAAGCTCTACATGAAAGTGACACTCGTCTCCAGCTATTATACCCAGCAAAACTTAGAGTTCAAAAAGCCAACAAATCCCTTCCATTTAATTCTCCAGAGTAAGCCAGAAGACATATGAGTTTAGGGGAGGCTGGGGAATGGGGTTAACATACAGGAAGAACTCTGATCTTGACTCAAATTTAGTCCAGGCTCCATATAACATGGATGTGGCCACTCATATCTAGCACAGCCTACTGTTTATGTTGATCGTTAATGTGTTTTTTTTTCTTGTATGTTAATTTGACCTGTTTGACTTTCAGAAAATATTTTTACGTGGGAACTGGGGAACCCCCCTGGCACGGCGCGACTTCTATATGGTTGCGTCCACAACTTTCTGGGACCGAGGGAGACAATGAAAAAGAGATACGTCTCAAGGCATTTACATCTAGAACATGCACACTCTGATGCCCACAGATATAGAAACAGATACACTTGAAACATCTGCAATTTTGAAGTTTCTCTCCTGGAATGTGGCAGGACTTAATACACCCGTTAAGTGGAAAAAAAGGCATTACACATTTAAAATGATACAAACCAGATATCATATTCTTACAGGAAATCAACTGGAAAAAGGGGGGAGGAGGGGACCCGAAAGCCCAATGGATTGACTCTTGCTACTCGGCCTCACACACATCAGCATCCAGGGGAGTAGCCACCTTAATAAAAAAAAACACACCATATGCACTACATGACACCATAGCTGACCCGCAGGGAAGATATCTAATACTGAGAATATGCATAAACTCATCAATGTACTGCCTAGTGAATATTTACGCCCCCAATACAGACCAACCAATATTCTATGCTGCACTAGTAGAGTCGCTGCAACCATATCTGAATGACTACTTAATAATTGGCGGCAACTTTAATAGTGTACAGGACGATTCCCTAGACAGAACGGGCCCCTCCACGCAACCAGCCATGACTACACATGCACTACTGACATTGAAAGATCAGCTACAGGTGTGTGATCCATGGTGAGTGCACAGCACCACCAGCAGAGAATACACTGCTCCAATACACATCGCTCATTTTCTCACATTAATTTTTTTTTTTAATGACTAACAGTCTTCTTGACCAACACCGCCGATCTGTGATTCACCTCATAGCTCTCTCAGACCATGCAACAATCACATTAGAACTGCATTCGGTCTCTCCCCAGCGATTAACACGACTGTGGCAATTCCCTGCTATTTTGCGGGACTCGGAGGATTTTAGAGAATATTTGAGAATCCAATGGAACAATTATGCAGATGATAACAGAGAACATGAGGGTGACGTAGCGTTATTCTGGCAGGAATCGAAGGCGGTAATGAGAGGCCACATTATAAGTTATATTTTCCATAGACTGAAAAAATTCCAGACAGAATTCGCGAAGCTACACATCTCTCTGCTGTTGGCGCAGAAAGAACATATTGATTCTCCTAACGACCGCTCATACCTTCTTAACTGCAAAACACCTACTGGATGCATTTGTACATACCCACGCGCACTTGCAAACCCAGCTGACCCAGGAACAAGTTCTATGGATGGGGTAACAAAACGGGCCGTCTGTTAGCCAATTTAACTAGACAAAACCAGCCCCACAAGCCGATATTAGCTTTAAAACATCCTAGCACTGGAAAGATAACAACTAACAGAGAGGAGATAGCACAAATATTTTACGAGTATTTCGAGGATCTCTATAGAGCAGAAGCATCCAACATGGGGAACATATATGCCTTTTTGGACTCAGTAGGCTTACCTGGAATTACAGAGGAACAGACATCCTTACTAGATACAGCCATACGGGAGGAGGAGGTAAAAGAGGTAATAGCATCAGCAGCAGGGGGAAAATCACCAGGCCCAGACGGACTCTCAGCAGAATATTACAAAATACTCTCAGCAGATTTAGTGCCTACACTAACCCAACTTTACAATACACTATATATAGACGGGACCCAAATCGAGGTTTTCGGGTGTCGAGAACCATTTTACTACCTAAACCTAATAAAGACCTAAGCAACCCAAGCTCATACAGACCAATAGCGCTACTAAATTGCGATTACAAATTCCTATAAAAAATACTGGCCGACAGCCTTCAGTCTATCCTTCCTTCTGTGCTCGATACATCACATAAAGGCTTCACGCAGGGCAGAAGCGCTCTAAAAAATATCAGAGCCGCATGATGCTCTTGAGTCTGGATGTCGAAAAGGCCTTTGATAAAATACCTTGGCCATTTTTAAATGCGGTCTTGGGGAGTCAAAATTTTGGACAGACATTTGTAAACTACATAAGCGTAACCCAAGCGAACACCACCACCACCCTTACAATTAATGGTCTAAATACGGCGATTGTCGACCTATTCAGGGGGGCCTGCCAAGGTTGTCCACTCTCTCCTCTACTCTTTAATATATCAATAGAACCATTACTTAGACATTTAAGAAAAACCACACTTTTCACAGGAGCTCGCTGCAAAAATCTGGAAGTCAGAGTGGAGGCGTTTGCGGACGACGTCCTACTGGTAGTTGACAACCCTAAAGAGTCCTTAACAGCACTACTACAAGACATAAAAATCTTGGGAAGGCTCTCAGGGTACACACTAAATCTAGACAAAACTGAGGCTTTATTATTAAAGGTCCTACCAAACCCCCATGGACAGAACAGTATCCTTTTCATTGGGAAACACACCCCATACAGTATTTGGGAGTTAAAGTTATGAGGAATCCCTCTAAATTATATGCCACAAACATAGAACCCCATGTTAGAAAACTAGAAACGACCTTAAATACCTGGAAAACCTTTACAATATCTTTCCTGTGAAGAGCCAATCTATTAAAAATGATGGAATTTCCACGACTACTATATATTTTACATTCCCTACCCATTTTTCTAAAACTAAAAGATATAAAAAAGATAAATTAACTTTACCGAAATTTTGCGTGGGGAGGAAAACGGCCGCGCATAGCACTTAAAACATTACATAAACAGAAAGACAACGGTGGAACTAACCTACCCCACATAAAAGATTACAATCTAGCAGCACAGGCTCGTATAATACATGACTGGATCCATTCCCAATCAAACAACTGGAACAGGATATGTCTGGCCCAATACAACTACAAAGTATTCTCCATCTCCCATACGCGTCACTGCCGGAGACTACCAAACGTAACCCCCTGATCCTTGTGGCCTGGAGAGCATGGGACAGACTCCGCAGAGACAGTCGGGCGTCCTTGTGTGTGTCCCCCATACCTGTCTTTCACGAATAACCCCAATTTCCAGGACAACAATCCTCCCACGATTTTTTCAGTTTGGCGCGGACAGGGGGTCGACTCCATAGACAAACTATTACACAAAAAAGAGAAACACATCTTGTCATTTGAGGAGATGAGACAGACATATCCTGAGCTCCCAATTCCACTATTCTCCTATTTGCATGCAAGACATTATATCCAACAACTCCTGCCACATTTTGGAAAATTTGACTCATTGCAGGCGGGTGGTGCATAGATCTCTAGATCGGGAAGCATGAAGGGTATGATCTCTAAAATATATAGAGCAATACGGAATATGCGGGAACAGGATGATGTGGACACGGGGGTTGGCAAATGGTCTCTGGACGACCCAGGCCTCACACCAGAACTAATTATAAAGTCAATGTCATCGGCTCATAAACATCTGCCTTCAACTAGGTTTCTAGAGATGCGACTCCAGATCGCACACAGATCGTATTTAACCCCGGTTAAGGGGTATCAGATGGGAATATATTCCATGTCGAATTGTTTTAAATGTAAAGCTCCAGTTTATGGGCATGCCCTGCAATATAAGCTTTTTAGACAGGAAATCACGAATATACCAGCACAAAACTAATGAATTTCTGTCCACAGGAGCCAGCATGGGCAATTTTTGGGTGCTTGGACCCAAATGTATATCACTGCTCAAAAGGGGTGCGCAAGCTCTTACACTTTGTGGCAGCAGCAGGACTAAAAGCTATCCTACAGATGTGGAAAAAACCGACAGCCCCTCCATTTAGAATGTTCTTGGATAAGCTGGCATTTCTGTTCCAGATGGACTGGGCTGAAACATCGTTGTTTAAAGAACAGATGGTGCAGTCATTCTTTGAGACTTGGGAGAGTTTTGTCAGAATGCTTCAACAGAGAATAAGGGAGAAATTGAGGGACTGTTTCTACCACACGTGTTGGTACCAAGAACAAATGGTATTGGGAGATCCTCCCCTTTAGGGTGTCATGATTGTCGTGCTGGTGCCGCGGGGGGGGGGGGGGAACTCCAGGACTCTAGGCCAGTTTTCCACCTTGCTAATTGGGGATGTATCTTAGGTGTGTGGACACGCTGAGGACAGACCCTGAAAATAACTACTCACTGTCCAAAGAACAATAAATGAAAAGGAGGGGGACGGCATATAATTTTGAGGTCATACCAGGTCTAAGTTTGTTTTTATATGTGTGGGGTTTTTTTTGTTTTAAATTTTTTTTGATTATTAGTTATAAAAAATAAGCATAAAATGCAGATCGAGAATTCATCTGTCATAATCTGCTGAGAGACAACCGCAATATGATCAAGAATGACCGTATATCTGTAATAATATGGAAAATGTATCTTGATTGTTCAATAAAAACTTTAAAAAAAAAAAAAAAGTATAGAGTTTGTCATATACACTACAAGCAGGTCTGCTTAGTACCTAAGAAGGCACCATCAGTGTGCACACTGTTCAGCTTTTAATGAGGCCAGCCTCACTTACAACCAGATGCTAATGAACTGCTCAATGTCTTCCTGAGGGTCTTGTTGCGTAGTGCAGCTTTGAACTCTCACCGATTGTCCCCCCTCGGTTGGCAATTGTGTGGGTTTTGGCACTCTCAGTTGCAGTCCAACAGCAGATCTAAGCAGTGCAATTTATGGTCCCTGTGTTCTACAGCAGCACCTACTGCTCTCTGGCTGCTCTACAGGTTATCCCACCAAGCGATTCTCTGCACCACACAACACCTCTGTGTCCAGTACACAGCTACATTCTTGCAGGCACAAGCAGCCTGTCTGTCTACTGTGCAGCACCCCACTCTCTCACAGTCTCTGTGCTCCTGTGATAGCACAACTATAACTCCTTTTATCAGCCTAGCAACAGCCAATCAGTGAATTTCCTTCTGGGCATACCCAGTTCAGATTGTCGCATATGACCATTTCGTCACAGATTTTGTTGCATACCCTCCCATTCTCATAGTAACCAATTAGCCTTTTAAAGGAAACTCCTTACATATACACTGCATACTGCGAAAACTGTCAATCCCTGTAGATGTGCAAGATTACCGGTGCCTAACGAATGAGCCACACCTATCTTTTAATGGGCCTTGCAAGAGGAGTATGTGAGTGCCTAAAGACTACAAATCATTGGCCCATATATGACAGACTACTTTATGCAGTCCTCAATGAGGGCATTGGGATACTCAGTGTGTTGTCTTCTTGGTGCTTGAGTTCAACATATCAGGGATTGGGTTGACAGATTACTGTAATGGGCTAGTGAGCAGAAAACTCCCTTTCATGTTATGAATGAATCTTATTGTTGCACAAAAGTGTCTGGCATCATCTTTCTCCCCTCTCTACATTCAGAACACATGCCTGCTCAGCCAAACACTGTATGTATGTGTATGTAAGGGGAGGTTTTTTTTATTAGTGTATTATGTTGTTGCCAAAATAGTTTTAGCTTAAGTACAGTTACGTCATGGATGTTTGGAGTGTGCCTTATACTGACTGTCAGCGTGGAATGAAGTCCGAAGCATGATTGATAAAGAAGGTCCTCCATTAGGTAAAAAGAAAAAAGTTTGGTACGGTGTTAGCCAGTGGAGCAAAATGTGATTGTTCTCAGCAAGAGAAACAAAATAATCTTGTAGCCATGATACCTTTTAATGGCTAACAAAAAAAAAACCACAATGTTATAGCAAGCTTTCGAACCTACTCAGGATTCTTTCTCAAGCATAATGGAATAGATCCAAAGAGGCATACATTTATATACACATGACGAGGCACAGACATGGTGTGATTAATTTGCACTCAAAAAAATCTGAACAGGATGAGAAAAGGAGTAAATACTTAACTAGGCCACTTATAAGGATGTGACAGTTTTATGGTCCCTAAATTGGTGTTAGGGGGTCACCAGGCCTTTATGTTATCTGTGATATAGATTTCTCATAATCTCCAGTCACACATTAACCCTCTTGAGGAATTTAGGCCTGTGTTGAAAGATTATAATAAATTTGTACTCCCAAATTCTTCTGTGATGTAGAGATGTGAAGTGGCCTTTTAATATAATAACTTTCATATATTGTGTCCGTGACTAGAAAAATGCTCAGCCACAGGAAATTCTGTCCTTTATTCTTTAATTGTGTGGCGACATATGAAACTTATTATTATGTTCTGATTTTTCTAAGGGCAAACTAATCACACCGTCTGTGCCTTGTCATATGTATATGTGTATAAATGTATGACTCTTTGGATCTATTCCATTATGCTTGGGGAAGAACCCTGAGTAGGTTCGAAAGCTCGCTAACATCACATTTTTTTCAGTTAGCCATTAAAAGGTATCATATCTACAAAATTACTTGGTTTCTCTTGCTGACAACAATCACATTTTAATAAAGGAGGTAGAATCCCCAAAATGCGTGGCATACCAGTTAAGACTAGAATCGTGGCTTTGAACTTCATTCCATGCCGACATTCAGTTTAAGGCGCACCTGGATTTTAGGGGGGGTTCTCTATCTAGGGGCCCCCTATAAAGCGAATTACATTTTATTTGATTTTATTATTTTATCATACATTATTTTTACTGTTTCCAAAACCCCAGGATCGTTGTTCTGTGTTGTTTAACTTCTGAAAGAAGGATGTCACAGAACCCTGCAATAGAGTTTTCCTCCAGCACGGTATGTAGAAGGAATATAATGCAAAAATGAAAACTTTGCCACAGGCCGTATCCTTGTTGCTGAAAGTACTAGATAGAGTTCTTACATGTATGGGGCTGCAGAGCAAGATAGCTGTCAGTTAACCCCTTGAGTGGCACGCCCGGAAAATTTCCGGGGACGAGCTCCACTGCTCATAGCAACATAGCCCGGAAGATTTCCGGGCTATGTATCACTATGGGAGCTGCAGAGCACAATGCCACAAGCTGTGACATTGTGCTCTGCCTGCACAGACCCACACAGAGCAGTGCAAGGGCTTTGAAAAACCAGCAGAAGATATTGCCGACATGTCGGCAACCTCCTGCTTTGTTTACAAGTTGCCATAGAGACCATCGGCTTGTCAGAAGCAAGCCAATGGTCTCTGTGGCAGGGAGAGCTGGTTGTTAGCTGTCAGAGGACAGCTAGGTACTAGCTCTTACAGCAGAGATCAGAGAAAACCTCCGATCTCTGCTGTGTTAACCCTTTACATGCTGCAGTCTATGTGACTGCAGCATGTAAAGGGTTGTCACTGCAGCATGTAAAGGGCTGTCACCATCGGACCCCCGGAATGTGATCAGGGGTCCTGATGGGTCCCTGTGGAAGTCCCCTAAAGGGACAAAAAAAAAAATTTTTTTTAATTAAAAAAAAAAAAAGTAAAAAAATTATTAAAAAAATAAAAAAAACACTTGTCTCCCTTTACTTTGTAAAAAATCAAAAATACAATCACACATGTGGTATCCGTGTGCGTCGTAATGACCCAGAGAAGGAAGTTAATACATTATTTAACCCCTTAATGACATGGCCCCTTTTTTTCTTTTTTCCCCATTTCTTTTTTTCCTCCCCCCTGTTTAAAAAAATCACAACTTGTCCTGCAAAAAACAAGCCCTTATATGGCCATGTCAATGGAAAAATGAAAAAGTTATGGCTCTTGAGACGCAACTGCAAAACTAGTTGAAATTCAATGATTAGACCATTTAAAAAAACCTGCCCTGGTGGGCACGACAGGGTTGTAGGAAACCTGCCACTCAAGGGGTTAAAAGAGCGTTCAGGCAACAGCCATCTAAAATGTATGGGGAGCCATTAGGTAGCGTTACACAGGACAACTGTCAGGTGCAAAGCGCCCAACAGTAATCCCAGTGCCTATGCTTTCACACAGGAGAGATAGTCATGCAGTGAATGGAGGCAGAACTGACTGGAGATCTCTTCAGGCTGACCACCTTCATTCGCCCATATATGAATGACTGCCTGCTTACATGGTGAACTAAAATCCAAGCAAAACCAACAAATGAACGATTTTTCGTTCAGTGGCTGTGTGTACATGGGACAACTATCTTTGAAAATCACTGTTCCCAGAAATTATTCGGTTGATAAATGGCCCCAGTAAAGGTACCTTTAGTATCTAAGTTGGTAAAATTTACCTTAAGCTACCTGCACAGTGGCCAGTTCATTAGGAGGCTGTTTTTACACTGGAGAGTTTCACATGCAATTACCGCGCATTGTGAGACGCACACAAATCGCAAGTGAGAATAACTCATTGTTTTTTTATGGGTTAATTTAGATGAACAATTTTTCACTTGCACCAATAGTGCTGGTTTGAAAAATTGCAGTATATCCTCTTTTTGGGCAATTGTGTTCAGGAAACACCCATTATTTGAATGGGATCCCCAAAAAACTGCATTACACTCACATTACAGTCCCATATTTAGTTTTGACATAACATGCGAACTTTACACATGTGAAATCACATATGCGGAGATTTGATGTGTTTTTTGCAAAAACGTATCATAACCGTGAGTAAAATTGCAGCTTTACGAGGGCTATGACAATCTGAGTTTCTCAAACCAATATTGCACTTTCCCATGAAAATACGGCCTTCTCTCATTTTGGTTGTTACTGAAGCCAGTGTAAATTATGAAGAAAACAACAAGCGACTTCTGATGCAATTCAGAAGGTGTGCAGCATCATGAAACTGTCAACTCTTATTAATGTCTCTAAACATGTTTCTACAGAATGCAAAGATGCAAACTCAGAGTTCACGGAAGTTAAGCAAACTATTTTTGCTTTCACTTTTGACTACTTGGTTTTTCTTCTTATGAGAGCGCAAAGATTTTTGCAGAAGTTTCAGCTTGTTCTCACCTACAGGGGACATGTGGAGTTAGTTTTAGGGCGTAAAGAGGAAGACAGTTCAAAGTGGGTGATGGTGGTCTGCAGAATCTGGGAGCAGCGCAGGCAAGCAATACATGAAGGCCAGAGGAGTAACTTGAAGCTTCTGAGCACCAATGCAAAATCTGTAACAGGGTCCCCAACTATAATGCTTTATTCATACTACTAGGCTTACTATATGGAGACAACTGGGCCCCCTAAGCCTTGTGGGCTCGGGAGCAACTGCATCCTCTACAGTTACGTCCTGACGAAGGCTAAGTTCACACTAGCACTTTTTGTTTCCATCTAACTGTTCTGTTGTGGGAACAACTTAGCTGAAATGAAAAATTGAAATAAACCGTTTTAAGTTTACTCCTGATTTCCATTGACAACAATATTTAAAAAAAACTGATCTGTCACAACTCATTTTGCTTTTTCAACTGGAATGCAGACTAAAAAACTGAAATTTGAGGTCTTCAGTTTCAATACATTTCTAACGTTTTCTTTTCATTTCTGTGTTATGCTAGGATTTACTATCACCATTATCCCCTATAAGGCAACTTTACCTAATGTGAAGACCACTGATACTATTAGAATTCATTTTTTTTCCATAGGGGCAAGAAAAATGAAGTAAGCACATACAGAATGGGAGGAAATGAGCTAAGCAGCAGCACATGTGGAAAGGACATGGGTATACTAATAGATCATAGACTGAACATGAGTCAACAATGTAATGCAGCAGCCAAAATGCAAACACAATTCTGGGATGTAGTAAGAGAAGCATAGAGTCTAGATCATTTGAGGTCATTATCCCCCTCTACTCTTCCTTAGTCAGAACTCATCTGGAATACTGTGTCCAGTTCTGGGCACCGCACTTTAAAAAAGACATAGACAAATTGGAGCAAGTTCAGAGAAGAGTTACCAAGATGGTGAGCGGTCTGCAAATCATGTCCTATAAAGAAAGGTTAAAGGATCTGGGAATGTTTAGCTTGCAAAAAAAAAAAGGCTGAGAGAAGACTTAAAGGGGTTGTCCCGCGCCGAAACGGGTCTTTTTTTTTTCAATAGCCCCCCCGTTCGGCGCGAGACAAACCCGATGCAGGGATAAAAAAAAAACAAAACATATAGTACTTACCCGAATCCCCACGGTCCGGCGTCTTCATACTTACCTTGTGAAGATGGCCGCCGGGATCTTCACCCTCGGTGGACCGCAGGGCTTCTGTGCGGTCCATTGCCGATTCCAGCCTCCTGATTGGCTGGAATCGGCACACGTGACGGGGCGGAGCTACGAGGAGCCGCTCTCCAGCACGAGCGGCCCCATTCAGCAAAGGAGAAGACCGGACTGCGCAAGCGCGTCTAGTCGGGCGATTAGACGCTGAAGACTAGACGGCACCATGGAGACGGGGACGCCAGCAACGGAACAGGTAAGTGAATAACTTCTGTATGGCTCATATTTAATGCACAATGTACATTACAAAGTGCATTAATATGGCCATACAGAAGTGCTTACCCCCACTTTGTTTCGTGGGACAACCCCTTTAATAGATGTCTACAAATATCTGAAGCTGTCACAGTGCAGAGGGATCAGCCCTATTCTCATTTACACAAGGAAAGACTATAAGCAATGGAATGAAACTGAAAGGGAGGAGGCAGAAATTAGATATTAGAAAAAACTTTCTGACAGTGAGGGTGATCAATGAGTGGAACAGGTTTCCACGGGAGGTGGTGAGTTCTCCTTCAATGAAGGTGTTCAAACAAAGGCTAGACAAATATCTGTCTGGGATGATGTAGTAAATCCTGCACTGAGCAGGGGGTTGGACCCAATGACCCTGGAGGTCCCTTCCAACTCTACCATTCTATGATTCTATGATTATACTAGCTGATATACCCGGCTTCGCCTGAGTTAATTTGGTACTGGTGTTTACCTGGTGTTCACATGAAAATCTTTTGAAGTCGTGGTTACTTTAGAGATACCGAGGAAAAAAATATGTTCACCATTTTGCATGGTTCTTTGCGTTACCCATGGAGGTAAACATGCGACGTTTCCTTTATATAAAATTACATCAGGAAGTGAGAGAATTAGATTACGTACGTAAAATTTGGACGCTAATTCTTTTGCGCATAGAATTGAATAATCGAGTTGAGACCCATTAGCTTTTCCTATTTGTGACACAATCAATGCTCGTGCCCAATTTCACGTTTCTATAACACCGGAAAGTGAGAAAATTACATTCCGTACGTAAAATTTGGACGCTAATTCTTTTGCACATAGAATTGAATAATCGAGTTGGGACCCATTAGCTTTTCCTATTTATGACATAATCAATGCTCGTGCCAAAATTCGAGTTTCTATGACACCGGGAAGTGAGAGAATTAGATTCCGTACGTAAAATTTGGACGCTAATTCTTTTGCGCATAGAATTGAATGATCAAGTTGGAACCTATTAACTTTTCCTATTTATGACATAATCAATGCTCGTGCCAAAATTCGAGTTTCTATGACACCGGGAAGTGAGAAAATTACATTCCATACGTAAAATTTGAACACTAATTCTTTTGCGCATAGAATTGAATGATCAAGTTGGGACCTATTAACTTTTCCTATTTATGACATAATCAATGCTCGTGACAAATTTTAAGTTTCTATGACATTGGGAAGTGAGAGATTTAGATTATGTACGTAAAATTTCAATGACAATTCTTTTGTGCCAGAATTGAATAATCGAGTTGGGACCCAATTAATTTCCTATTTTGGAGATAATCTATGCTTGTGCCGAATTTCATGTTTCTACGACATCGGGAAGTTGGAGAACTTTTGGCGAGTCAGTGAGTGAGTCAGTGAGGGCTTTTGTCTTTATATATATATATATATAGATTAGTGAATACGAATAAGGTGTAGACTATGTACAGTACATTTGGGACACGCTGAGCTTCAGTTATGCCTCTTTCACATGGGCGCCAGTGGCATGGCCGCAAGAAAATCACAGCGATATTGCATCCATGGTCTGTGCGATATCGCAATTTTATGTGGCTACAAAATCGCACATGAGACTACAAAGTCACGTGACTTTGTAGTGCTATTTTGCCAGGATTTTCAGTGGGGGGAGGGAGGGCTTGAAATATAAATCTAAATCTAATTCTCTCACTTCCCAATGTCATAGAAACTTGAAATTTGGCACAGGCATTGATTATGTCAAATAGGAAACGCTAATGGGTCCCAACTCGATTATTCAATTCTATGCGCCAAAGAATTAGCGTCCAAATTTTACGTACGTAATCTAATTCTCTCACTTTCCAGTGTCATAGAAACGTGAAATTTGGCACGAGCATTGATTATGTCATATATAGGAAAAGCTAATGGGTCCCAACTCGCTTATTCAATTCTATGCGCAAAAGAATTAGCGTCCAAATTTTACGTACGGAATGTAATTTTCTCACATAGAAACTTGAAATTTGCCACGGGCATTGAATATGTCATAAATAGGAAACGCTAATGGGTCCCAACTCGATCATTCAATTCTATGCGCCAAAGAATTAGCGTCCAAATTTTACGTACGTTATTTAATTCTCTCACTTCCTGATGTAATTTTATATAAAGGAAATGTCGCATGGTTACCTCCATGTGGTGTTTCCTGGGTAACGCAAAGAACCATGCAAAATGGTGAACATATTTTTTTCCTCGGTATCTCTAAAGTAACCACGACTTCATAAGATTTTCCATGTGAACACCAGATAAACACCAGTACCAAATTAACTCGGGCAAAGCCGGGTATATCAGCTAGTGTTTAAATATGATTTAAACGACTGTTGTTACCCACAGGGAAGTTTGCCTGACAACCACAACTACATTCCATTGGCTGCCATTCGGTCGATTTCCATTGGGCATTTCATCGCCCAGCAACAGCTCAGGAATAGGATGTCAAGGTAGTGAGAAGAAGGACAGCCTGTGATTGGTGTGTTGATTGCTTAGCAGTGCTAGAGCCCGCATAGGAGGATAATTTCAAGCAGCCGTAAGAGGCAGCAGTCAGTTAAAAAAAGATCAGCGAAGAGAAAGGACAAAAGCAAATGTAGTCTCCCAGAACATCATTCTGGTCCCCTCCATATTTGTCTTACATGTATTGTCCTATGTGGATGCACTGTGCAAAGGTGTCATATCTATTTTCTGTATGTGTGTTGCACAGCTGCAGTTTCTGAAGGGTTAACTCTAGAGATGAGCGAGCACCAAAATGCTCGGGTGCTCGTTACTCGGGATGAAATTATCGCGATGCTCGAGGGTTCGTTTTGAGTAACGAACCCCATTGAAGTCAATGGGCGACTCAAGCATTTTTGTATATCGCCGATGCTCGCTAAGGTTTCCATTTGTGAAAATCTGGGCAATTCAAGAAAGTGATGGGAACGACACATCAGCGGATAGGGCAGGCGAGGGGCTACATGTTGGGCTGCATCTCAAGTTCCCAGGTCCCACTATTAAGCCACAATAGCGGCAAGAGTGCCCCCACCCTCCCAACAACTTTTACTTCTGAAAAGCCCTCAATAGCAATGCATACCTTAGCTAAGCACCACACTACCTCGAACAAAGCACAATCACTGCCTGCATGACACTCCGCTGCCACTTCTCCTGGGTTACATGCTGCCCAACCCCCCACCCCACCCCCGCACGACGCAGTGTCCACAGCGCACACCAAAGTGTCCCAGCGCAGCCTTCAGCTGCACTCATGCCACACCACCCTCATGTCTATTTATAAGTGCGTCTGCCATGAGGAGGAACCGCAGGCACACACTGCAGAGGGTTGGCACGGCTAGGCAGCAACCCTCTTTAAAAGGGGCGGGGCGATAGCCCACAATGCTGTACAGAAGCAATGAGAAATATAATCCTGTGCCACCGCCATCAGGAGCTGCACACGTGGGCATAGCAATGGGGAACCTATGTGCCACACACTATTCATTCTGTCAAGGTGTCTGCATGCCCCAGTCAGACCACGTTTTTTTATAAATAGTCACAGGCAGGTACAACTCCGCAATGGGAATTCCGTGTGCACCCACAGCATGGGTGGCTCCCTGGAACCCACCGGCTGTACATAAATGTATCCCATTGCAGTGCCCTGGACAGCAGAGCTAACGTCCGATTAAATGCTGGTGGGCTTCGGCCCACACTGCATGCCCCAGTCAGACTGGGGTTCTTTAGAAGTGGACACATGCAGTTACAACTCCGTGTGGACCGACAGCATGGGTGGGTCCCAGGAAGCCACCGGCGGTACATAAATATATCCCATTGCATTGCCCATCACAGCTGAGGTAATGTCATGTTTAATGCAGGTGGGCTTCGGCCCACACTGCATGCCCCAGTCAGACTGGGGTTCTTTAGAAGTAGACACATGCAGTTACAACTCCCTGTGGACCCACAGCATGGGTGGCTCCCTGGAACCCACCGGCGGTACATAAATATATCCCATTGCAGTGCCCAGCACAGGTGATGTAATGTCAGCTTTAATGCAGGTGGGCAAAAAATTAATTGGATTACACTGTAGGCGAGGGCCCAAAAAATTGGTGTACCAACTGTACTAATGTACGTCAGAAAAATTGCCCATGCCTAACCAAGAGGGCAGGTGAAACCCATTAATCGCTTTGGTTAATGTGGCTTAATTTGTAACTAGGCCTGGAGGCAGACCAGTTAAAATAAAAATTGGTTCAGGTGAAAGTTTCAATGCTTTAATGAGCATTGAAACGTATAAAAATTGTTTACAAAAATTATATGACTGAGCCTTGTGGGCCTAAGAAAAATTGCCCGTTCGGCGTGATTACGTCAGGTTTCAGGAGGAGGAGCAGGAGGAGAAGGATGAATATTATACACAGATTGATGAAGCTAAAAGGTCCACGTTTTTGATGGTGATAGAGAACAATGCTTTCATCCGCGGGTACAGCCTACGTATCGTTTAGGTATCGCTGCTGTCCGCTGGTGGAGAAGTGAAGTCTGGGGAAATCCAGGCTTTGTTCATCTTGATAAGTGTAAGCCTGTCGGCACTGTCGGTTGGCAGGTGGGTACGCTTATCTGTGATGATTCCCCCAGCCGCACTAAACACCCTCTCTGACAAGACGCTAGCCGCAGGACAAGCAAGCACCTCCAGGGCATACAGCGCGAGTTCAGGCCACGTGTCCAGCTTCGACACCCAGTAGTTGTAGGGGGCAGAGGCGTCACGGAGGACGGTCGTGCGATCGGCTACGTACTCCCTCACCATCCTTTTACAGTGCTCCCGCCGACTCAGCCTTGACTGGGGAGCGGTGACACAGTCTTGCTGGGGAGCCAGAAAGCTGTCAAAGGCCTTAGAGAGTGTTCCCCTGCCTGTGCTGTACATGCTGCCTGATCTCTGCGCTTCCCCTGCTACCTGGCCCTCGGAACTGCGCCTTCGGCCACTAGCGCTGTCGGATGGGAATTTTACCATCAGTTTGTCCACCAGGGTCCTGTGGTATAGCATCACTCTCGAACCCCTTTCCTCTTCGGGTATGAGAGTGGAAAGGTTCTCCTTATACCGTGGGTCGAGCAGTGTGTACACCCAGTAATCCGTAGTGGCCAGAATGCGTGTAACGCGAGGGTCACGAGAAAGGCATCCTAACATGAAATCAGCCATGTGTGCCAGGGTACCTGTACGCAACACATGGCTGTCCGCACTAGGAAGATCACTTTCAGGATCCTCCTCCTCCTCCTCCTCCTCAGGCCATACACGCTGAAAGGATGACAGGCAAGCAGCATGGGTACCCTCAGCGGTGGGCCAAGCTGTCTCTTCCCCCTTCTCCTCATCCTCCTCATGCTCCTCCTCCTCCTCAACACGCTGAGATATAGACAGGAGGGTGCTCTGACTATCCAGCGACATACTGTCTTCCCCCGCCCCCGTTTCCGAGCGCAAAGCGTCTGCCTTTATGCTTTGCAGGGAACTTCTCAAGAGGCATAGCAGAGGAATGGTGACGCTAATGATTGCAGCATCGCCGCTCACCATCTGGGTAGACTCCTCAAAGTTTCCAAGGACGTGGCAGATGTCTGCCAACCAGGCCCACTCTTCTGAAAAGAATTGAGGAGGCTGACTCCCACTGCGCCGCCCATGTTGGAGTTGGTATTCCACTATAGCTCTACGCTGCTCATAGAGCCTGGCCAACATGTGGAGCGTAGAGTTCCACCATGTGGGCACGTCGCACAGCAGTCGGTGCACTGGCAGATGAAACCGATGTTGCAGGGTGCGCAGGGTGGCAGCATCCATGTGGGATTTGCGGAAATGTGCGCAGAGCCGGCGCACCTTTCCGAGCAGGTCTGACAAGCGTGGGTAGCTTTTCAGAAAGCGCTGAACCACCAAATTAAAGACGTGGGCCAGGCATGGCACGTGCGTGAGGCTGCTGAGCTGCAGAGCCGCCACCAGGTTACGGCCGTTGTCACACACGACCATGCCCGGTTGGAGGCTCAGCGGTGCAAGCCAGCGGTCGGTCTGCTCCGTCAGACCCTGCAGCAGTTCGTGGGCCGTGTGCCTCTTCTCTCCTAAGCTGAGTAGTTTCAGCACAGCCTGCTGACGCTTGCCCACCGCTGTGCTGCCACGACGCGCGACACCGACTGCTGGCGACGTGCTGCTGCTGACACATCTGGATTGCGAGACAGAGGTTGCGTAGGAGGAGGAGGAGGAGGAGGAGGAGGGTGGTTGAGTGGAGGAAGCATACACCACCGCAGATACCACCACCGAGCTGGGGCCCGCAATTCTGGAGGTGGGTAGGACGTGAGTGGTCCCAGGCTCTGACTCTGTCCCAGCCTCCACTAAATTCACCCAATGTGCCGTCAGGGAGATATAGTGGCCCTGTCCGCCTGTGCTTGTCCACGTGTCCGTTGTTAAGTGGACCTTGCCAGTAACCGCGTTGGTGAGTGTGCGTACAATGTTGCGGGAGACGTGGTCGTGCAGGGCTGGGACGGCACATCGGGAAAAGTAGTGGCGACTGGGAACTGAGTAGCGCGGGGCCGCCGCCGCCATCATACCTTTGAAAGCCTCTGTTTCCACCACCCTATATGGCAGCATCTCCAGGCTGATAAATTTGGCTATGTGCACGTTTAACGCTTGAGCGTGCGGGTGCGTGGCAGTGTACTTGCGCTTGCGCTCCAACACTTGCGCTAGCGACGGCTGGACGGTGCGCTGAGTGACATTGGTGGATGGGGCCGAGCATAGCGGAGGTGAGGGTGTGGGTGCAGGCCAGGAGACGGTAGTGCCTGTGTCCTGAGAGGGGGGTTGGATCTCAGTGGCAGGTTGGGGCACAGGGGGAGAGGCAGCGGTGCAAACCGGAGGCGGTGAACGGCCTTCGTCCCACCTTGTGGGGTGCTTGGCCATCATATGTCTGCGCATGCTGGTGGTGGTGAGGCTGGTGGTGGTGGCTCCCCGGCTAATCTTGGCGCGACAAAGGTTACACACCACTGTTCGTCGGTTGTCTGCACTCTCAGTGAAAAACTGCCAGACCTTTGAGCACCTCGGCCTCTGCAGGGTGGCATGGCGAGAGGGGGCGCTTTGGGAAACAGTTGGTGGATTATTCGGTCTGGCCCTGCCTCTACCCCTGGCCACCGCACTGCCTCTTCCAACCTGCCCAGGTGGGGTCAGTCACCTCATCGTCCTGCTGCTCTTCCTCCGAATCCTCTGTGCGCTCCTCCCTCGGACTTACTCCAATTACTACTACCTGAGTGAGACAACTGTGTCTCATCGTCATCGTCCTCCTCACCCACTGAAAGCTCTTGAGACAGTTGCCGGAAGTCCCCAGCCTCATCCCTCGGACCCCGGGAACTTTCCAAAGGTTGGGCATCGGTCAGGACAAACTCCTCCAGTGGGAGAGGATTCGGAACCATTGCTGCCCATTCTGGGCAGGGGCCCGAGAACAGTTCCTGGGAGTCTGCCTGTTCCTCAGAATGTGTCATTGTAATGGTGTGAGGAGGCTGGGAGGAAGGAGGAGCAGCAGCCAGAGAATTCAGAGTTGCAGCAGTGGACGGCGCAGAATTCTGGGTGGTCGATAGATTGCTCGATGCACTTTCTGCCATCCACGACAGGACCTGCTCACACTGCTCATTTTCTAATAAAGGTCTACCGCGTGGACCCATTAATTGTGAGATGAATGTGGGGACGCCAGAAACGTGCCTCTCTCCTAATCCCGCAGCTGTCGGCTGCGATACACCTGGATCAGGAGCTCGGCCTGTGCCCACACCCTGACTTGAGCCTCCGCGTCCTCGCCCCGCGTCCACGTCCTCTAGGCCTACCCCTACCCCTCAGCATGCTGTATTACCAGTAGTGCAGAAACAGAACGCTGTAATTAAATGTGCCGCTTATTGGCCTGTGGTTGGAGGCTGACTTCCCTTACGGAACGCACAGCAGAGCCAGGAAACAATTTTGCGCACGCCTGTAGTGAGACGCAGGTGCGTATGACTGAGCTAGTGGAATTCACAGCGCAGAAGCAGTCAAATGGCCAAAGGACAGTAGTAGGCCTTAAGTATTTTGCTTCTATTTTTTTTAAATGCTGAGCTGATACAGCAGACAGATACTGTAGGCAGCGTATAATATTATGTATACTCTTTCCCTCTGGCGGGATGACGGCGATCATGTAACAGAGACAGCAAATCCAGGAAACAATTTTGCGCAAGCCTGCTGTAACGCTTAGCTGCGTATTAATCAGGACTACTACCCCCAGCCGATAGATACTGTAGGCAGCGTATAATATTATGTATACTCTTTCACTCTGGCGGGATGACGGCGATCATGTAACAGAGACAGCAGATCCAGGAAACAATTTTGCGCAAGCCTGCTGTAACGCTTAGCTGCGTATTAATTAGGACTACTACCCCCAGCAGATAGATACTGTAGGCAGCGTATAATATTATGTATACTCTTTCCCTCTGGCGGGATGACGGCGATCATGTAACAGAGACAGCAGATCCAGGAAACAATTTTGCGCAAGCCTGCTGTAACGCTTAGCTGCGTATTAATTAGGACTACTACCCCCAGCAGATAGATACTGTAGGCAACGTATAATATTATGTATACTCTTTCCCTCTGGCGGGATGACGGCGATCATGTAACAGAGACAGCAGATCCAGGAAACAATTTTGCGCAAGCCTGCTGTAACGCTTAGCTGCGTATTAATTAGGACTACTACCCCCAGCAGATAGTTACTGTAGGCAGCGTATAATATTATGTATACTCTTTCCCTCTGGCGGGATGACGGCGATCATGTAACAGAAACAGCAGATCCAGGAAACAATTTTGCGCAAGCCTGCTGTAACGATTAGCTGCGTATTAATTAGGACTACTACCCCCAGCAGATAGATACTGTAGGCAGCGTATAATATTATGTATACTCTTTCCCTCTGGCGTGATGACGGCGATCATGTAACAGAGACAGCAGATCCAGGAAACAATTTTGCGCAAGCCTGCTGTAACGCTTAGCTGCGTATTAATTAGGACTACTACCCCCAGCAGAGACGCAGTACACTCAAGACGGTCACAGGCAGCCTAAATATAGTATTTTTCCCCAATTTTTTTGGAAAAAGCCCACTGCCTATATAGCCTGAATATCTCTTTCCCTGCCTCACCAGTACTGGCCCTATACTCTGTACAATGACTGCAGACTGCAGACGTCATGCTCTGCACGCCCGATATACAAAAAAAAAATTGTGCAACACTGCTAAAAGCAGCCTCAACAGTACTGCACACGGTCAGATGTGGCCGTAAGAAGGACCGTTGGGGTTCTTGAAGCCTAAAATAACTCCTAACGCTTTCCCTATAGCAGCTCCGGCATCAGCAGCACTGTCCCTGATCTCTGTCAGAATGCATCTGTGGCGAGCCGCGGGAGGGGCTGATTTATATACTCGTGTGACACCTAATCTCGCCAGCCACTCACTGCAGGGGGGTGGTATAGGGCTTGAACGTCGCAGGGGGAAGTTGTAATGCCTTCCCTGTCTTTCTATTGGCCAGAAAAGCGCGCTAACGTCTCAGAGATGAAAGTGAAAGTAACTCGAACATCGCGTGGTGCTCGCCTCTAGTAACGAGCATCTCGAACACGCTAATACTCGAACGAGTATCTAGCTCGGACGAGTACGTTCGCTCATCTCTAGTTAACTCTCAAAAATCATTGCCTATCAGCTCTGCTGCTGAATGTTTTGTAACAAGGGGGTTCATTCGCCTCTGGATCGCCGTCCACACGGTCAGGAAGTGGCACACCTTGCACACAAATATGCTCCAGCAGTCAGAAGTTTTCTTTTAAATCTGGCGCCTGCCAGCCTTTATTCACAGCACATCAAACAAATCATACACAGTCCAAATAAGCATTAGGGTTCACAACCCACAGGGTCCTATCACTAACCCCTCCGGGGTGTTGGACTCTGCAACAAGAGCCGTTTCCAACCACCCACCAAAAACCATTCAATTGAAACGTATGTAAACTTGGTTGAGGAGGATGTCAATAGACTTAGGTCTAGAAGCTCTGGAAGAGGTAATATACAAGCTGATAACAGGTCAAGAAGAGAAAGAGAGGCTATCAAATCATTGTCGGAAGATAGAAATATAATTATAAGGGCGCGGACAAAGGTGGCGTAGTGGTGGTATTAAGCACAGAATACTACATGCAAGAATTGCTTGGCCAATTGGCTGATGAACAAATCTATGAAAAATTGGATAGGATTCCGACGGCCGCTTTTCAGCATGAGTTGAGAATCTTGTTCAATGAAGCCTTAGTTGAGGGCATAATAGATCAAGCATTGTTAGATTTTTTTGACATAGAGCACCCCAGGACGCCAATAATTTACACGCTTCCCAAGATACACAAAAGCTTGGAACGCCCCCCGGGTCGCCCCATAGTATCGGGGTGCGACTCGCTTTTCTCTAACATCTCTAAATTCTTAGATTAAATTTTGCATAAGTTTGCTACTCATGCAGACTCGTATATACGTGATACCAACCATTTTCTGGAGAGGTTGAAGGGTGTACAGGCAACAGATAGAACTATTCTTGTCACATTTGATGTAGTGGCTCTCTACACGTCGATAGAACACAGAAAGGGTCTAGAGGCAGTTGGTTGCTATCTTGAACTATCTGAGATGGCAGTGGGCTGCGTGGCCTTCGCCCTGTCGCTGCTGGAGTACATTCTCACCAATAAGTACTTTGTTTTTGGTGGGGTGTATTACCGGCAGCGACAGGGCACCGCTATGGGGTCCCACGTAGCCCCAACATATGCAAACATCTACATGAGGGTGTTTGAGGAGGATTTTGTGTGTACGTCATCTTTTTGGTCATTGATTAGAGCATGGAGGCGCTTTATCGATGACATTTTCGTCATCTGGGATGGAACTGTGGAGGAATTCATGCAGTTCCAATGCTTTTTGAATAGAGTCCGCCCTGAATTGAAATTTACACTCGCACACTCAGAAACAGAGATCCAATTTTTAGATGTCCAGGTAGAAAAAAAACAGAACAGCTTTATCACTGACATCTATACAAAACCCACAGATCGCAACAACATCCTACGATTTGAGAATTTTCACCCGAGACCCATGTTAATGTCCTTATCGTGGAGCAAAGTGATGAGGGTCAAACGCATCACAGATGAGAGCGTAGTAGAGAAAAGACTCGAACAAATGTGTCACAAGTTTGTTGTGAGAGGTTACCCTGTAAGGATATTGGATGAGGTGAAAGAGAAACTGAAGAGGGTAAACAGAGATGACTTGTTGCTACCAAGAGTCAGAGCGGAAACAAGAAGGATGCCTTTTGTCTCAACGTATAGTAATATGCGTTCTAAACTTGCAGGGATTCTCAGGAAACATTGGCCCGTGGTTCAAACTGGTTGTAGAGGAGTTCAAGAATTTGGCCTACAGACGTGGGAAGAATCTTAAAGACAATCTAGTACGTACTGTAGTGGAAGTAGATGGTGGTCCTAAGCAGGGTTTGTTGACTCCCTTACGTAAGGGCAACTTTCCCTGTTTAGGATGTGCCTGTTGCGGAAATATGATTAAAGGGGATTCTTTTCGACATCCCCACTCAGGACAGGTATTTCACATCAAGGGAAGATATACGTGCAGTAAAAGTTTTGTGGTCTACCTACTGATCTGTCCCTGTGGACTGGGTTATGTGGGAGAGACGACCCAAGAGATCAAGAAGAGGATCTCGAAGCACAAGAGCACGATCTGCACGAAATTGAAGGATCTGCAGGTTCCTAAGCATTTTTTAGAGTTTCGACATTCCATCAATCAACTCTGTTTCAGGGTTATAGATCATGTCCCTGATTCAGAGAGGGGAGGGGATAGGGCCCTTTTACTAAAACGAAAGGAACTCAGGTGGATCTACACACTAGATACTATGCAGCATAGAGCTCAATGTGGAGTACAGTTATTTACCGCATATTTAGGCCAGGTCTGTCAATGTTATGTTTTTAAGTATATATGCTTACCTTGTTATACTTGAAAAAAAAATTTTCTAAAAAACGTTTTTCGTTTTTTTGCAGTTTGGTGGCTGATCGGGTTCCCTATTGCAGAGTTATACCAATGTCTTATTGACCCCGGATGTGGACAATGTACCAACTTTTGCTTGTATCTCTGATATATATGTCGGGTTCAGTTAGTCTGTGATGTCACGCGATTGGAATATTCTCACTGCATAATAAAATGACTTATCAGGTTGAAATTGGAATGTGTATTTCTTGTTGACATGTTACACATTTGTTATTTGCATCATGTTGTATGAGAAACAGTTGCTGACATTTGAAGAAATTGAAAGGATGTGCAATTATATGCACTGGTGAAATCAGAGCTATGGATGGGCTAGATCTGATGTGGTGGTTCACCTATCAGATTGATTGTCTCCTGGCTTTTGAGCAGAAAATAATTTAGGAGGCCGATTGTAGGATGATTACTGTTCCCTAGACATTTATACTTTCTAAACATTGGTCTACTCTACTTACAGATTATGGTGGATCAGTATTGTTCTATTTAATTTTGATCATTACCTGTGTATTGGGCTTGATCTATCAGATTTGAAAGTGCATTGGTTATCTGCATTGTGTGAATAACATAATAGATTTGAGACTAGGATACGTCCCTATATGGGGTTGAGGCATTCCACCCATGCGCAATAAAGGTTGATGGGCGCAGACTCAGATGTGAGCTATGACACAGCGGGTCACATGATGTTGAGACGCCGGGTGCGCGCGGTGACATATGGTGACGTCATGACGTCATGCGGCGGGATCAGCACGCATTACTGTGTGATGATACATTGGCGCAGCGTGCGTGGCGTGATGTCGTCATACGTCACGGCTGGATGATGTGTTGATGCAGCGTGCGTGGCGTGATGACGTTCCGCAGATATGCCTCGGTGCAGTTACAATGGATGAGGTATCGTGCCTGAGTATGGAGGGGACTTCCATAGACTCTGTTATATGGAAACCGGACACCTGCCCGTGATTAAATCACAGCTGCATTTGATTAATCATTAATAGGTAACGGGGTGGAGTTTGTGAACAATCCACTAATTGGTTGGTAAGCATATACATTTTAGTATTTAAGGTGGTGGGTTGTATATTGATGTATGCTTGATAAAGACCACTGAGTGGTCGAAACGTCGCAGTGTGCATCGCTTTAAGGATCGAATAAAGGCACGTTTTTATGCATCTTAGCCACTCTGCTGCCGTCTGTATCTTATTCCGCTGTGTGACGAGAAGTGTGGAGTTCACTCTCATTACGGCTGTGCAGGATTCACCTTCCCCATATTTGCAGAAGACTCTAGCTTGGGGTTAAACTTGAAGTGCTCTTGTAACTATAACTCTATGACTAATCCCTCCTGGGACGTCTGGAGTGCGTCTTCCTCCGTCAGACAGGGTGACAGACCCAACTGGTCAGCAACGGATCTCAGGCTTCAAGTCCCTGATGTGGCTCCCTTCACTGCCTCTCTGACTCTCTCAGCCAATGTCTCTCTGGTTCTGGCAGGAACTCGCTCTTTTGTAGAAATTTCCTGCCACACCCATCAGGTGTTAACCCTTACTTCTCCTTTTGCAGGTGTCAGAATGCCTATCTAGCACACTCTGTAGGCTAGTCTGACACCGCCCTGCTACAGTATCTATCCTTACTGTGTCATGTGGTATAAATTAGGTGATAAATGTGAGTGTCTGGGCCTCCAGAAATCAAAAAGACATGCCAGCCACACTGTCCAAGAAGGCACAGAGACAACGCAGTGATCCCAACAGTCTTTCCTCAGTGACGTCCATGGGGATCACATTGTGGGAAAGTTTGCCATGTCCCTCGGGCTGCTCTACAGAATCTGAGACTGGGGAGATTTACGTTTCTTAAACCTTCAGTAAATCCAAGACCAGATTTGTATACTGAAAGAACTCTTTGCTTAAGAGACATTGCTCTATTTTGTTTTTTATATTTTTCCTGTTTTTCATGCTTTGTCCAAAAACACTCTAACGTACCAGAGACATTGCTAATGTTTACCAGAGACATTTAATGCAAGGACTCAAAAGTTTTCATAAAGTTATGCAATGTTTAAGTAAATGTGCTGGTGGAGTTTAGTAAAGGCGTATTCAGTTAAAAGTCTATGTGCTTATGCTCTCTTTTAAAGTCACTTTTGCATATTTAAAATAATTGCATATTGATGCCTAATTCATGTTTAGTACAATATAGTCAATTTAAAGGGGTTGTCCCGCGGCGAAATCGAAAAATTTTTTTTTCAATAGACCCCTGCATTATGCCCTGTTAAAAAGAATGCATTTGTTAATTTTTAAAAATAACATTTTGCTTACCTGCATCCACGTTCTGCAGCTTCTTCTTTTCTTCTTTTAAAGATGGCGCCGCTGGTCTTCTCCCACGATGCACCGCGGGTCTTCTCCCATGGTGCACCGTGGATTTTCTTCATCTCTCTTGCATTCCACTGCCGATACAGCCACCTCATTGGCTGATCGGCACCACGTGACGGAGGCGGAGCTACGATGACGACGCGCAGACCAGCTCTCCGACGCGAGTGCGCCGGAGCGGCCCCATTCACCAGGCAGAAGACCGCACAGCGCAAGCACGTCTAAAGCAGCCAGAAGTCACAGAAATTAGACGGCACCATGGAGACGGGGACGCCAGCAACGGAGTGGGTAAGTGAATAACTTCTGTATGGCTCATATTTAATGCACGATGTACATTACAAAGTGCATTAATATGGCCATACAGAAGTGTATAACCCCACTTGCTGCCGCGGGACAACCCCTTTAATGATAATTTTATGCAAATCCCAATTATAGTCACCATGTCTATGAGACTGCATGCATGGAATGAAAGATCAATGTGTATGACTGGAGGTCTCTTGTGTACCCCTTAGTTCACTCTTCTGTGTTTGCAGCCTGCCATCAGCCTGTCTCAGGGGGCGGGGCATTCCTACCACTTTTTCAGTTATATGGAGAAAAGTCTCCGCCCCCTACAAGCAATTTTTTTATGCGGGGGTTCTTTGTGCATAGCCCCGAAGTTGGCTCTGCATGTGTGTGGACCAATTGCGGTCCTTTTTGTCTCCGCCCCCTACAAGCAATTTTTTTTATGCAGGGGTTCTTTGTGAGTGCCATGGTCCTTTGTTTTTTGATCGACCACTTTTTCAGTCACAGACAGCGGTATAGTCTAAAGCTACTGACTGTTCTGATGATTTTTTTTCTCTTTTTTCAGGAACATCCTGTGTTCTTTCCCTGGCAGTCACCTCTTCAATTTTTTGCGTAGGTCCCACAGTGTGTTTCATTCTCTTAACGGGACAGTGATGTTCATTCCATTGATCTCATTTTTCACTGGTCCTTGGAGCAAAAGAGTTATGCATGATGCTCCATAGCAATACCTGAGGTTTTGGATTCTGTCCACCCTGGTAGATTTTTCACAAAGTACTTGCAAGTCACTTTCTTACACGCTGTCATAAACGCAAAGTCTTACACGAAAATGACACTTCCTTTAGTCACTAGTACACTGGAAGTACTGGTTAAGCCTTAGATATAGGGAACCAGAGGATGGAAATTGTGTTTACAGGTGTCGCCTTGCACAAGCCGCGACTGCACAGAAACTTTTCTCAGTGATAGTGAAGTAATACACTTAAGATGGCACATCTCCAAATGTATACACTCTGTTTTAGAGGTGCCGGGGTCAGCTTATTTTTAAGTAGGGGGAACTGTAGTGTTCCAGAACGTCATCCTGGTCCCCTCCATAATTGTCATACATGTATTGTCCTATGTGGATGCACTCTGCAAAGTTGTCATGTCTATTTTCTGTATGTGTGTTGCACAGCGTCTGAAGGGTTAACACATAAAATCATTGCCTGTCAGCTTTGCTGCTGAATGTATCTATTCTTACTGTGTCATGTGGTACAAGTGAAGTGATAAATGTGAGTGTCTGAGTGCGGGAAGGGGTTCGGAGTTCTGATCTTCGCATGGGAGCACCATCAGCTTCCATGCTGGTGAAGATGGAAGAAGAGGAACGACTACCTGCAGTGCATGTAGAATGGATGTAATCGGAGTGAGTCCAATACAGAGACAGAGAGTGCACAACCCCCATCATCCTCCTTCATACAATTCAGGTACCCGTTCAAACTACAGGCACTCATTTTTCCTGTGTGACCATCTGCCAATAGGATCATCACACAGAGGTACGTGATTTTGACACCCACGCAGAGATTACGCGGGGTGCATTTAAGCTAAGTCTTCTTCTAAGTAATTTTGTCTTGCCAGAGAATATGTGGAGAGGATCTTGTCTATTTACCTCCTCCGGAGTATATTTCATGTCCATGACCGGTGACATATAGATAACGTGGACTATTTGTTCCTGTGCATTTTTGCCTCCCAACCTCTGAGCTTCTGCCTGTAACTGCTGCTGTGAATGTACCTGTAATTACTTGTTTTGAAAAATTGAACTAAGTAAGTTTTACCATTCCTGAGAACCCGAGGTACGATACACTTGTCGAGTGTTTATTAATCTGCCATGTATGAATGCCAGTGTGTGGAACGGTGGCGTCCGGACCTAACAACTACTACCCACCTCATCTTGAGGACTACTGGCCCTACCCTCTGTTGCGGTAACTTCCTCCGGGACCAAGAGTTGGTAAGTGCCACCGTGACAGGTTCACTACACCCTCCCAACTCCAGCCATATGCGTGGGTAGAGAGTCATCCCCTGCAGCAATCCGTGAATTGCCCATTGCGCAGACAGAAGCGAAACAAAGTGGAAAACAAAGTGGTAAAGAAACGGTGTATTAAGTAACAGGAAAAGATTGTCATGAAAAAAATGTAGAAAGGCAGCATAACGAAGAAGGATATAGAAAGAAGGGTTGTATTAAGAAATGAAAGTTATAAAGACAAGGATTTTTTTTATTTATATATATATATATATATATAATAAATCGATAAATAAAGAAAGGGACAGCAGTAAAAGGAGATCTACATATACAGAGAGAAAAAATATAAATGTGAAGTAAAGATGTGATACCTGTAATTACTCACCTCAGGATGAAATGCAGAAGTAAAGCCTGTCTATGTTACTAAGAAAGTCCCAGAAGTGTCCACTGTATGATTTTGATAAATTGAGGACCTCTCAGAAAATAATTTGTTTTATTGTTTAACCTGGCTCCTGGAGTTTACTTTTCACCACTTTACCATCAGCACTGAAGCGTAATACACCACCCTCCAGGGAAAATGGACAATTCCCAAGTTTTTATTTTATTTTTGCCCTGAGCCGGTTGGGGTCCGGTACAAGGGCTGGCGTCACAAACTAATTACTAATTTTTACCACCATACCCTGCCAAACAAACGGGTAGCACCCTTTATATGCCAAACTAGAGACTTTTATTATTCTGACTGTCACCACCACGTCTGTGAGGTGGGAAAACAGCGGAACCACTGCTGTCATTGCCCACGATTAACATCCCTCACATTCGTGCGCACCCCTCTAATAAAAAAAAAAAAACTATTTCTGTTAGATTATTTTGGACACAGCAGCCATTTTACTACAAGCAGCAGTAAACATAAATAATTATTTTTAAAAATATCTATATTATTATTAACATTATATGCAATGAGGGGGGGACCCCTGAGCCTCAAAATCTGGCACCACAACTTCAATTGAATTATCCTATTTACCCCCAGCCAACCACCACAGGTTTGGAGGCGCCACTAGCCCCTGTAGAGCTAATTGATACAAGTCCACCAGCTCTGAGGGACTTCTCCCCCCCTCAGCCTCCCCTTCAGAGCCGCAAAGCACCAGACTCTACCACACTTATTCCAATAAAGAGGGGAGGTAGGATATCCTCACCCTGACTTCCCTCCAACCAATTTACAACTGACTCCAAGGACGCCCCACTTACCACTGAGAGCATGACTTGAAACCTCAAGCCAATGAAGCTCCACACAATAATAAAGCTCTCTCAATACCCTCCTGAATCACCAAAGCCCACATATCAATGCTCACTGCATTTAAATGGATCCCATTGTTGAGCCAGTAGTTCCCGTGTCCTGACTCTAAATCCGGGTGCCTCATTCCCACTCCCCCATTACAAGTTGGATAATCGCTCAATTAATTTTCACCTTGGCCTTGTTAATCTTCTCAATCAACTGAGCATTGCACCATGTTTTACGTGGAATAATTTCTGACCATAGTATTACAAGACCAGGGAACATGGACCAAAGTCTCAAAATGTCGTATCAGATATCTGCCATCAACTCCCAAAAAGGATGTCTTCCTAAATCGTTTCATGGAACACTAAAATGTCTGGGGCCCTATCCAAATGAGCAAAGCATTGTACCTCAGATAAAACTGCACCAGAGCATGCCATGAAATCCTAACCAGCGAACCGAAGGGATGTCCCAAGAAAAACCCAGCTATCTACCGTTGGAACAAATTTTTGCCTGTTCCCTACCCCAATACAGTAATGGCCAAAGATCCAAATTAGAGCCAAATCCTGACCTGCAATATAAGAAAACAACATACCACAAAACGTAAAACAGCAATAAAATTCCCAATACTGACGCCCATTTCACAAGCTTCACCTTTTACTCCTTTAACTTCATAGCAAGTGCGGATGAATATGATTTATATCAGTGCGATTTCCAATTACCAAACCATTTTACCACCTTCGGACGCAGCCCACAACCTGCCACTACTGTTGCTGCCTCAGCCGGAAGGAATGAGAAACAAATAGGGAGCTAATAAGAATGAGAAGCAATAGGCTAACAAAAAAGCTAGGCAAAATAAAACCGCCTCATAAACATTTGTGATACATACCATCTAATGGAGTTCCCAGCTGATCCAACACATAAAAAGAGACGGGCCTTTGCTTGTTTATTCGCACCTAACCCCATCAGAAACCCTTCGGGGCCCGGCCTACTAAAACAATTTGTCATGTCCTTAAACTCCCTAACTTTAAAACCAATAGACAAAGCCACTATTAAATGATTAAATTCGACCAACCCGCAGTAGATGCGTTGCCCAGCTAATACAATAGTGCCCCAACTATCATCATCAGCCTGTATGTCCCCAACAAGACCACCCAAGCTTCCCATTCATGCCAAACTGTCTCATAAGCTGTCGATGTACAACGATAAATGAAGCAGATGGCTAGCTGCTCATTGACCAGTTTGCAAACCCTTCCTTTCTCTTCTGCCTCTGGAGCAAAGTATTGAAAATGCTCCCACTTAAAACAAAACAGAGAGTCCGTAATTGAATTCTCAATAACCGGAACACCAACAGCGACCACCCAAGCATTTAAAGACAAAGATTGCAGTGCTAAATGATGGAGCATACGAACTACAGGAGAAAGAACGCTGCTGTGCTGCTAATGGCCTGCATCACCTCTAAATTATTGCAGTGAAATCTAACTTTTTCATTGCAAAACCATTCGCCCCATAGTGTCACGGCCACTGTGAAAACAGGGAAAAGCTCAAGAAGCACAAAATTTTTGACCAATTCTGACTTAACCCTAGTCTCTGGCCATCGAGCAACGCACCACTGCCCCTTGACAAAACCTGTCGAACCCAGAACTGCCCGTCGCATCAGTAAATAATTTCCATTCAAATTTTCAAATGTCTCCACCATCATCAAGGACTTCCTGTTATACTGTTCAAGAAAAGACATCCATAACTCCATTAGGCCAGTTTCTCAGACTTGCCTTCCCTCTGCTGTTTCTGGCAGACGCGGGTGTCATTCTGCTTTCTCCATAACATGAACTGCTGCACACTTCTCGCCAGCACGTGAAAGGTTACTTTCTCCAGTGCTTCCAGCTCAGCTGTAGAGCATGGATAATAATTACCTCACTATTTAGCTGAGCTGGGAATCCTACCTGATTGCCTCAGTGTTTGTGTGTGCTTGTCTCAGACACCCAGCATAGGTCCTTTCTCCCACTACTTTTTCTGCACTTACTCTGGATTCATATCTGTATTTGTTTGTTTACTGCCTCCCTGTCTTTGTTCAGATCCTGCCTTTGTTCTCATGGTCTGTCCCTCTATCTTTTGCCCTTGTCTGTGTGCACTTGTTTATTGCCTTCCTGTCCCTGCACTGTTCCTTTCTTTGTGGTTCCTATAACCCTGTCCTGTGTCCTATCAGGGATAGTAAGGTCCAAGAAAAAGACTGTGGACAGTCCTTGTTAGGGCTCCTATCCCGCTTTTAGGCAGGGGTGCCTCCACCTTCCCGACTATCAAAGGGCAAGATTTCCCCTCTGACCACTGAGGGTCAGCTGCCAAGCCTAGCTTGTAGGTTGGCATGGTGGGTCTACACTCACAGTCTTTAACAACCTCCAAATTTGCCTTGTGTTCTCTTCTCAAACGAATATAATGATAGGCCGATTTTACTCCCGCTGTGGCCACTGCCAAATGATGTCAAAAAACCCATCCAATGGGCATAATCCGACACACAAAATTAAATTTACCCAAGAGGGATTGTAACTCCCTCAGCCTAATTTAATTAATGTGACGGGCCCAACCAATCTCTTGGCACAGGGAGTCTAATTTGTCTGCCTATCATGAAACCCATAGGCAAACACCAATCAGCAAAATATGACCCCTGCCAATAACACCCCAACAAATAAATGCTCTCCAGAACTGGCAGAAGCCTAAATGCTGAATCAATATCTGCCTTCGCCAATAGTGCCCCCCTACCATACTTCCATACTGAAGTAACTGCCGCATCAAATGACATATGCACCACAGAATATATTCTGCTATTGACCAATGCATCTTTTGAATGTGATAAATGATGAATAAGCCAAAATGTATTCAGCTCCTTTTTGGGGACCACACCTAAAGGGGAAACAATGAAATCCAGAAATCTCTAAAAGGCCCAGACATGCGACCCAAGAGCACCTCTTTTTGCACCTTGTCCATTACTACGTCCGGATGCAGAAGGACAGACCGAAGATTTCTATTGGAACAAGGAACTCATTGCAGAGGGAGTGGAATCCTAATACTATAGTGAAAACCCTAATAGAGAAGTTGTGTCTTAAGCCTATCAGGTAACCTATTTAGAAATTGGACCATCTCTGGAAGTTTCACCAGAGTTGTCCCCTTGCTCAATATTATATGTTCCTTTTCCCTGCTACGGTGGGAAGAGATGTGCTTAAATTTCCAGTTCCCAGCAAACATGCATTGGCCTTCATTAAATTGCCACCACAGGCTTGTCTTTTGCCCTGCTGACTGATCAGGCTGCCTGGAAGCATTGGAAGTACTGTCCAAGCCAGATGACCTAGCTTCCCCTTGAAAGGACTGCCCAAAACTTCCCGGGAGCATTATCTTCAACCGCAGGCCAATGTCCTTGCGGTCCCATCTAATATTTTGGCGAACCACTTTTCTTGCCTGAACTGTTCGTCATATCGTAGCCAGGTCTGCCTGCCATATACTCCATACGCCTCCTCTATTGCATCTATGTAGTAAAAAAGGTGTGATCAGTTGTCTGGCACCTTTTCCCTAACACTGGCTAAAATGGGGAATGCCAGCAGGATTATTTGCCATCTTTTTTTCTCCTCCTTTTTTGATTCCGTCCTCTTCCCTTTGTCCAAATAAAATTTTTCCAAAGGGAGCAGAGAGAATGTCTCCACATAATTGTCCTGCTAAATATTATTTTTGATCTCTTTTTAAAGTGCACTCCTAGTGGGGCCTCCTCTTTCACTTTATCATCTAATTGTATTATGTCACCATCCTTCTCCATCTGCACTGTACCCTTACCCCAGCAATCTGCTGAACATCTGCCACTATTTCACTCCCTAAAAAGGGGGCCCTGTTCATACCTACCGGAGGAAGCAAAGGAGTCGTCCATGCCAAAATAGGAGAGGGGTCGCTCCTAGAGCCCAATCTGGTTCACGTCTCATAGCAATTCAATAATTCCTTAACACTTCTCAGTGTAGTGGCCCAGCGGGTCCTACAGTACACCCACAGCAACACCTATATATGTGCTATTCTTGGACATAGAAGATGCTGTCCATAGGAGAGATCCTGTTTCTCCCCATTTCTCTACTAAGCCTAGAGCTTAGCTTTGACGTCAGCTGGTGCCCTATCGGCTGACATTCAGCTCTCAAATTCAATGGTGCAGAGTCCAGGGGCAAGAAAACAACACCGCAAGTCCCTATGCAGAGTGGGAGGAGTAGTAAAAGTGCGGGAATGATAAGAGGACATAAAAGCAGCAGTGAGTGAGCAGTTAGAAGCTTTTGGGCTTTTGGCTTTTTGCTTCTGACTTCCAGCCAGTCAGAGTGTCAGAGAGTGCAGTCAGTCGTGTCGGCAGAGGAGGAGATCCCGACAGGAGAGAGAGGAGTTCACCTTCGTCATCCTGAGGTTGCGCGAGCTCTCCTTTCCGCTCCCTTGGTGCTTCCGTGATAGCGAGTAGAAGAAATCTAGGAGGTTGATCATCCACCGTAACAGCGAGTTTCAATATACCCGATGAAGCCCCAATATACAGTGCTCTAGAGATCACCTTAAATCTCTGCATCACTGCCATCGCCAAGTGTAATAATTAGAGATGAGCGAACGTACTCGTCCGAGCTTGATATTCATGCGAATATTAGGGTGTTCGGGATGCTCGTTACTCGTAACGAGTACCACGCGGTGTTCCGGTTACTTTCAGTTTCCTCTCTGAGACGTTAGCGCGCTTTTCTGGCCAATTGAAAGACAGGGAAGGCATTACAACTTCCCCCTGTGACGTTCAAGCCCTATACCACCCCCCTGCTGTGAGTGGCTGGGGCGATCAGATGTCACCCGAGTATAAAAGTCGGCCCCTCCCGCGGCTCGCCACACATGCCTTGTGACTTAGCTGAGGGAAAGTACTATCGTGCTGGAGCTGCTGTAGGGAGAGCGTTAGGAGTTAGTGTAGGCTTCAAGAACCCCAACGGCCCTTCTTAGGGCCACATCTACTAGTGTGCAGTACTGTGTTAGCACAGTATTTTTTTTTTTTTTCCAAAATTGGATCTGCAGAGCATTGCGCCCTGCAATAGGGACAGAAGTGGGGGTTAGGCAGGGAGAGTGTTAGGAGTTAGTGTAGGCTTCAAGAACCCCAACGGTCCTTTCTAGGGCCACATCTATCCGTGTGCAGTACTGTCCAGGCTGCTGTTAGCAGTGTTGCATTTTTTTTTTTTCTCAAAACCGGCTGTGCAGAGCATTGCACCCGGCATTAATACTACAGGGATAGAATTGTGTAGGCAGGGCCAGAAGACATACATTATTCATTGAATACATGCAGTGTGGGTGTTCCTTGTAAAAAGCAGGCAAAAAATTCTATTTGGCCTGCCTCTGAGAGTCCTCAGGGCTCTGTGTACGTGTGTGCTGTGCGCTGAACGTTCAGAAAAAATCAGACGCAGTCAGCTACGTTTTACCGCAGGCGTGCGGCAATTTTTTTCCTGCATGGGAAATCCCTGATCTGCTGTAGGTAGCGAATTACTTTGCATCACTGCAGTTCTGGGACAAATTGGCAGGGCCACAACACAGTTATTAAACTTAGTATTCATTGAATACACGCAGTGTGGGTGTTCCTTGTAAAAAGCAGGCAAAAAATTCTATTTGGCCTGCCTCTGACAGTACTCAGGGCTCTGTGTACGTGTGTGCTGTGCGCTGAACGTTCAGAAAAAATCAGACGCAGTCAGCTACATTTTACCGCAGGCGTGCGGCAATTTTTTTCCTGCATGGGAAATCCCTGATCTGCTGTAGGTAGCGAATTACTTTGCATCACTGCAGTTCTGGGACAAATTGGCAGGGCCACAACACAGTTATTAAACTTAGTATTCATTGAATACACGCAGTGTGGGTGTTCCTTGTAAAAACCAGGGAAAAAATTCTATTTGGCCTGCAGGCTTGCGCCAATTTATTTCCTGGCTGTGAAATCACTGGTAATACAGCATGCTGAGGGGTAGGGGTAGGGGTAGGGCTAGAGGACGTGGACGCGGCCGAGGACGCGTAGGCCCAAGTGAGGGTGTGGGCACAGGCCAAGCTCCTGATCCAGGTGTGTCGCAGCTGACTGCTGCGCGATTAGGAGAGAGGCACGTATCTGGCGTCCCCACATTCATCGCACAATTAATGGGTCCACGTGGGAGACCTTTATTAGAAAATGAGCAGTGTGAGCAGGTCCTGTCCTGGACGGCAGAAAGTGCTTCCAGCAAGCTATCATCCACCCAGAGTTCTGCGCCGTCCAGTGCTGCAAATCCGAATCCTCTGTCTGCTGCTCCTCCTTCCTCCCAGCCTCCTCACTCCACTACAATGACACATGCTCAGGAGCGGGAAGACTCTCAGGAACTGTTCTCGGGCCCCTGCTCAGATTGGGCAGCAGTGGTTCCTCTCCCACCAGAGGAGTTTATCGTCACTGATGCCCAACCATTGGAAAGTTCCCGGGGTCCGGGGGATGAGGCTGGGGACTTCTGCCAACTGTCTCAAGACCTTTCAGTGGGTGAGGAGGACGATGACGATGAGACACAGTTGTCTTGCAGTGAGGTAGTAGTAAGGGCAGTAAGTGCGAGGGAGGAGCGCACAGAGGATTCGGAGGAAGAGCAGCTGGACGATGAGGTGACTGACCCCACCTGGTGTGCAACGCCTACTGAGGACAGGTCTTCAGAGGGGGAGGCAGCAGCAGGGCAGGTTGCAAGAGGCAGTGCGGTGTCCAGGGGTAGAGGCAGGGCCAGACTGAATAATCCACCAACTGTTTCCCAAAGCGCCTACTCGCGCCATGCCACCCTGCAGAGGCCGAGGTGCTCAAAGGTCTGGCAGTTTTTCACAGAGACGCCTGAGGACCGACGAACAGTGGTGTGCAACCTTTGTAGCGCCAAGATCAGCCGGGGAGCCACCACCAACAGCCTCACCACCACCAGCATGCGCAGACATATGATGGCCAAGCACCCCGCAAGGTGGGACGAAGGCCGTTCACCGCCTCCGGTTTGCACCGCTGCCTCTCCCCCTGTGCCCCAACCTGCCACTGAGATACAACCCCCCTCTCAGGACACAGGCACAACCGTCTCATGGCCTGCACCCACACCCTCACCTCCGCTGTCCTCGGCCCCATCCACCAATGTCTCGCACCGCACAGTCCAGCCGTCGCTAGCGCAAGTGTTGGAGCGCAAGCGCAAGTACGTCGCCACGCACCCGCACGCTCAATCGTTAACCGTCCACATCGCCAAATTTATCAGCCTTGAGATGCAGCCGTATAGGGTTGTGGAAACGGAGGCTTTCAAAGCTATGATGGCGGCGGCGGCCCCGCGCTACTCAGTTCCCAGTCGCCACTACTTTTCCCGATGTGCCGTCCCAGCCCTGCACGACCACGTCTCCCGCAACATTGTACGCGCCCTCACCAATGCGGTTAGTGGCAAGGTCCACTTAACTACGGACACGTGGACAAGCACAGGCGGCCAGGGCCACTACATCTCCCTGACGGCACATTGGGTGAATTTAGTGGAGGCTGGGACATAGTCAGAGCCTGGGACCACTCACGTCCTACCCACCCCCAGAATTGCGGGCCCCAGCTCGGTGCTGGTATGTTCGGCGGTGTATGCTTCGTCCACTAAAGCACCCTCCTCCTCCTCCTCCTCCTCAACCTCTGTCTCGCAATCTAGATGTGTCAGCAGCAGCAGGACGTCGCCAGCAGTCGGTGTCGCGCGGCGTGGCAGCACAGCGGTGGGCAAGCGTCAGCAGGCCGTGCTGAAACTACTCAGCTTAGGAGATAGGAGGCACACGGCCCACGAACTGCTGCAGGGTCTGACAGAGCAGACCGACCGTTGGCTTGCGCCGCTGAGCCTCCAACCGGGCATGGTCGTGTGTGACAACGGCCGTAACCTGGTGGCGGCTCTGCAGCTCGGCAGCCTCACGCACGTGCCATGCCTGGCCCATGTCTTTAATTTGGTGGTTCAGCGCTTTCTGAAAAGCTACCCACGCTTGTCAGACCTGCTCGTAAAGGTGCGCCGGCTCTGCGCACATTTCCGCAAGTCCCACACGGACGCTGCCACCCTGCGGACACTGCAACATCGGTTTAATCTGCCAGTGCACCGACTGCTGTGCGACGTGCCCACACGGTGGAACTCTACGCTCCACATGTTGGCCAGGCTCTATGAGCAGCGTAGAGCTATCGTGGAATACAAACTCCAACATGGGCGGCGCAGTGGGAGTCAGCCTCCTCAATTCTTTTCAGAAGAGTGGGCCTGGTTGGCAGACATCTGCCAGGTCCTTGGAAACTTTGAGCAGTCTACCCAGGTGGTGAGCGGCGATGCTGCAATCATTAGCATCACTATTCCTCTGCTATGCATCTTGAGAAGTTCCCTGCAAACCATAAAGGCAGCCGCTTTGCGCTCGGAAACGGAGGCGGGGGAAGACAGTATGTCGCTGGATAGTCAGAGCACCCTCCTGTCTATATCTCAGCGCATTCAGGAGGAGGAGGAGGAGGAGCATGCGGAGGATGAGGAGGAGGGGGAAGAGACAGCTTGGCCCACTGCTGACGGTGCCCCTGCTGCTTGCCTGTCATCCTTTCAGCGTGTATGGCCTGAGGAGGATGAGGAGGAGGAGGAGGAGAAGGATCCTGAAAGTGATCTTCCTAGTGAAGACAGCCATGTGTTGCGTACGGGTACCCTGGCACACATGGCTGACTTCATGTTAGGATGCCTTTCTCGTGACCCTTGCGTTGCACGCATTCTGGCCACTACGGATTACTGGGTGTACACACTGCTCGACCCACGCTATAAGGAGAACCTTCCCAATCTCATTCCCGAAGAGGAAAGGGGTTCGAGAGTGTTGCTATACCACAGGACCCTGGCGGACAAGCTGATGGTAAAATTCCCATCCGACAGCGCTAGTGGCAGAAGGCGCAGTTCCGAGGGCCAGGTAGCAGGGGAGGTGCGGAGATCGAGCAGCATGTACAGCCCAGGCAGTGCAACAGTCTTTAAGGGCCTGGACAGCTTTATGGCTCCCCAGCAAGACTGTGTCACCGCTCCCCAGTCAAGGCTGAGTCGGCGGGAGCACTGTAAAAGGATGGTGAGGGAGTACGTAGCGGATCGCATGACCGTGTTCTGTGACGCCTCTGCCACCTACAACTACTGGGTGTCGAAGCTGGACACGTGGCCTGAACTCGCGCTGTATGCCCTGGAAGTGCTTGCTTGTCCTGCGGCTAGCGTCTTGACGGAAAGGGTGTTTAGTGCGGCTGGGGGAATCATCACAGATAAGCGTACCCGCTGTCAACCGACAGTGCCGACAGGCTAACACTCATCAAGATGAACAAAGCCTGGATTTCCCCAGACTTCTCTTCTCCACCAGCGGACAGCAGCGATACGTAAGCAATACGTAGGCTGCACCCGCGGATGGAAGCTACGTTCTCTCTCACCATCCAAAACGGGGACATTTCTGCTTCATCAATCTGTGTCTAATATTCCTCCTCCTCCTCCTGCTCCTCCTCCTGAAACCTCACGTAATCACGCTGAACGGGCAATTTTTTTTAGGGCCACAAGGCTCACTCATCTAATTTTTCGAAACTATTTTTATATGTTTCAATGCTCTTAAAAGCGTTGAAACTTTAACTTGAACCAATTTTTCGTTAAACTGGGCTGCCTCCAGGCCTAGTTACCACTTAAGCCACATTAACCAAAGCGATTAATGGGTTTCACCTGCCATCTTTGTTGGGCATGGCCAATTTTTACTGAGGTACATTAGTACAGTTGGTACACCAATTTTTTGGGGCCCTTACCTACAGTGTAATCATAGCAATTTGTATGTTCTTCGGCTGCACTCATGGTACAGAAGTGTGTATGGGGTTGGCCTACACTTTAGCTACATAAATGTAACTTGGGCCTTGGCTATACTGCAGCTACTGAAATGGAACTAAGACTGCGTTCCCACTATACTGCTGCTTCGGAACTGTTACTGGGGCCTGTCTTGAGTGCTACTATTACTGACATGGAACGAAGACTGCGCTCCCACTATACTGCTGCTTCGGAATTGTTACTGGGGCCTGTCTTGAGTGCTACTATTACTGACATGGAACGAAGACTGCGCTCCCGCTATACTGCTGCTTCGGAATTGTTACTGGGGCCTGTCTTGAGTGCTACTATTGCTGACATTGAACGAAGACTGCGCTCCCGCTATAATGCTGCTAGTGATATGTTAGTGGGGCCTGTCCTAATGCTACGGCTGAAATGTTACGAATTATGGGCTCTGCCTATACCGCTGCTAATGGTATGTCTCTGGGGTGTGGAAACAGAGGCTTCCCTAAGACATGATGGCGGCGAGGCCATTTCCCACCAACGCGGTTACTGTTAAGCTGCATATAACCACGGACACATGGAGAGGACACGTAGTGCCTCAAAAACATCCCCCTCCTCCTCCAACATGGAAAACATTCTTGGCAAATGCCTTTGCATTGGTTCGTCTGGTGCCAGTCCAAGAATTTCACCTTTACCGACACTACAAGAGAGCCCCCCCACCATCCCCCCGCCACGGCCCACTTAATCCTGGCCACATTCCGAAAACCAACAAAATAAAACCGCGCTACTAGGTCCGCAGTCACCACCACATTACCACCAACGCGGTTACTGTTAAGGTGCATATAACCACAGACACGTGGAGAGGACACGTAGTGCCTCAAAAACATCCCCCTCCTCCTCCAACAGGGAAAACATTCTTGGCAAATGCCTTTGCATTGGTTCGTCTGGTGCCAGTCCAAGAATTTCACCTTTACCGACACTACAAGAGAGCCCCCCCACCATCCCCCCGCCACGGCCCACTTAATCCTGGCCACATTCCGAAAACCAACAAAATAAAACCGCGCTACTAGGTCCGCAGTCACCACCACATTACCACCAACGCGGTTACTGTTAAGGTACATATTACCAGTCTGACTGGGGCATGCAGACACCTTGACAGAATGAATAGTGTGTGGCACATAGGTTCCCCATTGCTATGCCCACGTGTGCAGCTCCTGATGGCGGTGGCACAGGATTCTATTTCTCATTGCTTCTGTACAGCATTGTGGGCTATCGCCCCGCCCCTTTTAAAGAGGGTCGCTGCCTAGCTGTGCCAACCCCTCTGCAGTGTGTGCCTGCGGTTCCTCCTCATGGCAGACGCACTTCTAAATAGACATGAGGGTGGTGTGGCATTAGGGCAGCTGAAGGCTGCGCAGGGACACTTTGGTGTGCGCTGTGGGGGGGAGGGGGGGCCGTTGGTCAGCATGTAACCCAGGAGAAGTGGCAGTGGAGTGTCATCCAGGCAGTGATTGTGCTTTGTTGTAGCTAGTGTGGTGCTTAGCAAAGGTATGCCATGCTAATGAGGGCTTTTCAGAAGTAAAAGTTTTTGGGAGGGGGGGGGCCCCACTCTTGCCGCTATTGTGGCTTAATAGTGGGACCTGTGAACTTGAGATGCAGCCCAACACGTAGCCCCTCGCCTGCCCTATCTGTTGCTGTGTCGTTCCCATCACTTTCTTGAATTGCCCAGATTTTCACACATGAAAACCTTAGCGAGCATCGGCGAAATACAAAAATGCTCGGGTCGCCCATTGACTTCAATGGGGTTCGTTATTCGAAACGAACCCTCGAGCATCACGAAAAGTTCGTTCCGAGTAACGAGCACCCGAGCATTTTGGTGCTCGCTCATCTCTAATAATAGTGCATCACTTTCATCTGCAAGTGTACATTGTAATTGTACTTGTGCAACAGCTTAGTAAACCTGAGTGCTCCCAGTTTTACTATTACAAGCTACCAGACTCGTCTCATTTATTTTGTTTTGCATTTTATCCTGTGAGACCCGGAAAGGAGTACTTGCATTACCCATGACAACAACAGATTCGTCTGTTACACGTACCACAGTACCTTCTTTAAGCCACTGCAAAACCCCTGAGAGGAGCACCCTTATCGCCCCTGCCGGGAGGGATCACAGAGCCACCCGTGACAACCCTTCTGCAAACCCCATGGTCTCCCTCACTTTGGTGCGCTCAGCTCAGCCGTTGCACCAGCAGCTTCCTTAGATCTTCCCCACCATCCCTGACACTTGACCTAGATGCTTTCGCCCTATATTTCTCTGACTTATCACAACTCCTGCTAACCCAGTTAGACTGTCAAAATTTAATGGACACAACATTGATACATAATCAACAGGCTGCTTAGGAGCTGTGGGCCCACCAGCTGTTTCCCTGGAATCCCGATGATTGTGCTGAGATGTCGCCACATCTTCACATTCTTGAACTGGAGAATCTACCGTTGTTAGTTTTGTCTGTGATGAGGGAGTTGCTGTGGATGCTGTAACCACGGCCCAGGATGAATGAGCCCACCTCTGCGCTGAAGACTAGCCACCTGCCGCTCTTTTAGTCTGACCCATCGGACAGCGTGACCCCTCACATCTTCTTCAGCCATCTGTTCCACATGCCCCTGGAACATCGCCAGGAGAACTTACTGCTGGGTTGTGACCCTTTTTTGCCTGATGAGTGACATACAGATGTAGCGACAGAATGTTTTTTTCTTGTAGAACGCATTGCAGTCATGAGTGAAATTGCAGGTTTACGTGGGTGATAACGGTCCAAATTTCTCAAACCAATATCACACTTATCTGTGTAACTACGGCCTTATTTTATTTTGGTTGTTACTGAAGCAAGTGTAAGTTATAAAGAAGATAATGGGAGACTTCTGACACAATGCAGAAGCTTTGCAACATCTATGAAACCACGTTCTATGGAAACATGTTTAGAGAATTTAATAATAGTTGTTTCAGAGTTTCATGGAAGTTGAGGAAACTATTTTTGCTTTCAGTTTTGGCTACTTGATTTTTCTTTTTATGAGAGCGAGGTGATTTTCGCAGTAGTTACGGCTTGTTCTCACGTGCAAGGAACATATTGAGTAAGTTTGAGGGTGTAAAGAGGAAGACAGTTGAAAGCGACTGATAGCAGACTGCAGAATATAGGAGCAGCGCAGGCAAGTTATACACGAAGACTAAGGCCTCATGTCCACGGGGAAAATCAGGCCCGCTATGGATTCTCTATAGAGAATCCGGAGCGGGTCCCTCCTGCCCCGCGGACATGAGGCAGTAAAATAAGAATAAACTCACCTGCTGCGGCCCGTGCGTGTCTTCCTTTCTTTGCGGCCGGATCTTCTTTCTTCGGCCCGGTGGATGTGCTCGGCACGCCGGCGCCGGGCTCATCTGCCGGGCCGAAGAAAGAGGATCCTGCCGCGAAGGAAGGAAGATCTGCATCGCCCGGAGCAGGTGAGTTTAATTCAGGCGCGGGTCTCCTGCGGATCCGGACGGCTTCCATAGGCTTCAATAGAAGCCTGTGGGAGCCATCCCCGCGGGAGATCCACACCTAAATGGAGCATGTCCATTTTTTTTCATGCTCCAGAATTTTTTTAATTCCCTTATATTGACCATGCGCGGGTATTTATCTACCTGCGGGTGGTCAATGCATTCCAATGGGGCGCGGATCCGCGTGCGGGTGATCCACTGCAGATTTTAATTCTTCTTTTCCCCGTGGACATGAGGCCTAAGTTCACACTTGCACTTTTTGTTTCCATCTAGTGTAGTGCCCCAGAGTTAGGGTCCCTCTAACATTTGCTTGTCTACCTCATGTGGATTGTCTATGTGTGTTTGTGTGTGTGTCGCATGTTGGTGTCACCACACTTTGGTGGTGTCTGAACACTCGTCACCCTAACCAGCTCCGTGTGGCGTGATTCGTCAGGGTATAGGTCAGAGGCAGGGACAGTGTGGTTGGAAAGATGTAGTCGTTAGAGGAGGACGTGTGTTATGAAAGTTGAGGCTCTGGAGTTGCTCTCTGGGCTAAGCCTGGGCTTATCCCTGAATAGCCATGGGATGCAATCCCTCCGGGGATCTGAAGTCAGGATCGTCTCAGGGAGAAGAAATTGGCAAATTTCACACACTCCCCTGCTTAACCGCTGAATTGGGGGGTATAGGAACTGCTCCACTGCCCCAAGTCGGAGGACAAGTCTGGCTTGAGAGTTTACCCCCATCAAAGCTGCTAGGTCATTGAGGAAAGAGTGTAACAAGTAGTAAAAGACTGTCCATGTTTTCCACTCTGTGTCAGGAACGCTCTCCCAGGAATTCCCCATCAAATAACTGAGACTGATGGCAAATGTATTATTGTCTAACGCAAGATTGTACCAGAAAACATGTGCCAGGGGTATTGTACCTAAGACTGTTGCAGTTTATTCTAGGAAAATCAAAGTTGGAAAATATGGAATAAAAAAAACGTATGCCTCTGGTTTAAAGTACATATCGATCATGGACTCTTATATTTGATTTTTTGATGGTTAATTTCTCTAAGAGGCGCTGGCGTCATGTGGACATTTTAAGCCAAGCTGTTATTACCACTTCAGGTATTTTTACCACTGTGTGCTGCTGGATCGGGCTGTGCTTAAATGTTCCAGGGAGGGACAGTAGAGCTGCCATTGACAAAACATCTTAATTCCCACTGTCTCCCCGCAAAGGCTTGCGCTTGGCTGCCATACTAGCTGTTCTGTTGTGGAAACAACTAAATGCAAATGAAAAATGGAACCAAACAGCTTTCCGTTTGCTGCTGATTTCCTTTGACAGCAATGCTAAAAAAATGGATTTGCTGCAATACGTTTTGTTATCTTTTTCGAACTATAATTAGAAGTGCAGAAGTCTAAGCTTTCATTCGCATATGAAGAATGGAATGCAGACAAAAAATACAGAAATTGAAGGTCTTTGGTTTCAATACATTTCTAACATTTTCTTTCCATTTTGCTGATCCCACAACGAAATAGCTAATCGAAAAGCAAACACTAGTGTGAAAAAGCCTTTACTTTGCTATTTCTGTGTAATATTAGGATTAACTATCACCATCATCCCCTATAAGGTGACTTTACCTAATGAAGACCATTGATAATTCCTGGCGCTCGAGTTCGACACATCGCGGATCGGATTGACAGATTACTGGGAGGGGCTGGTGAGGATCCAGCGGTCATGGTGCACGTTGGCACCAATGAACAAATTAGAGGTCAATGGAGGGCCCTCAAAAATGATTTCAGGGACCTAGGGTCCAAGCTTAGGGCGAGGACCTCCAGGGTAGTTTTCTCGGAAGTACTACCTGCACCTAAGGCCACACTAGAAAGACAGCAGGATCTTAGGGAGGTGAACAAGTGGCTCCGGAGTTGGTGTAAGAAGGAGGGATTTGGGTTCCTGGAGAACTGGGCTGACTTTGCTGTCGGCTACAGGCTCTACCGTATGGACGGGCTGCATCTAAATGGGGAGGGTGCAGCTGTGATGGGGAGAAGATGGCTAGAAGGCTGGAGGAGTGTTTAAACTAGGGACCGGGGGGAGGGCAAAAAGAGAAATAGTGGGGTAGTCAGTGTAGCTAGTGACCTGGGTCAAAGAAATGGGAATGGGGGTCGAGCAGGGGGGGGGGATTAGTACAGTTAGAACTGTGAGGTCAGCCATTAGCACATATAGCAACAAAACGAATTTAAAGAACAAAAATAACTATATCAATTGTATGACCACAAATGCAAGTCTGATTGGTAAAGTGGGTGAGCTTGAAGCGAGAATGACTGATAAAAGTTATGATATAGTTGGAATAACGGAAACATGGCTTGATGATAAGTGCGATTGGGCGACGAATTTACAGGGGTACAATCTCTTCAGAAGAGACCGAAGGAACCAGAAAGGGGGAGGGGTATGTCTGTACGTCAAATCGAACTTAAATCCGAGACTACGGGAGGATATATGGGTAGGAGATGAACAGGTGGAATCTCTGTGGGTAGAAATAAAGGGAGAAAAAAGTAACAAAATCTTGATAGGGGTTTTCTATAGACCACCAAAAGTAGCAGAAGAAATTGAAAACTTACTATTAAGGCAGATAGAAGAGGTGTCAAACCGCAACGAAGTAATTATCATGGGGGACTTTAATTATCTAGATTTAATATGGGAAAATTAGACCTGCAAATCTCACAGGGGTGATAAGTTCTTGAGAGTAATTAAAGATAATTACCTGAACCAACTGGTGCAGGAACCAACAAGAGGGAGGGCCACTCTGGACTTAGTACTAAATAACAAACTGGACCGAATAAAGGGGGTACAGGTTGAGGGGCACTTGGGGAACAGTGACCACAATATAATGAACTTCCAGCTGTCATTCAATAGGAAGCCTTATCAGAGAGTGACAAAAAAACTAAACTTTAGTAAAGCAAAATTTGATGAGCTTAGAACTACTATCGGTAACATTAAATGGGACAACATCCTCAAAAATATCAGTACAGAGGACAAATGGGAAAAGTTTAAAAGGATCCTAATCACCTCATGTGAGCAGTTCATTCCCTTTAAAAATAAAAGAATCTCAACTAAAAGGAAACCAATGTGGCTCGACAAAACAGTAAAAGGGGCAATAAACGAAAAAAAGAAAACTACTAAAGCAACAAGGCAGCGAAGAAGCGCTAAAATCGTACAGGGAAAAAAATAAAATATGCAAAGATAGGATCAAAATTGCCAAGGAGGAGGTGGAAAGACTGATCGCCAAAGAAAGCAAAAACAACCCGAAACTATTTTTCAACTATATTAACAGCAAAAGGATTTGGAGGGAGAGCACTGGCCCTTTAACAAATCATGCAGGGAAAATCATTGAAGATTATGGAGGGAAGGCAAATCTATTAAATAGTTTCTTTTCAAGCGTATTCACAAACGAAAAGGAAATACCACACGAGATACAGGGGAATAAAATAAACCCCTCGCAAAATATGTCATACCTAACGCAAGAGGAAGTGTGGAACAGATTAAAGAAGATTAAAATCGATAAATCGCCAGGCCCAGATGGAATACACCCAAGGGTACTAAGGGAACTAAGTGATGAGATAGCTAGGCCGCTATACCTAATATTTCTAGACACTATCAAGACCGGTGTTGTACCTTTGGATTGGCGCATTGCCAACGTGGTTCCAATTTACAAAAAGGGGACCAAAAGTGAGCTTGGTAACTACAGGCCGGTAAGTCTCACTTCAGTGACGGGAAAAATTTTCGAGGGGATTCTGAGAGACACCATCGATGAGCAGCTCAAGGAGAACAAGGGAATAACTCCTCACCAGCATGGATTCATGAAGGGTCGCTCATGTCAGACAAATCTGATCAGTTTCTACAATGAAGTAAGCTCTAGGCTGGACCTGGGAGAATCTATTGATCTTGTATATCTGGACTTCTCTAAAGCATTTGACACCGTGCCACATAATAGGCTAATATACAAAATGAGACAGCTCGGATTGGGTGAAAACGCGTGTAATTGGGTAAAAAATTGGCTCAATGATAGAAAGCAGAGGGTGGTAATAAATGGCTCATACTCTGATTGGGCCACCGTCGCTAGCGGGGTGCCACAGGGTTCAGTATTGGGCCCCATTCTGTTCAATATATTTATCAACGACCTGATAGAGGGGCTGCACAGCAAAATATCAATATTTGCAGATGACACAAAATTATACAATATAATTAATGCAACGGAGGATAATGTACGGCTACAAACGGACCTGGATAAGCTGGGGGCTTGGGCAGAAAAATGGCAAATGAAGTTCAATGTAGATAAATGTAAGGTTATGCACATGGGCAGCAAAAATGGATGTTACCAATATACACTTAATGGGGCACTGCTAGGGAAAAGTGATATGGAAAAAGACCTGGGGGTACTAGTGGATTGTAGACTAAACTGGAGTAACCAATGCCAATCAGCTGCTGCAAAGGCAAATAAAGTTTTGGGATGCATTAAAAGAGGTATAGGGGTGAAGGACGAGAACATTATCCTTCCATTATATAAGGCACTTGTCAGGCCTCACATGGAATACTGCGTACAGTTCTGGTCACTGGTGCTCAGGAAAGATGTTACGATATTGGAGGGGGTTCAAAGAAGGGCAACTAAAATAATACATGGTATGGAAGGACTGGAATACCCAGAGAGGCAAATCAAAATTGGGACTATTTACTCTAGAAAAAAGAAGGTTAAGGGGCGACCAAATAACCATGTATAAGTACATGAGGGGACAATACAAGGATCTCTCCCAGGATCTGTTTATACCCAGGACTACGACGGTAAAAAGAGGGCATCCGCTACGATTAGAAGAATGCAGGTTTCATCACCAACATAGAAAACGGTTCTTTATTGTTAGAGCAGTTAGACTGTGGAACTCTCTGCCTGAGGACGTAGTGATGGCAAAATCCATAGAGGAGTTTAAAAGGGGACTTGATGTCTTTCTAGAGCGGAAGGATATTATAGGCTATAAATCTAAGGTTATTTGTTAATCCGGGTATACAGGCAGGTAGAAACTATTAGGCCTCATGTCCACGGGCAAAAGAAGAATTAAAATCCGCAGCGGATTTTAACTCTTCTCCTGCCTGCGGATCCGCATCCCAAAGGGATGCATTGATCATCCGCGGGTAGATAAATACCCGCGGATGGTCAATAAAAGTGATTTTTTTAAAAATGGAGCATGAAAAAATCTGGACCATGCTCCATTGTCGTGTGGGTTTCCCCCTCGGGAGACAAAAATCGGAATTTACTCACCCGCTCCGGATCTTCCCTTCGAAGCGACTTCATCTTCTCTCCGTCGCGGCCGGATCTTTTTTCTTCGGGCCGGCGCATGCACGGGGCACGCAACTGACGTGCCCTGCGCATCCACCGGGCCGAAGAAAGAAGATCCGGCTGCGACGGAGAGAAGATGAAACTGCGGCGAAGCGAAGATCCGGAGCGGGCGAGAGGTGAGTTAATTCTTATTTTTTTGCCTCATGTCCGCGGGGCAGGAGGGACGACCAAGGATTCTCCATGGAGAATCCGGAGCGGGCATGATTTTCCCCGTGGACATGAGGCCTTAGGCGTTGATCCAGGGAACAGTCTGATTGCCATTAGGGAGTCGGGAAGGAATTTTTTCTCCAAAAGGGCTAATTGGCTTCTGCTTTTGGTTTTTTTTTGCCTTCCTCTGGATCAACAAAACAGGAGGCTAAACAGGCTGGACTAGATGGACATTGTCTTCATTCAGCCTTACGAACTATGTTACTATGTTATATTAGAATTCATTTTTTCTATAGGATTCTATCAGTGAATACGAATAAGATGTGGACTATGTGGACATTGATTTTCGCTGTTCCACTCACACTTGCGTATATTCATTGCATATAATACACGTGTAAAAAAGAATGCAGTAGGTTCTATTTTACGGCGTATTATGAGCAATACAGCCCTATTGTTCTCTATGGGTGCGTATAAAACACTGTATATACGCAATTACATAGTGCATGTGCAGCGTTTATACTTACTGTCGCTAAGCACCAGAGCGGGGAATTAAAAAAAAAAAAAAAAGAAAGCGGAAAGACTGCGCATGATAGCGTGCCTTCACCCAAGCCATTGCCTCAGTTACAGCCCTTACTTAACTCAGGTATTTAGAGTCATGTCTCGCATAATCTATAGTATTCTATATACCTACAAACCTCCCACAACTATCCCATTGATAGCTATTCTTTCTACCCTTAAACAAGAAGACACTGACAAATATTTTTGCATAATTTGGCCACAGCTGTCATTTTATTAAATAACACATTAATAATGTATATTGTAAAATCTGTTACATAACCAACACATGAATACAAGGGAAGGTCCTTAGAGCCCCAAAATCTGGCGCCTAAAAGTTTCAGTCATACGTGTTACTTTTACCCTCAGCCAACTCCACAGGCTTGGAGACACCACTAACTACTATGGAAGACTGATTTTATAAAGGCTACCAGCTCTGACGTGTAAACTAAAATATCTGTAGCCCTATCAAGTGGAACAAACTGGTGTCTTTGGAAACACACGGCTCCAGACCATGCCATAGAATGCTAACCAACGTATGATTGCGGCTTTCCTGAAAAAAAACAAGTTGTCTGCCATTGGGCCGCACTTTTTTCCGTTCCGCACCACAATGCATGAATGAATGTTTGAAAATCCAAATTAGATTCAGGACACAACTTGCAAAGTTAGAGAAAAATATAGTCCGCAATCATATCACCAATAGAAAAAACTGAACACTTTATATTAAACTGTATATGAGCTCTCTCCCCCATCCTCCTATAAAGTAGCTCATAACAATTGTGGGTGAATGTAGGATTTATAACGATGGGATTCCCATCTTCCTATTCATTTAACGACCTCAGGACGTAGCTCCCAACACACTGCCTCTATCACCACTCCTCTACAGAAAGATTGTGCAGCAAAACGAGAACTATCGAGACCAATAACTGTTAAGGCCTTTACTGAAAATAGCAGTAAATTGGAATCTGGATAGAAAAGAACCATCCTCGTACCACCCAGACCTGCAACAGCCATTCCATGTGACCTATAAGCGGGCAAACAACTTGCTGGGCATATTAAAGCCCTTAGTACCTCCCCAAAAATGCTATGTCCCTTGCCAAACTGATCTGTTTTGGAGTACCAAAGCCAAATTTCAATATGGTTTTCCAAGGTCGCTATATCTTTTTCCATAAGCCCTCCCCCTGATCTTTGGCTAGGAGACACTAATTCCTCCACCCTCATAGCCCCCCAAAAGGCCAAAGCAAAAGCGAAACGAAATTAAGCTAACTTGAATTTATTACAACAAATACATTTTAACTTTTTCCCAAAAAATTCAAGTAACTGAAAAGAAACGGGCCTTACGCTCATCCTTCTGCACTTTTCCCCATCGTAAACCCTCCAGGACCTAGCTAATTAAAATATTCTTTGTTACACTCTGGAACCCCCTTACTTTAAAACCAAAAGCAATGGCAGCACCATAATGGTAAACCTTTGCCATAAAGCAGCCTGTAGTAGACGTTTTGCCTAATATGCATAATAATGGCCCTACCCTATCCTCATCAGTGTGAATGTCACCCAAAAGGTCAATCAAGTTTTTACATATGTGGCAAGCAGTTTCATAAGCTGCCTACTTACCTGACAACAACAACACCTAAATCAGATGACTAGCTGTCCATCAACCAGACTTCAAAGCTGTTGGGGGTAGATTCTCCCTACTTCCTCTATTCCTCCTGGCTCTAAGGATCAAAAGCGTTCCCACTGTAAGCAAAAAAAGAGTCTGCAATTGAGTTTTTAATACCCAAACATTCAAGGACAAGGTCTAAAGGCCATTTACACACAACGATCATCACTCAAAATTTGTTACAATGATGGTATATGAGCAAAATCATTGCGTGTAAATGCTACCATCGTGCACTTTTTGTCTGAATGATGATTTTTAGGTGAGTTTAAAAACTATCTTTCAAACCGCATGCTGTGTTCTCCATGGGAGCTAGAGATAACATTATTTTCTCTTAGCAGCCCCTGCAAGAACAATGGAGCTAATTGCAGAGCTCAGACCACCTGCTGAGTTCTGCAAGCAGTGCCTGGACGCTCATTTGTACGCAAATGAAGCTGACAAAATACTAATGGGCATTAGTGAAGCTTAACTTTTTTGTCCTGGAAACACTTACTCCATAGCGTCACTGCCATAACTATGGGGAAAAGCTCTAACAGTGTAGTGGCCCAGAACACCATCCTGGTCCCCTCCATAAATGTCATACATGTTTTGTTCTATGTAGATGTACTGTGCAAAGCTTTTCCTGTCATCTCTCATGTGAAAGACCCCATTGGGAACCATGAGCTTCACATTCATGCGTTTTGTAGCAATGATTTTGTAGCGAGATTTTCTAGCCTGTGTGGATCCAGCCTAATTAAATTAAAATGACAAAGGTGAGAGAAAAAGTATATAAAGTCATAACTCACAGAAAAAAAGCCAAAAATGCACAATACGATAAACTGCAGGGCAGGTTCAATCACCATTAAACCCTGATAAAATGCCGAAGGCTTGGTTGCAACCTGAGCAAGCTAAATGTTCAGCACAGACTACTACACGTTTTGGTGCAATACGATGCAACACGAAGGAAGGCTCCATAGGAAAACATGGCCTACAAAACATTGCAAATCGCGGTAATATTTAGCAACCCGCATTTTTTTCCTCGCAATATCTCAGGCTACAAAACACCGCTAATGTGAAGGAACCTATAGGAAAGCATTAGCTTCACATACATGTGAATTGTAGTGTAGTGGCCCAGAACACCATCCTAGGCCCCTCCACAAATGTCATACATGTTTGTCCTATGTAGATGCACTTTACAAGGCTTGTCCTGTCGTATCCAGTGTGTGTGTTGCACAGCTGCGGCGCCTGAGAGGTAAACCGTAATAAAATCACTGCCTGCATGTAGATGTATCAGTTTGTCATGTCATGTGGTACAAGTGAGGTTATAAATGTGAGTGCTTGAGAGAGGGAAGAGAGTCCATCTTCAGGAAGAGAGAGAGTTCTAACACAGAACCACATGGATGCACCTTCAGTTTCCATGTAGGTGAATATGGAGGAAGAGGAGCAATATCCCATAGCATTTGGAATGTGGATGTGAATGGAGTAAGTCCCACCATCAGAGAGAGAGAGCCTACCCCAAATTTCTAAACAGGTACCAGTTCACACTACAGGCTTTTCCTGTGTGGCCGTTCATAGTTAGGATCACCGCACAGAGGTACTTTACTGAATCACACCCATGTAACTGCTGTGTGGGGTGTTATAGCTTAAGCCTTCCTGTCAATAATTGTCTGCCAGAGCATCTGCGGAGTGATCCCTACCCCCCTTCTTCCTCTGGAGTGCTCCCAATCCAGGACCGGTGACATACAGATAACATGGACTGTAGGACCGTATTCATCCTGTCTATCCTCCCAGACCTCTGTGATATAGCCTGCTGACATTTTAAAGTGAATTGTACCTGCATTACCTGTTGTAAAAGTTTATTATCAAGTAAAAGTTAGACCGGGCCCTAACCATTCCTGGAGACCCGAGGTACAATATACGAGTCTCTGTGTTCTTTTCTTCGCCGCATAAAATACCAATGTGTGGGAACGGTGGCATCACGAATGATAAGTACTACTAATCCAATCAACCCATTTATTGGCATTCCCTATCCTAAGGGTGCAGAGGCTGGCCTGCGATCTGGCCTTGCTTGCGTGTCATCCCTCCGGGACCAGAGCCTGGTAAGTGCCGCCGTGACAAGCCAGCACTTATCCCTCCCAGCCCTTCACATTAGCCAGGGGCCCAGGGTCACCCTTCTAGGGTGTTGCAAAAGCACCAGATTTTGAACTAGGCCTGACATCACCAATCTGCCAGGCCAGTTAGCAACACAGCATTGTCCCTGAAAGAATGTTCCGAACGCTGAGCTGCCAACAGCATAAGTGAACACTTCACATTCAAAATTGTCAATCGTCTCCTCCATCAATGACTTCCCATTGTATTGGTCAATAAAAGGACATCCACACCTCCAAGTCTGCCTTATGTTCTTTTTTTAACCGTATGTAATGATGAGCTGATCTAACAGCAGATGTGTCGCCAGTCTTCGACAAAAAACTTTCCCCTTGGATATGATCTGACACACAAAATTAAAAGTATATATGCAGAAGAGATTGTAAATCCTTAAGAGATATTTTACTTAAAGGGGTTGTCCCGCGAAAGCAAGTGGGGGTATACACTTCTGTATGGCCATATTAATGCACTTTGTAATGTACATCGTGCATTAATTATGAGCCATACAGAAGTTATTCACTTACCTGCTCCGTTGCTAGCGTCCTCGTCTCCATGGTGCCGTCTAATTTCAGCGTCTAATCGCCCGATTAGACGCGCTTGCGCAGTCCGGTCTTCTCCCTTCTGAATGGGGCCGCTCGTGCCGGAGAGCTGCCCCTCGTAGCTCCGCCCCATCACGTGTGCCGATTCCAGCCAATCAGGAGGCTGGAATCGGCAATGGAACGCACAGAGCCCACGGTGCACCATGGGAGAAGACCTGCGGTCCACCGTGGGTGAAGATCCCGGCGGCCATCTTAGCAAGGTAAGTAAGAAGTCGCCGCAGCGCGGGGATTCAGGTAAGTACTATCCGGTTGTTTTTTTTTACCCCTGCATCGGGTTTGTCTCGCGCCGAACGGGGGGCCTATTGAAAAAAAAAACCCGTTTCGGCGCGGGACAACCCCTTTAAGCAACGGTTCCTACAATCTCTTGTCACAATGCGTCCAATTTGTCTGCAGGCAACCTGCATTCCATCTTCTCTGTAACAATGATACCAAGAAAACTAAGGCATGTAGTGCGACCTTCTATTTTTTCCTGAGCAAAGGGAATCCCAAAACACTGTGACATCCATTGCTGACTTGCTGCCCCCCCCCCCCCCCAAAAAAGTAATTTAAATAGTGTATGCGTGAGCCAAAAATTAAGTAAAAGACTCTAAATAGGCACATGAAATTTAGTAGTCTGTGGGCAAGCACTGACCTACTAACTATGACCCATCCTAATAAAACCCCAGCAAGCGAATGCTCTCTGGATATAGCAGTGGATGTCTAAAAGCCTCCCTTCTATACCTACGAACCCAATTGACAGCCACATGAAATGCCTAATGCATTTGCATATGGCCCCTCCATAAGTATGAATGTGTTTGTCTTGTGCTTATGTATTGTTAGTGTCTTCTGTGTGCATGAATTTGATGTGTATTGCACCTCTGCAGCACTGAATGGGTTTGCGTCTGGGTTATGTCTGGAAAATGTATCTTGTTGTATGTCACATGACCATGTTTTATATATATATATATATATATATATATATATATATATATATATATATATATGTGTGTGTGTGTGTGTGTGTGTGTGTGTGTGTATGCGTGGTACTGGTTGCAGTCTTTGGGTCTTCTTGCAAGCAGTGAGGAGAGAGAAAGGCGTGGACACTGTTGAGTAGGAGAAACGGAGTCTGGTCCCACAAGGAGCCCAAGGATGGAAGAGGCTGAGTGATGGCCTGATGTGAGCCCTGGGCCCTATTCACCCAGGCCTACCTGCTTCTAATATGATGGTCTGAGATTGAGAGAAGCCATCATGCAGTGCTGAGTGCGATCCCTAAATGTGAGAGAGAAAGAGAGTGGCCGAGAGCAGAACCCTACAGGTAAATAAGACTGTGGATTTGTCTGTCATCCTGTGAATCCTCCCTGCCACACCACTATTCTGTGTGCACTAATGAAGATGGCATATGTAAAGTTTCATGGATTGTAAATCATTTTCCTCACAAATAAATGAGCTCAACCAACCGTTCTCGGTTTTGCTCTGAAACCTCTTCCTGTGTGGACTACTTTATTTAACCGTCTGGATTCACTGCAGAGGAAGGAACGGTGGTGCCACAAGTGACAAAATGGACTTAAGGTAAACCGCATCTTGTGTTTACCTGTGAAACTTCCCCAGCAGTAACTTGGTCGGGTCCTGTGCTACTCCCAGGGGAGAAGATGGTAGAGCCCCGTGACAAGGCCTCAATCTACCCCGCTATCTCCTCGGCTGTGGGCCTGCTCCTCAGACGCTGCAATACCACCAAACAAAGGTCAGGGTCTATGCAGTCATTGACCAATGCACTTTTTGAATGCGATAGATAATCTATGAGCCAAAACTTATTTGGCTTATTTTTGGGGACTACCCCCAATGGAGAAGTAATCAAATCTGAAAGAGGAAGTGCCCTAAAAGGCACGGAAATGCAACCTAAGAGCAATTCCTTTTTCAGATGATCCTGCACTACATCAGGATGTTGAATAGACAATTCTAAATTCTTAGTTGAAAAGGGGATCTGATGCAACAGTGATGGAATTCCTCGAAAACCTGAAATAACTAGCTGTGCTTTTGCTCTATCATGTAACCTATTTAAATAAGCCCTTCACAGTTATAGACACATTAAAATAATGATATTTATTAGGCTGCATTCACACAGGGCGGATTTGCCGCAGAAATTCCGCGTGGAAATTTGCCGCAGCAAATCCGCCTGCGGCCGCCAATCTCCGGATTAGCCAGCCATGTGGACGAGATTTCTCAGAAATCTCGTCCACACAGGGCGGCCAATCCGCTGCGGTAAATCTGTCTGAAACCGCGGCTGCAAAAGATGCAGCATGTCTATTTATGGTTTACTTATGCCGCGGCCGCGCTCTCCTCTATGGGAGCGGGTTTTTCCGTGGCGGTTCTCCCGTCGGAAATCTTGCGGTTTCGGCTGCGGCCAAACCGCGGGATTTCTGACGGGAATACGCCAAGTGTGAACCCAGCCTTAGGATTAAATTAAAATTAGACTAGGGCTTAACATAAACAAAACAGCACAGAACAAGCAATTTCTTATTGTTACCGGGTCATATTTGCAATAGGCTTCAGTAAACAAAAAGTTAGAGTGGCTGGCCTCATGTATGTGAGTCAGTATAGTGAAGTCTCAATAGAGGAGACTAAAGGTCCATTTACACCAGCCGATGATTGCTAAAAAAAATCGCTAATTGGCGATCGTTTTAGCTATAATCGGTGTGTGTAAATGTGCGCCCATCGTCCGCTTTTCGGGCACTGCTGGCTGATCATTAAATTCAGTCCAACCTAAAAATCGTCCTTCACTTTTATCAGTTGTTCTCCACAGGGAGTACTGATAGCATTGTTTCCCCATGGAGAACAAAGGATCTGAGCACAGATAATAGCCTTGGGCTATTAACTGCTTTCAGGGAAGGCTTCATTTGCACACCTAATTGGTATTTAAGAAGCTGAGTAGCTACTTAAATACCAATGATCGCATACCAATTATTTATGCAAAATTATCGCTCAAAGCTGTCACTCAAACTGTCGCTTGAGCGATCTTTGAGCGATCATCTTCCCGTGTAAACCAGCCTTTATTCACTGTAAAATGACACGAGCCATAAAGTACTGAGAACTATTAGGCAGAACAACAATTGGTCCACCATATGATTCATATAGCTCAGATGCATAAAAGGCAGTGTACAAATTCCACTACTGGACTCAAAGAGGACTAGCTGACACTGTCTGTGTTACTAGATCATACAAACAAAATACAGTTATTGAGCAACGCTTAACCCATTCCCGCTGCAGGGCGTAAGTTTACGTCCTGGGAGCGGGGTACTTCCCGCAACAGGGCGTAAACGTACGTCCTGGAGATAGCGCGGGATCACATATGATCCAGCGCTATCCCGCAGCGGGAGCCGGCTGTCAGTCACAGCCGGCGTCTCTGCAACAGCGGGGGGACATCGGAGATGCGCCCGCCACTGTTAACCCCTTCCCTGCCGCGATCTAAGTAGATCGCGGCAGGGAAAGAGTTCACAGCGGGAGCGCGGCTCCCTCTGTGTCTCCGGCCGGAACTCGCGATGTCATCGCGAGAGCCCGGCCTGTCACCATGGCAACAGGACGCCAGACACTGGAGACCTGTATTGCCTATGCCTAGGATCGCTGTATGAGCGATAAGGCATGGGAGAGCAGTAGCTCTGCCAAGCCTTATGACAGCGATCATCAGGGCAGTGGTTAAAGTCACTCAGAGGGACACAAACAGTGTAAAAAAAAGAAAGATTTAAAAAATGAATTTAAAAAAATGTAAAAAAAAAGAGTAAGAAAACCATTTTTTATGCTTTTTCTCAGATTAGCATAAAAAAAGGTAAAAAAAAAATAAAACCCCACATATTTGGTATTGTCGCGTCCGTAACGATGCGTACAATAAGTTGCACATGCTTTTGACTGTGCACGGAAAAAAACGCTAAAAAAAAAGCTAAAAAACTGAGGCAAAATGCTCATTTTTAGCAATTTGCCTCACTAAAAACGCAATAAAAGTGATCAAAAAAGCCGTATGTACGCCAAAATGGTACCAATAAAATCTACAGCTCGTCTCGCAAAAAATAAGCCCTCATAGAGCTCTGTACATCAAAAAATAAAAAAGTTACGTGACTTTGAATGCAGCAATTTAGAATAGAAAAAAGATTTCCAAAAAAAAGGGTTTTTATTGCAGAAAAGTGGGAAAACCTAAAAAAAATGTTAGAATTTTGGTATCGTTGTAACCGTACCGGTCTGCAGAAAAAATGGAAAGTCTCATTTATGCTGCATGATTAACGGTGTAAAAAAAAAATAAAAAAATCTATGGCAGTATTGATGCGTTTTCTCTCTCTGCTATCATTAAAAAAAAAATAAAAATTTTACAATATAGTCTATGTACCCAAAATTGGCATTGATAAAAACTACAGTTCGCCACGCAAAAAACAAGCCCTCATATGGCCGCGTCGACGGAAAAATAAAAAAGTTATGGCTTTTGATAAACGGAGAAGAAAATCCGCCAAAAATTGTTGCATCCTTAAGCCCAAAATAGGCCATGTCATGAAGGGGTTAATGACTGAATAAGTTCAGAGTACTGTGACACAACAGAAGCACAGAACCCTGAAAAAATAAAGTGGTAATTTAAAAGAATTTCAGAGGTTCAACGCGTTTCTACGTTAAATATCAATGTTTCATCAGGAACCTTATATATAATGTTTCCTAGTTGACATTGTGATATATAGCTAGCCCCTACAGAGCTAGTTTAGCATGTACCCTCATGGTGAATAAATAGCCCTAGCTGTATTATGCAGGCTAGGTACCAGAATGTCACAATAGAGCAATGCATAGAGTTATGATAAACTAAAAAATGATTTTGGAGGAGAACTGCTGTTTCACTATAGGGTACAATAGAGATCTTCTGTTCTAGCAGAAATAGAGATGTTCTGCAAGCAGCATCAATGCTGAATGTTAGAAAGGCCCTATCCCTAAGTTCAACTCCTAAACAACTTCTGGTTCAAATGACTAAGAGCCCAGAAACCAGCTAGCTACCTAAATAAAGGTGATATAGTGCAAGACAGAGGAGAGATAGCGCCTCCGGCCTTGATGGAAGGCATAACCTCCGATCTTTGCGCCAAGTTTTTTCTTTTACTTCTTTCCACACGGAAATCGGAGAAGGGTTATCCAAAACTGCAAACTCAGTTACCCTCTCAGACCAGTTCGCTGCACCACCATCAACCTTCCGCCATTGGCTTCACTGCTCTCCATGTGACTGGTGAGCTCCCTGACCAGGACCTCATCAGAGAAGCTCAGCGCTGAGCTGGTACAACAGCTGGCACCAGGGACAACAGGCCCTGCCCTCTTTCCGGGATGAGGCCCATCTTCCACAACTAGACCTAGTGGCCTATGAGGATTCCTCCCAGGCCTGCTCTCCCTGCTAGATGGAGAGGGAGATCCCGCTTAAATGGTTCCTTGTAGAGCTTCTCAAACGTTGCCGGGCAGAAGGTGCTATCTAAGGGTTGAGGCATGTTTGTGGCCAAGTCCTGCAAGGTCACAATCTAGGGTGGGAGGGGAAGCGACCGCGGCGCTGGCCCCATGAAGGACTACTGCTATCTGCTCTTTCAGCCATTGTTCTCTTTGGATGCTGTCAATAGCGCAGAGTTGCTCCAGGACTGCATCTACTGCTGACACGTTGGTAAGCTGCCGGAAGGGGGCCATAAATGTATGCTACACTGCCACTGATTTCCTGCTTAAAATGGTGATCCCAGTCCCTGTAGAGTTTTATGCCCTAAACTCTTCCCCTGTAATCCTCCCCTAAATCCTTACCATTTAACTCCCATCCTCTCTACAAACCCTTTGTTATGTGAACATGGCATCAGTTAGTTTACACGCATTACATACAGATGCACCGTATATTATACACAGTACATAGAGATGCACTGTACATAATACATATTAAATACATATGAAGCCTTTTGTATTTCTCGTAAAATGCAATCATGAGTGACAATGCATGTTTTGAGGGCAATAACGGTCCAAGTGCAGCGAGCAGAAGTTGGTAGGAGGTAGCTAGTGTGGTAGTGCCAACTCTTACTATGTCACGGTGGTTGTTACTCTGCCTAGCAATGGTGGCTAGTACAGTTGGTGGATACCAATAGGGCCCTCACCGGGGCTGTCTGTAGTTAGTATAGATTTGATGTGACACCAGTGCCTTTTAGTGTTATGCGATGATGAAATAAAGAATCCAGTCCCAAGCACTTTGGTGAAACCAAAGGCACACAGTTTAATGGCAACTTGGAAAACAGGTTAAAGTCCAACAAATGGTAATTATATGCATTTTCTTCAAGTTCACCCAATGGAGATACGAATCAAGGTAGCCAAACTAAGTTATCTTGCAGCTGGACTAAAAGGTTATTTGTGGAGGAATGGAGGGAACAGTACAGGCCCTCCTGCAGATAACCTGACTTCTGACTGAACGGAACAGATTAGAGTCACGATTGTGATGGCTGACTTCCTTTCCGCTGACAAGCTGAACTTCCTTGGCAATAATCCCTCAGGGCAAGGTTGAAGACAACTGAAGATTCCCCCTCTGTCCTGCTGTTCTTCCCTCCTGCTGGCTCCACGGCTAGGCCTCCTCTATGACTGGGCTTCCATGCCTAGGCCAGGCACTCCACAGGCTGGACCTAGACTCCTCACTTCACTCCATCCCATCTCTGAACCGCTCTTGCTTCTCTCTCTCAAGACCAAGCTCAAGACCCCCGACCTCCCCCCCCCCCCCTGCACTGTCCTTTATACCAACCCCGCTAACCAATCCAGGGCTAAGGGGAAATCTTTCTACCCAATCCCAGTACAAGAAAGGGGTGACTGACAGATAACAGCGAGGGTTAGGGTAAATTCTGCAAAGTCATGCAGAGTAGACAGAAAAAGAGTAGACACTAACACTTGAATGACCAGACAAGGCCCATACACATAACAAATGTTAGGACACAATATATAAAGATATGTCAGCAGCACACTTCTATACACCCATAAGGGATGGACCAAACATGCATAGCCACCTGTGAAGATCCTGATCCAGCCAGATCTGAGAGTTCCAAAGTGAAGCAAGTATGATGGCAGCATAAACGGTGCTATTTCAAAGAAGGTTTTCCTTTTTATTTCTTCCACAAATGGTTACAACGTTTCGACTTGCGTCTTTATCAAGTATGTTAGGACACATACACAAACATTAAGACATAGACAAACATGCACATTACACATGAGGTAGCTGACAAAGTGATGTGGGGCCCCAACTCTGGGGCACCTCACAAGTTTCTTAAAGGAGATGTCCCGAGGCAGCAAGTGGGTCTATACACTTCTGTATGGCCATAATAATGCACTTTGTAATGTACATTGTGCATTAATTATGAGCCATACAGAAGTTATAAAAAGTTTTATACTTACCTGCTCCGTTGCTAGCGTCCTCGTCTCCATGGAGCCGACTAATTTTTGGCCTCCGATGGCCAAATTAGCCGCGCTTGCGCAGTCCGGGTCTTCTGCAGTCTTCTATGGGGCTCCGTGTAGCTCCGTGTAGCTCCGCCCCGTCACGTGCCGATTCCAGCCAATCAGGAGGCTGGAATCGGCAGTGGACCGCACAGAAGAGCTGCGGTCCACGGAGGAAGAGGCCATCTTCAGCGGTGAGTAGAGAAGTCACCGGAGCGCGGGGATTAAGGTAAGCGCTCCGGTGAGCTTTCTTTACCTCCCTGCATCGGGGTTGTCTCGCGCCGAACGGGGGGGGGGTTGAAAAAAAAAAAAACCCGTTTCGGCGCGGGACAACCCCTTTAAACCAATATCACACTGGTCCGTGTAAATACGGCTTTAGTTTATTTTGATTGTTACTGAAGCCAGTGTAATTTATAAAAAAGGCAACAGGAAACTTCTGACACAATGTAGAAACATTGCACCATCTATGAAACCGCGTTCTGTGGAAACATATTCATAGAATTTAAAGTTGACAAAGATGGAAACTCAGAGTTCAATAAGAGATGAAAAAGCTAATTTTGCTTTCAGTTTTGCCTATTTAGAGAGTGCGGTACTTTGCAGAAGTTCCAGCTTGTTCTCACTTGCAGGGAACATGTGTGGTTAGTACAAATGCACAAGGGCACGTACGGATTTCGCATAGGGAAATCCCACATGGAATCCCCCCATGCCCGCAGCCCTGCATACCTGTCCGTGTCTTCTTTCTTTTGTACTGTGGATGTGCTGACCGTTGCGCCAGCGCACATGCGCAGTACAGATTTTTTTTTAAAACTTCTGCTTTTCCCGTGGCCCATCCACAATGCCAATTGCAGGTGGGCTGCGTATCAGACGGCTTCTGTTAACTTCAATTAAAGTTGTCCATGCGGGAACTGCAGGAAAATGGAGCATGCTGCGATTTTTCATCCATGAGCGGAAACTGCAATTGGTTTCCACTCGTGTGTATGAAGAATCATTTTGACATGCTGTAGTGAACAGAAGTTTATGTGTGGAAGCTTCTGGATGTTTCTGAGTGATCTATGCAGTCTTGTGCTTTTGTGTATTGTCAATGTGCTTCATGTGAATGAATATGACGTGTATTGCATAGCTGCAGCACTGAATGGGTTACAGTCTAGGTTATGTCTTGAAAAGTATCTATCTGTTAGTCATGTGACCTCGTTTTATATATGTGGTTGCAAGGTGCGTGAGTGAGGAGCAGTAGTTTTAGAAGCCATTTGGAAGGAGATTAGAAAGAAACTGGAGAGATTGGGAGAGGAGCTGGCCTACATACAGACACCCTCCGTTTGTGTGTAGTAAATATGGAAGAGGCTGAGATAGCGAATGAGTGGTCTGGATCCCTTATTCTTTACCTCCTGGAAGATTAAGCGAGAGCAAGAATCCGCAACAAGTTTGAGTTCCTACTGCGCAGTGCTAGGTGCCTTCTACCATGCCTGTCAGAGGTTCCATCACAGATCTGGCTCAAAACTACTAGAATAAAAAGTGCTACATGCAACGCTTTTTCTTCTGTCCAAAAGCTGGACAGTTGGAGCGGAAAGCAGATGGACCGCATTATAGTCAAAGGAGTCCATCCGGTGCTGTTTGGTTCCATCCAGAGACTGAGCCGTTCGGCTCCATGGATTCCCGTTTCCTGCTCCCAGACAGCAGGAAAGCAGAATACCCAATTCAGGAGTGAAAGCACTGTAAACCTGGGTATATACTGTATACTGTAGATTATATATGTTCAGCTGCTACAATCTATACATCATACTATAGTGATATACCAGGTTATACCAGTAAGGTCCATATCACTATATACAGGAAGCTGTACATGCCCTGTACTTAGTGATATGGACCATGCTGGTATAACCTGGGTATATCTTGTATATAATTATCTATGGACAGCTGGTATAAGCTATACCTCCTGCATAAATTATACCAGCTATACATACAAGAATACATGCAGTACATACCTTCTTCTACCGCATGTTCTGCTGACTCTGCTCTACTTTTCTGCTATCAGCCACTGCCGTATGAACTAATCACAACTGCAGTCTCTAAGTGGAAGGGCAGGATTTTAAATCCCCGCCAGCTGACAAATCTTCAGTGCAGAGCCAGGGAGATACGCTGTAAGACCCGCTGGACCCCGGCAGCGGCAGACAGGTGAGTATATATATATATTTATTTTTAACACGAGCTACGAAGGATTTTAGGGTGAGGAGAGGTGACTGTGTGTATATATATATATGTATCATTTTATTTTCTTTATAACACAAGCTAGTTGGGGATGCAGGGGAGTCGGGGAGCCAAGCGGCAAGACCCACTGGACGGCGGAGAGGTGAGTATATATATATTTTTTTCCTTTTAACACAAGCTAGGGATGATTTTTAGTGTACCATTTGAAGAGGTAAGTATATATATTTATTTTTTACATCAGATAGGGTTGATTTTCAGGAAAGGGCTTATATTTCAAGCCCTTCCCCAAAAATCACTGCTGGGATTGACTGCATCCCATTGCATCATATGTCCTAAACTACACTAAATATTTTTAAAAACATTACACTCCCAAGTACAGAAAAAACATAGAATTTCAATTGCTAATAAAAAGTGACATTTTTTAAACCCTAAAAAAATAACATTGCGTCACTTAAAGGGGTTGTCCGCCGCCGAAACTGATTTTTTTTTTCCCCCATGAATGCCCTGTAGTGGAGAAGCATCACACATTACAGCTTTAACCATGAAAAACGATATTTTCCTCACCTTTTTATTCCTTTTCGTCCCCTTATAAAGTTTGCCTGAAGGATTTTTCAAAGATGGCGCCGCTGGGTAGTTCCCATGATGCACTGCTGCCTCTCTCTCCTCAGTGCACGCTCCCGATGACACCGGTCACATGACTGGAGGACCGGCATTATGCACGCTTCCCTGCTTTGAATGGAGCCAGCAGCCGGCCGGCTCCATTCAAAGTAATGAGAGAGCAGGGAGAGCAGTGCGATCTGCTCCTACTTCTCTGACAGCAGTAGCAAGAGTTTCCTTCATCTCCCCGGCATGTCACCTCATCACTGGACACTGGGACAGCAGTGTCACAGTGTCCAGTGATGAGGGGACATGCCAGGGAGATGAAGGAATCTACTGCTACAGCTGTCAGAGCAGATCGTGATCTCCAGGAGTACTTTCAATAGCCGACGATTGTCGGCTATTGAAAGTAGCACCAAGCATCACACACACACACCACACACCACACACCACACACCACACACACCACACACCACACACACCACACACACCGGACTTCTGACAGCCCTGGCAACACCAGCGACACCCCCCTGGGACTCCTGACAGCTCAGCCACCACTACCAGCAGCACACACACACACCGCTCCCCCCCACGCGAGAGCCCGGCCGTCCACTTACTATACAGATGAAGATCAAGATCCAGCAGCCGCGCGTCCCCTGCAGGCATAGGAGAGCTTCCCAGCAGCTGAAGTTCTACTGCACATGCACAGTAGAGAGCAGAAGCGAGAAGCGCGTCCCCGATGTCCCGTCAAGACCTGGAGCCGGCCCGACAAGAAAAGAAGATTTCTTGTCGTAACCACGGACGACCGAGGAACAACACAGGGGGGGGCACCCCTACAGGTAAGTCAATAACTTCTGTTTGCCTCATTTACCATGCACAATGTATATTACAAAGTGCATGGAAATGGGCAAACAGAAGTAATGAGAGCTAATGTTTATGGCCGGACAACCCCTTTAAGTGGTTAAATAGCGGAGTATATAGAGACATGGTCGCACATTGCAGCAGACAAAGAACAATATTTTGAAAGGATTTCGGATAGGAAACCAAAGGTTGCAAAACCTTTGGGAATTGGCTTCAGGCCTTTTTGGCTTTGGCACATGTTGTATGTCAACATCAGCCAGAGAAAGGGCCTGAATTGTCTGTGTATATTGATACTACTTTCACTAGCTGCATGGAGGTACGGCTTGGTGGCACTACGACATGGAATTTCATTGACATTTGTGGAGTTCCCCTGATATCAGCTGAGCATTCAAGGCTTTGGACATTTGGATCCAATTGATACTTGCACAGCCACCCCCAGCACTCCTTTCCCGAGGGGAGATGTGGTCGTCGGGCAACAATTGGCCACTGTGGCACAAAAGCCAAATGAATCCTGTGGGTTGTATAACAAGGGCCACTGCCATTTTTATGCAACCTGCAAATTCCGCCATGACCGCTTTATCTGCAGTGGCGCATATGTAGCAATCTGGTATTTGCACAGGCAACTTCAGCCTGCCAGATTGGGTTTCTCTGGTGTCACGTTGAACACCGGTGAGAAGCCAGCCATTGCAGGTGTGATTGGGAATTTGTGCCAGAAGGTAACAACTTGGAAAAAGGTAAATTGGGGAATTGACTACTCTTATAAAGAAAAACATGTAGTTTTGGGGATGTGTTTTCCAAGGCCACTTTGATGTGGCCTGATTGCTCCTTGGTAAATCTGGCAAGGGGCCAGAAAACCTTTGACAATTAAGAAAGCTAGAAAGCTGCTAAATATTCGTGTTTCAAATTTGTCCAGTCAATGGGTGGTGTGTCCATTCGACATTAGAGATGAGCGAGCACCAAAATGCTTGGGTGCTCGTTACTCGAGACGAACTTTTCGCGATGCTCGAGGGTTCGTTTCGAATAACGAACCCCATTGAAGTCAATGGGCGACCCGAGCATTTTTGTATATCGCCGATGCTCGCTAAGGTTTCCATGTGTGAAAATCTGGGCAATTCAAGAAAGTGATGGGAACGACACAGCAACGGATAGGGCAGGCGAGGGGCTACATGTTGGGCTGCATCTCAAGTTCCCAGGTCCCACTATTAAGCCACAATAGCGGCAAGAGTGGGCCCCCCCCCTCCCAACAATTTTTACTTCTGAAAAGCCCTCATTAGCAATGCATACCTTAGCTAAGCACCACACTACCTCCAACAAAGCACAATCACTGCCTGGATGACACTCCGCTGCCACTTCTCCTGGGTTACATGCTGCCCAACCACCCCGCACGACCCAGTGTCCACAGCGCACACCAAACTGTCCCTGCCCAGCCTTCAGCTGCCCTCATGCCACGCCACACATGTCTATTTATAAGTGTGTCTGCCACAGGAAAAGCAGGCACACACTGCAGAGGGTTGGCACGGCTAGGCAGCGACCCTCTTTAAAAGGGGCGGGGCGATAGCCCACAATGCTGTACAGAAGCAATGAGAAATAAAATCCTGTGCCACCGCCATCAGGAGCTGCACACGTGGGCATAGCAATGGGGAACCTATGTGCCACACACTATTCATTCTGTCAAGGTGTCTGCATGCCCCAGTCAGACCGGGCTTTTTAATTCATAGACACAGGCAGGTACAACTCCCTATTGTGAAGTCCCTGTGGACCGACAGCATGGGTGGCTCCCTGGAACCCACCGGCGGTACATAAAAATATCTCATTGCAGTGCCCATCACAGCTAAGGCAGTAATGTCATGTTTAATGCAGGTGGGCTTCGGCCCACACTGCATGCCCCAGTCAGACTGGGGTTCCTTAGAAGTGGAAACAGATGCATTTACAACTCCCTGTGGACCCACAGCATGGGTGGGTGCCAGGAAGCCACCGGCGGTACATAAATATATCCCATTGCATTGCCCAACACAGCTGAGGTAGTAATGTCGTGCTTAATGCAGGTGGGCTTCGGCCCACACTGCATGCCCCAGTCAGACTGGGGTTCTTTACAAGTGGAAACAGATGCATTTATAATTCCCTGTAGACCCACAGCATGGGTGGCTCCCTGGAACCCACCGGCGGTACATAAAAATATCCCATTGCAGTGCCCAACACAGCTGAGGTAGTAATCTCATGTTTAATGCAGGTGGGCTTTGGCCCACACTGCATGCCCCAGTCAGACTGGGGTTCCTTAGAAGTGGAAACAGATGCATTTACAACTCCCTGTGGACCCACAGCATGGGTGGGTGCCAGGAAGCCACCGGCGGTACATAAATATATCCCATTGCAGTGCCCATCACAGCTGAGGTAGTAATGTCATGTTTAATGCAGGTGGGCTTCGGCCCACACTGCATGCCCCAGTCAGACTGGGGTTCCGTAGAAGTGGAAACAGATGCATTTACAACTCCCTGTGGACCCACAGCATGGGTGGGTGCCAGGAAGCCAACGGCGGTACATAAATATATCCCATTGCATTGCCCAACACAGCTGAGGTAGTAATGTCATGTTTAATGCAGGTGGGCTTCGGCCCACACTGCATGCCCCAGTCAGACTGGGGTTCTTTAGAAGTGGAAACAGATGCATTTATAATTCCCTGTGGACCCATAGCATGGGTGGCTCCCTGGAACCCACCGGCGGTACATAAAAATATCCCATTGCAGTGCCCATCACAGCTGAGGTAGTAATCTCATGTTTAATGCAGGTGGGCTTCGGCCCACACTGCATGCCCCAGTCAGACTGGGGTTCTTTAGAAGTGGAAACAGATGCATTTATAATTCCCTGTAGACCCACAGCATGGGTGGGTGCCAGGAAGCCACCGGCGGTACATAAAAATATCCCATTGCATTGCCCAACACAGCGGATGTAACGTCAGCTGTAATGCAGGTGGGCTAAAAATTCATTTGATTACACTGTAGGCGAGGGCCCACAAAAATTGCTGTATCAACAGTACTAATGTACATCAGAAAAATTGGCCATGGCCAACCAAGAGGGCAGGTGAAACCCATTAATCGCTTTGGTTAATGTGGCTTAATTGGTAACTAGGCCAGGAGGCAGCCCAGTTAAAATAAAAATTGTTGGAGGTGAAAGTTTAAACGCTTTAATGAGCATTGAAACGTATAAAAATTGTTTAGAAAAATTATATGACTGAGCCTTGTGGGCCTACGAAAAATTGCCCGTTCGGCGTGATTATGTGAGGTTTCAGGAGGAGGAGCAGGAGGAGGAGGAGGAATATTATACACAGATTGATGAAGCAAAAAGGTCCCCGTTTTTGATGGGGATACAGAACGATGCTTCCATCCGCGGGTGCAGCCTACGTATTGCTTAGGTATCGCTGCTGTCCGCTGGTGGAGAAGAGAAGTCTGGGGAAATCCAGGCTTTGTTCATCTTGATGAGTGTTAGCCTGTCGGCACTGTCGGTTGACAGGCGGGTACGCTTATCTGTGATGATTCCCCCAGCCGCACTAAACACCCTCTCTGACAAGACGCTAGCCGCAGGACAAGCAAGCACCTCCAGGGCATACAACGCGAGTTCAGGCCACGTGTCCAGCTTCGACACCCAGTAGTTGTAGGGGGCAGAGGCGTCACGGAGGACGGTCGTGCGATCGGCTACGTACTCCCTCACCATCCTTTTACAGTGCTCCCGCCGACTCAGCCTTGACTGGGGAGCGGTAACACAGTCTTGCTGGGGAGCCATAAAGCTGTCAAGGGCCTTAAAGAGTGTTGGCCTGCCTGTGCTGTACATCCTGCCTGATCTCCGCGCCTCCCCTGCTACCTGGCCCTCGGAACTGCGCCTTCGGCCACTACCGCTGTCGTATGGGAATTTTACCATCAGTTTGTCCGCCAGGGTCCTGTGGTATAGCAACACTCTCGAACCCCTTTCCTCTTCGGGTATGAGAGTGGAAAGGTTCTCCTTATACCGTGGGTCGAGCAGTGTGTACACCCAGTAATCCGTAGTGGCCAGAATGCGTGTAACGCGAGGGTCACGAGAAAGGCATCCTAACATGAAGTCAGCCATGTGTGCCAGGGTACCTGTACGCAACACATGGCTGTCCTCACTAGGAAGATCACTTTCAGGATCCTCCTCCTCCTCCTCCTCCTCCTCAGGCCATACACGCTGAAAGGATGACAGGCCACCAGCATGTCTACCCTCACCAGTGGGCCAAGCTGTGTCTTCCCCCTCCTCCTCATCTTCCTCCTCCTCCTCCTCCTCCTCCTCACCGCGCTGAGATATAGACAGGAGGGTGCTCTGACTATCCAGCGACATACTGTCTTCCCCCGGCTCTGTTTCCGAGTGCAAAGCGTCTACCTATATGCTTTGCAGGGAACTTCTCAAGAGGCATAGCAGAGGAATGGTGATGCTAATGATTGCAGCATCGCCACTCACCACCTGGGTAGACTCCTCAAAGTTTCCAAGGACCTGGCAGATGTCTGCCAACCAGGCCCACTCTTCTGAAAATAATTGAGGAGGTTGACTCCCACTGCGCCGCCCATGTTGAAGCTGGTATTCCATTATAGCTCTACGCTGCTCATAGAGCCTGGCCAACATGTGGAGCGTAGAGTTCCACCGTGTGGGCACGTCGCACAGCAGTCGGTGCACTGGCAGATTAAACCGATGTTGCAGGGTGCGCAGGGTGGCAGCGTCCGTGTGGGACTTGCGGAAATGTGCGCAGAGCCGGCGCACCTTTACGAGCAGGTCTGACAAGCGTGGGTAGCTTTTCAGAAAGCGCTGAACCACCAAATTAAAGACGTGGGCCAGGCATGGCACGTGCGTGAGGCTGCCGAGCTGCAGAGCCGCCACCAGGTTACGGCCGTTGTCACACACGACCATGCCCGGTTGGAGGCTCAGCGGCACAAGCCAGCAGTCGGTCTGCTCTGTCAGACCCTGCAGCAGTTCGTGGGCCGTGTGCCTCTTATCTCCTAAGCTGAGTAGTTTCAGCACGGCCTGCTGACGCTTGCCCACCGCTGTGCTGCCACGCCGCGCGACACCGACTGCTGGCGACGTGCTGCTGCTGACACATCTTGATTGCGAGACAGAGGTTGCGGAGGAGGAGGAGGGTGGTTTAGTGGAGGAAGCATACACCGCCGCAGATTCCAGCACTGAGCTGGGGCCCGCAATTCTGGGGGTGGGTAGGACGTGAGCGGTCCGAGGCTCTGACTCGGTCCCAGCCTCCACTAAATTCACCCAATGTGCCATCAGGGAGATATAGTGGCCCTGCCCGCCTGTGCTTGTCCATGTGTCCGTTGTTAAGTGGACCTTGGCAGTAACCGCGTTGGTGAGGGCGCGTACAATGTTGCGGGAGACGTGGTCGTGCAGGGCTGGGACGGCACATCGGGAAAAGTAGTGGCGACTGGGAACTGAGTAGCGCGGGGCCGCCGCCGCCATCATACTTTTGAAAGACTCCGTTTCCACAACCCTATACGGCAGCATCTCTAGGCTGATAAATTTTGCTATGTGCACGTTTAACGCTTGAGCGTGCGGGTGCGTGGCGGCGTACTTGCGCTTGCGCTCAAACACTTGCGCTAGCGACGGCTGGACGGTGCGCTGAGAGACATTGGTGGATGGGGCCGAGGACAGCGGAGGTGAGGGTGTGGGTGCAGGCCAGGAGACGGTAGTGCCTGTGTCCACAGATCGGGGTTGGATCTCAGTGGCAGGTTGGGGCACAGGGGGAGAGGCAGCGGTGCAAACCGGAGGCGGTGAACGGCCTTCGTCCCACCTTGTGGGGTGCTTGGCCATCATATGTCTGCGCATGCTGGTGGTGGTGAGGCTGGTGGTGGTGGCTCCCCGGCTGATCTTGGCGCGACAAAGGTTGCACACCACTGTTCGTCGGTCATCTGCACTCTCAGTGAAAAACTGCCAGACCTTTGAGCACCTCGGCCTCTGCAGGGTGGCATGGCGCGAGGGGGCGCTTTGGGAAACAGTTGGTGGATTATTCGGTCTGGCCCTGCCTCTACCCCTGGCCACCGCACTGTCTCTTGCAACCTGCCCTGCTGCTGCCCTTGCCTCCCCCTCTGAAGACCTGTCCTCAGTATGCGTAGCAAACCAGGTGGGGTCAGTCACCTCATTGTCCTGCTGCTCTTCCTCAGAATCCTCGGTGCGCTCCTCCCTCGGACTTAATGCCCTTACTACTACCTCACTGATAGACAACTGTGTCTCATCGTCATCGGCCTCCTCACCCACTGAAAGGTCTTGAGACAGTTGCCGGAAGTCCCCAGCCTCATCCCCCGGACCCCGGGAACTTTGCAATAGTTGGGCATCAGTCACGATAAACTCCTCTGGTGGGAGAGGAACCACCGCTGCCCAATCTGAGCAGGGGCCCGAGAACAGTTCCTGGGAGTCTGCCCGCTCCTCAGAATGTCTCATTTTCATGGAGTGAGGAGGCTGGGAGGAAGGAGGAGCAGCAGCCAGAGGATTCTGAGTTGCAGCAGTGGACGGCGCAGAACTCTGGGTGGACGATTGGTTGCTCGAAGCACTTTCTGCCATCCACGACAGGACCTGCTCACACTGCTCATTTTCTAATAAGGGTCTACCGCGTGGACCCATTAAATGTGCTATGAATGTGGGGACGGCAGAAACGTGCCTCTCTCCTAATCCCGCAGCAGTCGGCTGCGCTACACCAGGATCAGGAGCTCGGCCTGTGCCCACACCCGGACTAGGGCCTCCGCGTCCTCGGCCGCGCCCACGTCCTCTAGGCCTACCCCTACCCCTCAGCATGCTGTATTACCAGGAATGCAGAAACACAACACTGTAATTAAATGTGCCGCTTATTGGCCTGTGGTTTGAGGCTGAGTTCGCTTAGGGAACGCCAGGAAATAATTTTGCGCAAGCCTGCTGTAACACTTAGCTGGCTGCGTATTTATTTGGAGAAATTTTACCCCCAGCACACACGGACCCACAACACTGAGCAGAGTGACAGGCAGGCCAAATAGATTTTTTTCTAATCTTTTTTTGCACAAGGACCACTGCGTATATTCAATCTATATATGTCTTCTGGCCCTGCTTACGCAATTCTGTCCCTGATGTGTGTGATGGAACTGCAGTGTTGCACTGTCTGTTATTAAGTGCAACAGAGCGGTGATTTCAGAGGCAGGAAATAATTTTGCGCAAGCCTGCTGTAACACTTAGATGGCTGCGTATTTATTTGGAGAAATTTTACCCCCAGCACACACGGACCCACAACACTGAGCAGAGTGACAGGCAGGCCAAATAGATTTTTTTCTAATCTTTTTTTGCACAAGGACCACTGCGTATATTCAATCTATATATGTCTTCTGGCCCTGCTTACGCAATTCTGTCCCTGATGTGTGTGACGGAACTGCAGTGTTGCACTGTCTGCTATTAAGTGCAACAGAGCGGTGATTTCAGAGGCAGGAAATAATTTTGCGCAAGCCTGCTGTAACACTTAGCTGGCTGTGTATTTATTTGGAGAAATTTTACCCCCAGCACACACGGACCCACAACACTGAGCAGAGTGACAGGCAGGCCAAATAGATTTTTTTCTAATCTTTTTTTGCACAAGGACCACTGCGTATATTCAATCTATAAGATGTCTTCTGGCCCTGCCTACACAATTCTATCCCTGTAGTATTACTGCAGGGCGCAATGCTCTGCACGGCCGATATAGCCAAAAAAAAAAATGTGCAACACTGCAGAAAGCAGCCTCCACACTACTGCACACGGTTAGATGTGGCCCTAAGAAGGACCGTTGGGGTTCTTGAAGCCTACACTAACTCCTAACACTCTCCCTGCCTAACCACCACTTCTGTCCCTGTAGTATTACTGCAGGGCGCAATGCTCTGCACGGCCGATATAGCAAGAAAAAAAAAAATGTGCAACACTGCTAAAAGCAGCCTCCACACTACTGCACACTGTTAGATGTGGCCCTAAGAAGGACCGTTGGGGTTCTTGAAGCCTACACTAACTCCTAATGCTCTCCCTACAGCAGCTCCAACACTATAGCACTGTCCCTCAGCTATCTCACAACGCATCTGAGGCGAGCCGCGGGAGGGGCCGATTTTTATACTCCGGTGACACCTCATCTCCCCAGCCACTCACAGCAGGGGGGTGGTATAGGGCTTGAACGACGCAGGGGGAAGTTGTAATGCCTTCCCTGTCTTTCAATTGGCCAGAAAAGCGCGCTAACGTCTCAGAGAGGAAACTGAAAGCAACTCAAACATCGCGTGGTACTCGTTACGAGTAACGAGCATCTCGAACACGCTAATACTCGAACGAGTATCAAGCTCGGACGAGTACGTTCGCTCATCTCTATTCGACATTAAGAAATGGAGGGTGATAATGCTAATCTAGTCTTGCACGATGGTGTTCCTTTGGATCCAATAGAGATGGATATTTGTTTCCCGATCTATAAGATGGCCTTGAAAAAAGTTAGTTCTGGCAGGTGGGGTGGGTCGTAGTTTAATGTAGGTATATACTGCCTCCTTTGTGGCAGAATTTTCCATGCCAGCGTTATCAAGAACTGAATGTCTTCAAGCCTGCTGTCGAAGCAGGGCATTTTGGATAATTTTTATGAACAGTCGCAGACAGTTACAGCACCAATGGTTACACTCTATGGTTAAGGCATGGAATATGCTTCTGGTTAAAACATGTTAAATGAAAGCTGTGGCCTACCCCACTTCACTGAATTTCATGGTGTTGCGTGTCTTTTTCTTAAAGGAAGCAGCACAAGGAGTTGGGTTGGGTCATTATACATGCAGTCTTGGAACTCCACACCCAGAGGATGTGTCTTGTAGGAGGTAGCATCTATATATACTGTTGCTTTTCTATTATCAGCTTAAAGCACCCCTGTAGAAGACTCCATTTACACCTTTTTTTCCAGAGCCAATTTGCATTCATTGCTGACTGTAAGTACGGATATTAAATTCATTTATTTTCAATCATACAATTGATATTTGCATATCACATTTGTGTTTCTAACTGAGCTTTCATTTATGATTGCTTGTGGGCTGAGCTTGATGAAAGTGAATGTCCACTTCTGAACTTCCCAAATTCTGTGCAGATTAACTTCATCACATATCTTTGCAGGTCAGCTCTCTGTTTTCTGTAAGAGAGCTCCAAATCCTCTGTTATCCTACACACAGCCATTGGGCTATATAATAAGAGGCATACCAACTACCAATAGGTAATTTTAGTAACCCAACAGATATATCCTGACTAGCTGAAGAGCACTAAATAAGGGATTGTTCACACGGTGTTTTACAACACATTGCATGATTCCATTCTGGGGTTCCATCAGAGCTCTAGAAGACAGCATTGTAACAGAACCCCCAAACGGCATCATTCACTAGCATTGTGAAATGGACATCACTTTGGTGCCATTTTACAAGTTTTCTGTTTGTGTCCATTTTATTTGAAGTACCGAATAAGTCGGTTACGCTATTGTATACTGCAAATAAAATGGAAACAAACGAACTATTGTAAAATTGTGACCAAGGTGATGTCCATTTAACAATACACATGAATGGTTCCTTTTGTTTGCATTCGGGGGTTCCAACACAGTGCTTTTATTCCGCAAGCAGGGGCGTAGCTATAGGGAGTGCAGGGGTAGCATTTGCTACCGGGCCCTGGAGCCTTAGGGGGCCCAAAGGCTTATTCCCGCTCGGAGGGGAGGAGAGAAGCAGGGAGCCGGTGAGGGGGAGGGAGGGGGCTGCTTAGATGGAAGCGTGTATCGGCCGGCCGTGAAGACGCCAGCCGATATATGCTCATATTAATAAGCCCTTACAAACAGCACATGGTAGGTAGGGGCCCGGTTATAGATTTTGCATTGGGACCAAAGAGCTTCTAGTTGCACCTCTGTGGGCTGCAACTGTGACAATATCTTTGAATGGGATCCAACAGCATGTACAGTAACGCTGTTTGCACTCTCCCTAAGGGCTTATTCAGACGATTGTCTGAATAAGCTCTAAGACTTAAAATGTATCTGCACGTTCAGATGACTTTTCAGAATAAGATGCCAGTGTGTACAGGAGGAATAACACTATATCTGCCCATTACTTATATGCTGCATTTATCACCAGTTTTCTCTTCTGCAGACTGTATCTTTTTATTCCTGCCCTTTTAAGGATCTTTCACGTGAGACAGAATAGACCGTATTACGCACCGCAAGCCACGGTAAAATTAAAATTTGCAGACTACCTTGAAAAAGCAGAAAATCCTACAGACTAATAAAAGACATATAGCGCTTTCTATACACTCCTATGTGGGCCGTCTTCAGCTGCCATAAACAGACGAAAAGCAGTGATGACAGCCGAGGGGGCACAGTGCTCAGGTGAGTGCTACAGCCCCCTCATTCTAGCAATCAGCGGGGCTCTCAGCAGCCAGACCCCTACTCATTAGTACTTTTGAAGTGTCTCTATGTTAAAAGTTAGCTAAAAGTGTAGTTAGTCTTTCACTGAGTACCACATTATAGCAGTTTAGCTAAGAAAATATCTGTACTAAAACGGTATTTCCCATTACTTTAAAATGCTTCACAACAGCGGTGACCTTCTATAGCCAGTGATTGGCTGCAGCAGTCACATGTCCTGGTCAGCAGCAACCAGAAAGGATAGAGCGCTAGAGAAGCAATTTTACGTCATGAGAAAATCCCTTTAAGGATCATTATAACTAAAGCAACTTTTTAAAGATAGTCTGTTAGCTCCTATCAGCCCCATAAACTTAGGTTATTGGCTCATGGGAGCTGAGGCACTGCCTCCGAGGATGTCACTTGCATTCACATGGCCATATTTTGGGGCCATGTGCTCTCCATGTATTCTATGGACAACACACAAATCTGTAATAGCCTTTGAGACTATTCACATGACTGCTTTTTCACGCAGACCAATGTCCATGTGAAAAGAAAACGCCACGTGTTTTATCCTCACTTGAATTCTTACACTGAATAAGCTCTTATACTCGCCTTCCTCTCCGTTCCATGCTTGTTTGCCTACAAAGCTGCCACTCATTCTATAGAGCGGACAACTTATGCATGAGCACATAATGAAGAGGAGTAATCTTGCTCACATGAGTAGTCTGCTGTATACAACAAGCACCGGCTTTGTGGGAGGACAGTGAACAACCGGGGATGAAGACGAGTATAAGAATGAGATCCCCCAACTTAGCGCCCAGCTCCTAGGCACCTCTCCCTTCAGTTCATGGGGCTCATAAAAGCTTACAGAGTAAGGTTATGCTTACATCAGCGCTGAGGGACTGACTGGTAAATTTTACCCAAGATGGCAAGTATACAACACTGGCCCATGAGTAGCGGCCCAACCTAAGGGCTCTTTCCCACGAGCATATACCGTCCCCCTGTTTTTACAGCCGGCTGATATAAACTGTGATCTGATGCATTGAATTCCAATGTATCAGATCACATGGCCGTATTCCTGAGAAATAAAAGCACTCGGCCAGGCCAATATAGCACCAGACGTCTTTATGTCAAGCCCAAAAGATAGTCCTGGAACTATCTTTTGGGCCGGAATACGTCGGCCGCTGCATGGGCTCCACGGTAGCAGCCGGAGGTGGGAGGAAGTTTAGCAGCGTGGCTGCTAAACTCCCTCCCTCTGTCCTCCCCCCACGCAGGATCACTTCTGCTCTCCTCCCTGCTCGCTCGAGGCAATGGGAGGGGGCAGGACAGGGCGGGGCTAAGCACCGCCCCGTTCCGCTTCCTCCCATTACTGGCTGCGGACAGGGGCGGAACATGGGTGGAGCTCAGCTCCCAACCTCTCCCTGCCACCTTGTCCAAAGCCATCAATGGGAGGAGGCGGGGTGGGCCAGCACTTAGCTCTGCCCCCGCCCATTGCAAAGAATGAGTAGGGTGGAGAGCAGAGATGAGCCTGCGATAAGAAGGGAGGGGAAAGGGGCGACGGCATGGTGACCTTGGTGCATATGCGCCGGGGCCTATGCCGTGTGAACAGGTGCACAAACGTTAGATTTGTGCGCCCGTTCACGAGCTTCTACGCCCCAAATGATAGTGTATATCATCCTGCCGTTAAAACGCTGGCCGATATATGTATGTGAGAAAGAGCCATAAGGATGTATCCACACATAACGGATTTGGTGCAGATTTTCTGCAGCACAAAATCTGCACCAAAATTTGTATCAAAATCCACAACAAATTCAAAGGGTGAAGTCTGCTGCGCATCGCTGTCTAAACTCGACTAAATCTTGCAAATTTTAATGCATATTTTGTTGTAGATCTGCACCAAAATCTGCCACAGAACAATTATGGTTTAAAAAAATTTTGATAGAGCGTTTGAATTTGAATGATAATCATTCGGTGTATACACAGCCAACGCATGAATGATGAACGTAATTCATTCGCTTATCGTTCATTTTATGCAATTATAAAAATATTTGTTGGCTCGTTTGCTAATCATTCGCTTTAAACGCTGATTGTTCAGTCGTTCTCATTCACTGGTACAGCCAACTGAATGACTGAAAGATCCAGTAAAAAAATAGACGATTGATCTTTGTGTTTAAACTGACCGCCCAAGCGAATGATTTCTTGCTCCTTGTAAAAGTAACCTTATGATGGAAACACAAGGTGCAGCTAGACCACCGCAGGGGCACTATTACTTAGCTGGACCACAACAGGGCACTATTATTGGCAAAACCATTGCCACACGAATTATTGGCAAAACTGTGTGGTTACCGGTCAGCCACACCGTTTCCTTCCATATTTAACTTATTTATCAATTTAAAATAAATACAGCATCAGAACTAACCTCAGTACATGAATACAGCACCAGAACCAAGCTCATAACATAAACACAGCACCAGCACCAGAGCCAAGCTTGGTACTTAAATACTGCTCTAGAACCAAGCTGATAACAAATACAGGACCAGAACTAAGGCCATAAGTAATTCAGCACCAGAACCAAGCTCATAACATAAACACAGCACCAGAACCAAGCTTGGTACATAAATACAGCATTAGAACCAAGTTCAGAACATAAATACAGTATCAGAACCAGGAAACTGCAGCTCTACACAGTGATAGTGATTACAGTGCAAGTACCCTCCAGTGATTCCAGTGATGACGTTTGTGTTTTGAGTTGTCCATTTCGTCCAGCCACAGGTCACTTCTGCACACTCTTCCCATCCTGATGCTGTAACACCTAATGAACTTCTCAGTGCTCCCCCTATAGTAATAAAGTGCTTGCTGTGATCCCACTAAGAAGTAGCCTCCCTACTATGGTCTCAATAAGTAATAGTGCCCCCGCTGTAGTCCAGCCATGTAATAGTGCCCTCACTGTGGTCCAACTAAGTAATAGTGCCCCTGCTGTGGTCTCTACTTAGTAATAGTGCCCCCGCTGTGGTCCAGCTAATAGTGCCCCTGTGATAGCAGAACTAAGCTTCCTACATTGACACAATATCAAAAACAAGCTTACTAATTAAAAATATATACAGAAAAAGCAGAGAAAATTTACCCATGGTATAGATTTTAATTCTACAGCCTGTGAAATTATTTTGCGGATTTTCCCAGCAGATTTCACATCTTCAAATGAGGGGGTGGAATCCGCAACACAATATGCGGAAAAGCCACATACAGATTTTGTTGTTGATTCTTTTCTGTAGAATCACAGCATAATATGCAGCAGATATTCCTGTGTGGACATATCCTTAGGGAGCATTCCCATGGATTTTTTTCACTAAATTGTGGGATTTTGTCTGGAGGTTCTGTCACAGCTGCACAAAACGTCATTATGATGAAACTCCCTCAAATAGAACCATTCATTAGTCAAATGGACAACACTTTGGGGTCAGTTTAATAAGGGTTCTGTTTGTTTCCATTAACTTTGGAGTACAGAATAACATAGTTGACTGTACTAATCTATAGTCTCTATCGTAGTCAACTATGCTATTCTGTTCTCCAGATATCATGGAAACAAATGGAACCCTTGGCAAACTGACATCAACGGTGACTGTTTTACTAATGACAGTGAATGGTTACGTTGGGGGAGGGGATGGTTCTGCCACAACACTGTGGTTTCATATCTGCACTTGGAGTTCCGCTTTCCTGATCTATTGTGGTCTGATGCAGATGTGAAACCGGCATTACAAAACCTCCTAACAGATTCTCACAGTGTAGGGAAAACCTCTATGGGAACGCTCTCTTAGGGTGTGTTCACACATTACGGATTTACTGCAGCTGTAGTGGCCCAGAGTTAATGGGGTCCCCTCCAAATGTTCTATGTTTGTCTCGTGTCACTATCTTGTCAGTGTCTTGTTTGTAGAATGCATCAGGTATATGTGTATTGGATGGTTGCAGGACCGAAAAGGTTAATGTCTGGTATGTCCTGTCCTGTCTGGAAAATGTATCGCTTTGTATGCCTCGCTTGTGGTCATGTGATGATGCTTGATATAAGAGAAGCACGTGGAAACCGCATGAGTCTAGAGAGGGAAAGAAACCGCTAAACAGGAAGAAGTGTGAGTTACTGGCAAGAGAGAGTGAAGGAATGTTACTGGAAGAGTTAAATGCCTACAGATAACTAAGACTGTAGAGATCCAAATACCCTGTGAATCCTCCCTGCGTCACTATTGTAAGAACTGTTTGGACTGTTAACATTGACACTCGTTCAGTAAATGAGCAAACCATTCCTGGTTCCTGTTCAGAAAAATATACTTTGTGAGTGCACTACTTTATTTCTCAGGATCCACAGCAGAGGTTGGCATCACGAGTGACAAATTGGGCTACAGGTAACAATGGTTACTATCCCTGTGACCTCCCCCAGCAGTAACGAGGTCGGGTCCCGAGCTACCTTTAGGGAGGAGATGGTAGAGCTCCGTGACAAGGTTAACATCTCTACCCCTTGGCTGAGGGCCTGCTCCTCGGATGCTGCACAATCTTCACTCCTTCAATTTGAATTCCATCGAAAGGCTAAAATCTGTTGCAGATCTCTACCAAAATCAGCAGCAAAATCCACATCAAATCAGTAACATGTAAAGGCACCCTTGGGCTAAATTCACAGAAGACGGAATTGGTGCAGATTTTCTGCAGCGGAAAATCCATGCCAAAATCCACGTCAAATTCCACAACTATTTGCCAGAAATTAATGAACAAATAGCCCAACATTTTTAAAGACGAATGTCATATCCAGCTCTGCTGCAAAAACAGAAGAAGATGACCATGGGGCAGATTTATGAGACTGTCGCTACAAATGGCACTAACATTTCCTAATAATGCAACCAATAATGATCATTTTCATTATGGCTGTATCGATAATAACTGGCCATAATTACTAGTCAGGCCTTTACTCATTGTAACTCAGATGCCATTTACTACGTTCACGGGCCATTTCCTCATCGTTATCAGTGCGAGTTACTAGTGCACTTTGCTTGAACTTTTCCTTCCTGTTTTTATTTTTGTTTGCTAACCATGAGTACAGTTAAAGGAACTGTCCAAGGTTAGAAAGATTGAGTTCTTTCAAATTTAGCACAACACCTATCTACAGGTGTAATGTGTTATAGCAGCTCTGCCCCATTCACTTCAGTAGAGCTGACACAACCCGTGTACAGGTGTGGTACTGATTCTGGGAGAAAGAAACAATGTATTTCTTATGATATACAGTATATATGATAGTAACAAAGTTGATCCAGAGGAAGGCATAAGAACCCCATAAGGCAAAAATCAATTTTGCTACACCTGAGAAAGACCCCGGAGCACCTGGTTCGAATAAGACGTAACAGTTGTCCAAAAGGATAGAAATACACACTATGTAAAACTCGGAGAACAGAAGTGACAAGAACAAAAGTAAACAATAAGGGAAAGGGAAATCTCGTCCTGTCTAACAAAGACGGGAAAATCTTGCCTAAAAGTAGGTCAATGGCTCTGACTTGGGTGGCCCCACGTCCGGAACCTGGGTGTTACCTAAACTGTCCCTAGATAGAAAAGTGGATGTCAATTATCACATGTAAGCAGCAATGATGACAACAGATAGGAAGCAGATGTTACACCAGCATAATACGTATGAACATCAGGGACTTATCTGACTGTGAGATGGCACCAGACGACGTGAACCAGACCAGAACTCCACCATCTAGAGGAATAACCAAAACCCTATGCATGGGGGTGGTGGTGGTGGGGAATTTTGTATACTACAACAAAGGCTGATTTGGTTGGCTGGGGGACCCACCTCCCTGCTGACTAATCAGTCCACACAGCAACAAACCAGTGTTTACACATCAGTGCCTAGCGCTGCAGTCATAGGATGGACCAACGTCGTGATGTCAGCCCCCCGAGCCTTCTCAGACAAGAATGCAGTTACTCGAGAAGAGCAATGCTCGCTCGAGTAACTGCCTTATCCGAGTGTGTTCGCTCATCTCTAGTCACAGTCCATAGATTCAGTATATGTAAATAATAATGTTAGAAGACACAGGAGAAGCTCGTCCATGTCTTATCACTAGAGCGGCCACCTTTACCGACTAGAAATAAAAGCCAAGCCTAAAAGGAATCTGTTGCCTACTTGTAGCCCTATATGCTAAGCTTATGGACTGAAAGTAGGTAACCTATGGAGCCTGGGGATGTAAATTTTATAATCTCCCTCCCTATTGTTTTCCCGGTGTCAGCTCTAAAAAATGCTCCTCAATGCATTGAGCGGCGCTGCTAAGTAGGAACGACTGGGGTAGGTAAGCCAGCTAAAAAGTTGTACACTAGCCATACGCAGTGAGTGCCAACTATAAAATACAGCCTGGCCAGAGTGGTTTGGAATGGGGACAACTCTGATCTCGACCTTTTATATGCCTCTTTCAATACTGACTGTGGAATATAAATGGCTGGACAGACGAACAAAGCTACCTCTGTTCCCCCATCGACTCCTCATGACAAGATTACATGGTGCCTCTTAGTTGCCATGGTAGCCTGGGTCCTAGTGGAAGCACCCAGGCCTGCCATTGATTTTGTATTATTGCCTGAATATAAAGTTGTGTGTACCATAAATATAAACTACAGCTCTCCCTGCAAAAGAAAATCTCACACAGCCCCATCAATGGAAAAAGAAAAAAACATTTGTGTCTCAAAATGTGGTGACAAAAAGCAAATTTGTTTTAAAAAAAGGTATTTTTTTATTATCTTCTCCTTTGGTAAGTCTCGCTCTTTTCATCAAAACTAGTGTAGTTGGTAAGTCACTTAGGGCTAACAATAAAACTAATAGGAATGGGGTAAGTACTATGGCAGGCGGTAAATTTAGAATACTGGATGTGGATCTCATGAGCGCCTCATGGAACTGGAATCAGAGTTAGGGCTTATTCAGATGGATGTATTTTCTGCCCATGTGCTGTCTCTTCTTTCCCCGAAAATAAGAGTGTCTTATATTAATTTTTGCTCCAATAGATTTAACTTTTTTACCTGTATAGCTGCCTGCACACAATTTATATTGTCTTTTTTTATTAACTGTAACTAGGGCTCAATTTTGGAGAAGGGTTTATACTTCAAGCATCCTCAAAAATCCTGAAAAAGCATTCTGCATCCTCAAAAATCCAGAAAAATCTTGATCAATCTTATTTTCAGGGAAACGGTATGTATTTCATGGACAGCACATATAACCATTATAACCTACAAGTCCACAGATAGCATAGTATACAGAGAGCTGTCCGTGAGCTGTCCAATGCAAGTTGTATCTGAGATTCTCAGGCGCAACTCACAATATGGCCTTTTGAATGAGGCCTTAAACTTTATAGGGGAGTTATGGATTTGTAGCAGGATTATTTTTCATGTATGTGCAGCGAGTCAGACCAGACCTAAGATGGGCAGCAGAGGAAAAGCCCAAGCCTGTGGCAGACAAAATAATAATATGAAAATCAGTAAAATAAATACTTCTTTCCTCTGAAGTGTAGTGCGGTACCTCAGTGCAGATGGTGAATGGTGGGAAGAGTAAAAACATTGAACAGTTTATTGTTTCAGAACAACAAGAATCTTCAGCTTTTTCAGTGCAGGTTTAGAATTACTTTGCATTTCTTAGTACAATTAAGAGTTACGTTTCTTTAAGGTGCAGTTCACATTTAACTTTACTTAGAGGAGTCGATTCCGAAATGCACTGTAGGAATCCGGCATATTACAAGCTATAAAATCCTCACAAGAATAATTATTTCAATCCTGTATCTAAATAAGGGAGATGGAATAATACCTTCACCGTGCCACCTATTGGAAGGCAGCATTCCTTCAAGCCAATGTCAGACTATAAAAGCCTTGTAACAATGACTGGGAACTAATGAAGGGCAAGTACCCTGAAACAGCTGTCTGTACATGAAGTCTGGCTTTGCTTTTAATTCCCAGTCATTGTTACAAGGCTTGTATAAAAAGTCTGACTTTGGCTTGAAGGAATGCTGCCTTCAATAGGTGGCACTGTGGAGGTATTATTCAATCTCCCTTATTTGCATATTATAACTCGGCACAAGCTTTCTTAAAGTGACAGTACTCCAATATCATCTACAACACAAAATGTACTCCTGCCAACATACTGTATACATCTCCGGCATATCTCTCGCCTTGTAGCTGCAGCAAAGTATGTTTTCTCACATTACTATCAGCATCTTTTGCAACTTCTCTTGACTGTAAATCATCGTTGACTGTAGTCCCCGATCTCAAACTTTCTGTAGGAGCAGCATCCTTTCACACAGAACGCTTAACATATCATAAATGTCACTAATACTCAGAGGTTGTCACACATTACTTGCGGCTCTATTCTCACATTCTACTGGAGTGTGTACTACCACTCTGTATCATGTGCCCTACTGGGCCATTACATATCTTGTATCATAAACACATCATATACATTACACATCATAACATGTTACATCCTAACTAGAGATGAGCGAACGTACTCGTCCGAGCTTGATATTCGTGCGAATATTAGGGTGTTCGGGATGCTCGTTACTCGTAACGAGTACCACGCGGTGTTCTGGTTACTTTCAGTTTCCTCTCTGAGACGTTAGCGCGCTTTTCTGGCCAATTGAAAGACAGGGAAGGCATTACAACTTCCCCCTGTGACGTTCAAGCCCTATACCACCCCCCTGCTGTGAGTGGCTGGGGCGATCAGATGTCACCCGAGTATAAAAGTCGGCCCCTCCCGCGGCTCGCCTCAGATGCCGTGTGAGTTAGTGAGGGAAAGTGCTGTTCTATTGGAGTTGCTGTAGGGAGAGTGTTTGTAGTGAGTGTAGGCTTCAAGAACCCCAACGGTCCTTCTTAGGGCCACATCTACGTGTGTGCAGGCTGCTGTTAGCAGTGGAAATTTTTTTTTTTTTTTTCTCAAAATCGGCAGTGCAGAGCATTGCACCCGGTATTATGTACAGAAGTGGTGCTTAGGCAGGGAGAGTGTTAGGAGTGAGTGTAGCCTTCAAGAACCTCAACGGTCCTTTCTAGGGCCAAATTTAACCATGTGCAGTACTGTGCTGGCTGCTGTTAGCAGTGTTGCATTTTTTTTTTTTTCAAAAAATCGTCTGTGCAGAGCATTGCACCCTCCATTGATACTACAGGGACAGAATTGTGTAGGCAGGGCCACAACACAGTTATTGTTCATTGAATATCCGCAGTGGGGCCCTCCCTTTGCAAAAAAGCGAAAAAATTATATTTGGCCTGCCTGTGTCAGTCCTAAGGTCTCCGTGTACGTGTGTGCTGCGTGGAGAACGTACAAAAATCAAACGCAACCAGCTACGGTTTACTGCAGGCTTGCGCCATTGTCTTTCCTGACTGGCAAATACCTGCTCTGCCAGAGTTAATAACTCTGCTGCACTAAAGTTGTGTGACACTTTTTCAGGGCCACACCACAGTTATAAAAGTTATTGTTCATTGAATATACGCAGTAGGGCCTTCCCTTTGCAAAAAAGCGAAAAAATTATATTTGGCCTGCCTGTGTCAGTCCTAAGGTCTCCGTGAACGTGTGTGCTGCGTGGAGAACGTACAAAAATCAAACGCAACCAGCTACGGTTTACTGCAGGCTTGCGCCATTGTCTTTCCTGACTGGCAAATACCTGCTCTGCCAGAGTTAATAACTCTGCTACACTAAAGTTGTGTGACACTTTTTCAGGGCCACACCACAGTTATTAAACGTATTGTTCATTGAATATCCGCAGTGGGGCCCTCCCTTTGCAAAAAAGCGAAAAAATTATATTTGGCCTGCCTGTGTCAGTCCTAAGGTCTCCGTGTACGTGTGTGCTGCGTGGAGAACATACAAAAATCAAACGCAACCAGCTACGGTTTACTGCAGGCTTGCGCCATTGTCTTTCCTGACTGGCAAATACCTGCTCTGCCAGAGTTAATAACTCTGCTACACTAAAGTTGTGTGACACTTTTTAGGGGCCACACCACAGTTATAAAAGTTATTGTTCATTGAATATACGCAGTAGGGCCTTCCCTTTGCAAAAAAGCGAAAGAATTATATTTGGCTTGCAGGCTTGCGCCAATTTATTTCCTGCCTGGGAAATCAAATCACTGGTAATACAGCATGCTGAGGGGTAGGGGTAGGCCTAGAGGACGTGGACGCGGCCGAGGACGCGGAGGGCCAAGTGAGGGTGTGGGCACAGGCCGAGCTCCTGATCCAGGTGTGTCGCAGCCGACTGCTGCGCGATTAGGAGAGAGGCATGTTTCTGGCGTCCCCACATTCATCGCCCAATTAATGGGTCCACGCGGGAGACCTTTATTAGAAAATGAGCAGTGTTCGAGCAAGCTATCATCCACCCACAGTTCTGCGCCATCCAGTGCTGCAAATCCGAATCCTCTGTCTGCTGCTCCTCCTTCCTCCCAGCCTCCTCACTCCACTACAATGACACATGCTCAGGAGCGGGAACACTCCCAGGAACTTTTCTCGGGCCCCTGCTCAGATTGGGCAGCAGTGGTTCCTCTCCCACCAGAGGAGTTTATCGTCACTGATGCCCAACCATTGGAAAGTTCCCGGGGTCCGGGGGATGAGGCTGGGGACTTCCGGCAACTGTCTCAAGACCTTTCAGTGGGTGAGGAGGACGATGACGATGAGACACAGTTGTCTTGCAGTGAGGTAGTAGTAAGGGCAGTAAGTCCGAGGGAGCAGCGCACAGAGGATTCGGAGGAAGAGCAGCAGGACGATGAGGTGACTGACCCCACCTGGTGTGCAACACCTACACAGGACAGGTCTTCAGAGGGGGAGGCACGGGCAGCAGCAGGGCAGGTTGCAAGAGGCAGTGCGGTGGCCAGGGGTAGAGGCAGGGCCAGACCGAATAATCCACCAAGTGTTTCCCAAAGCGCCCCCTCGCGCCATGCCACCCTGCAGAGGCCGAAGTGCTCTAAGGTCTGGCAGTTTTTCACAGAGACGCCTGACGACCGACGAACAGTGGTGTGCAACCTTTGTCGCGCCAAGATCAGCCGGGGAGCCACCACCAACAGCCTCACCACCACCAGCATGCGCAGACATATGATGGCCAAGCACCCCACAAGGTGGGACGAAGGCCGTTCACCGCCTCCGGTTTGCACCGCTGCCTCTCCCCCTGTGCCCCAACCTGCCACTGAGATCCAACCCCCCTCTCAGGACACAGGCACGACCGTCTCATGGCCTGCACCCACACCCTCACCTCCGCTGTCCTCGGCCCAATCCAGCAATGTCTCGCACCGCACCATCCAGCCGTCGCTAGCGCAAGTGTTGGAGCGCAAGCGCAAGTACGCCGCCACACACCCGCACGCTCAATCGTTAACCGTCCACATAGCCAAATTTATCAGCCTTGAGATGCTGCCGTATAGGGTTGTGGAAACGGAGTCCTTCAAAGCTATGATGGCGGCGGCGGCCCCGCGCTACTCAGTTCCCAGTCGCCACTACTTTTCCCGATGTGCCGTCCCAGCCCTGCACGACCACGTCTCCCGCAACATTGTACGCGCCCTCACCAATGCGGTTAGTGGCAAGGTCCACTTAACTACGGACACGTGGACAAGCACAGGCGGCCAGGGCCACTACATCTCCCTGACGGCACATTGGGTGAATTTAGTGGAGGCTGGGACAGAGTCAGAGCCTGGGACCGCTCACGTCCTACCCACCCCCAGAATTGCGGGCCCCAGCTCGGTGGTGGTATGTTCGGCGGTGTATGCTTCTTCCACTAAAGCACCCTCCTCCTCCTCCTCCTCCTCAACCTCTGTCTCGCAATCTAGATGTGTCAGCAGCAGCAGGACGTCGCCAGCAGTCGGTGTCGCGAGGCGTGGCAGCACAGCGGTGGGCAAGCGTCAGCAGGCCGTGCTGAAACTACTCAGCTTAGGAGATAGGAGGCACACGGCCCACGAACTGCTGCAGGGTCTGACAGAGCAGACCGACCGTTGGCTTGCGCCGCTGAGCCTCCAACCGGGCATGGTCGTGTGTGACAACGGCCGTAACCTGGTGGCGGCTCTGCAGCTCGGCAGCCTCACGCACGTGCCATGCCTGGCTTACGTCTTTAATTTGGTGGTTCAGCGCTTTCTGAAAAGCTACCCACGCTTGTCAGACCTGCTCGTAAAGGTGCACCGGCTCTGCGCACATTTCCGCAAGTCCCACACGGACGCTGCCAACCTGCGCACCCTGCAACATCGCTTTAATCTGCCAGTGCACCGACTGCAGTGCGACGTGCCCACACGGTGGAACTCTACGCTCCACATGTTGGCTAGGCTCTATGAGCAGCGTAGAGCTATAGTGGAATACCAACTCCAACATGGGCGGCGCAGTGGGAGTCAGCCTCCTCAATTCTTTTCAGAAGAGTGGGCCTGGTTGGCAGACATCTGCCAGGTCCTTCGAAACTTTGAGCAGTCTACCCAGGTGGTGAGCGGCGATGCTGCAATCATTAGCATCACCATTCCTCTGCTATGCATCTTGAGAAGTTCCCTGCAAACCATAAAGGCAGCCGCTTTGCGCTCGGAAACCGAGCCGGGGGAAAACAGTATGTCACTGGATAGTCAGAGCACCCTCCTGTCTATATCTCAGCGTGTTCAGGAGGAGGAGGAGGAGCATGAGGAGGATGAGGAGGAGGGGGAAGAGACAGCTTGGCCCACTGCTGACGGTACCCATGCTGCTGGCCAGTCATCCTTTCAGCGTGTATGGCCTGAGGAGGAGGAGGAGGAGGAGGAGGAGGATCCTGAAAGTGATCTTCCTAGTGCGGACAGCCATGTGTTGCGTACAGGTACCCTGGCACACATGGCTGACTTCATGTTAGGATGCCTTTCTCGTGACCCTCGCATTCAACGCATTCTGGCCACTACGGATTACTGGGTGTACACACTGTTCGACCCACGCTATAAGGAGAACCTTCCCACTCTCATTCCCGAAGAGGAAAGGGGTTCGAGAGTGTTGCTATACCACAGGACTCTGGCGGACAAGCTGATGGTAAACTTCCCATCCGACAGCGGTAGTGGCAGAAGGCGCAGTTCCGAGGGCCAGGTAGCAGGGGAGGTGCGTAGATCGAGCAGCATGTACAGCCCAGGCAGTGCAACAGTCTTTAAGGGCCTGGCCAGCTTTATGGCTCCCCAGTAAGACTGTGTCACCGCTCCCCAGTCAAGGCTGAGTCGGCGGGAGCACTGTAAAAGGATGGTGAGGGAGTACGTAGCCGATCGCACGACCATCCTCGGTGACGCCTCTGCCCCCTACAACTACTGGGTGTCGAAGCTGGACACGTGGCCTGAACTAGCGCTGTATGCCCTGGAGGTGCTTGCTTGTCCTGCGGCTAGCGTCTTGTCGGAGAGGGTGTTTAGTGCGGCTGGGGGAATCATCACAGATAAGCGTACCCGCCTGTCAACCGACAGTGCCGACAGGCTAACACTCATCAAGATGAACAAAGCCTGGATTTCCCCAGACTTCTCTTCTCCACCAGCGGACAGCAGCGATACGTAAGCAATACGTAGGCTGCACCCGCGGATGGAAGCTACGTTCTCTCTCACCATCCAAAACGGGGACATTTCTGCTTCATCAATCTGTGTCTAATATTCCTCCTCCTCCTCCTGCTCCTCCTCCTGAAACCTCACGTAATCACGCTGAACGGGCTATTTTTCTTAGGGCCACAAGGCTCACTCATCTAATTTTTCGAAACAATTTTTATATGTTTCAATGCTCTTAAAAGCGTTGAAACTTTAACTTGAACCAATTTTTCGTTAAACTGGGCTGCCTCCAGGCCTAGTTACCACTTAAGCCACATTAACCAAAGCGATTAATGGGTTTAACCTGCCATCTTGGTTGGGCATGGCCAATTTTTACTGAGGTACATTAGTACTGTTGGTACACCAATTTTTTGGGGCCCTCACCTACAGTGTAATCATAGCAATTTGTATGTTCTTCGCCTGCACTCATGGTACAGAAGTGTGTGTGGGGTTGGCCTACACTTTAGCTATATAAATGTAACTTGGGCCTTGGCTATACTAAGGCTACTGAAATGGAACTAAGACTGCGCTCCCACTATACTGCTGCTTCAGAATTGTTACAGGGGCCTGTCTTGAGTGCTACTATTGCTGACATGGAACGAAGACTGCGCTCCCGCTATACTGCTGCTTCGGAATTGTTACTGGGGCCTGTCTTGAGTGCTACTATTGCTGACATGGAACGAAGACTGCGCTCCCGCTATACTGCTGCTTCGGAATTGTTACTGGGGCCTGTCTTGAGTGCTACTATTGCTGACATGGAACGAAGACTGCACTCCCGCTATACTGCTGCTTCGGAATTGTTACTGGGGCCTGTCTTGAGTGCTACTATTGCTGACATGGAACGAAGACTGCGCTCCTCCTATAATGCTGCTAGTGATATGTTAGTGGGGCCTGTCCTAATGCTACGGCTGAAATGTTACGAATTATGGGCTCTGCCTATACCGCTGCTAATGGTATGTCTCTGGGGTGTGGAAACAGAGGCTTCCCAAAGACATGATGGCGGCAAGGCCATTTCCCACCAACGCGGTTACTGTTAAGGTGCATATAACCACGGACACATGGAGAGGACACGTAGTGCCTCAAAAACATCCCCCTCCTCCTCCAACAGGGAAAACATTCTTGGCAAATGCCTTTGCATTGGTTCGTCTGGTGGCAGTCCAAGAATTTCACCTTTACCGACACTACAATAGAGCCCCCCCACCATCCCCCCGCCACGGCCCACTTAATCCTGGCCACATTCCGAAAACCAACAAAATAAAACCGCGCTACTAGGTCCGCAGTCACCACCACATTACCACCAACGCGGTTACTGTTAAGGTACATATTACCAGTCTGACTGGGGCACGCAGACACCTTGACAGAATGAATAGTGTGTGGCACATAGGTTCCCCATTGCTATGCCCACGTGTGCAGCTCCTGATGGCGGTGGCACAGGATTCTATTTCTCATTGCTTCTGTACAGCATTGTGGGCTATCGGCCCGCCCCTTTTAAAGAGGGTCACTGCCTAGCCATGCCAACCCCTCTGCAGTGTGTGCCTGCGGTTCCTCCTCATGGCAGACGCACTTCTAAATAGACATGAGGGTGGTGTGGCATGAGGGCAGCTGAAGGCTGCGCAGGGACACTTTGGTGTGCGCTGTGGGGGGGAGGGGGGGCGGTTGGTCAGCATGTAACCCAGGAGAAGTGGCAGCGGAGTGTCATCCAGGCAGTGATTGTGCTTTGTTGTAGCTAGTGTGGTGCTTAGCAAAGGTATGCCATGCTAATGAGGGCTTTTCAGAAGTAAAAGTTTTTGGGAGGGGGGGGCCCCACTCTTGCCGCTATTGTGGCTTAATAGTGGGACCTGTGAACTTGAGATGCAGCCCAACACGTAGCCCCTCGCCTGCCCTATCCGTTGCTGTGTCGTTCCCATCACTTTGTTGAATTGCCCAGATTTTCACACATGAAAACCTTAGCGAGCATCGGCGAAATACAAAAATGCTCGGGTCGCCCATTGACTTCAATGGGGTTCGTTATTCGAAACGAACCCTCGAGCATCGCGAAAAGTTCGTTCCGAGTAACGAGCACCCGAGCATTTTGGTGCTCGCTCATCTCTAATCCTAACCATATCACAAAACTATCACCCAGCAAGAAATGAAATATACAGAGGTCAGCGTAGCGCTCCTGCGGTCATATATAGTGAGATATAAGATATTAAATGAGGACTTACCCGGTACTGCGCAGGGTCTTATACCAAGACAGGCCCTGCCAGCACCTCTCGGTCCAAGATCGCCTTAAAATTTTTGATGAAAATTCTTCCTCCACATCCACAGATTGGGAGAGCTGCAGGGTTCCTTGAGTGCCCCAAGGAGGAGACCCAATAAATTCAGGAAAATGGTAGAAAGAAAAATGACCCCAGCGCTCGCTGGAGAAAAATTCCAATATGTATGGAAATAACTAGTTTATTTTGCAACGCGTTTCAGCCACTGCACGTGGCCTTTTTCAAGCAAGGATTTGCTTTAACCACAATCTATGGCGCCATAATTACTGTCCCGTGAGTCCATCCCACACCCTGGCCAGGGATTTTATGCTATACAGTCCCAGGGATAGCAGCACACTCACGTGCAAATTAAACCTCTTTTCTAGACTGTTCTTGCTTTGCTCTTCATCTGCGCATTTTCTGGGTTGCAGATCTTTCAAAGTGTTTGTGGCATAACTTTGGCTTGGTTTCCAGCACTGCAGGGAGGGAGACTCCCTCTCCTGCCATGTTCTGCATTACCACAAGGGTCCAGTCAGTCTCATCTTCAGCCCCAGGACATCAGGGCCCTTTGGTCTCCCCCTCTCTGGGCAGCTCCCCACTGTGTAGCCCTGCTCAATGGCCACCACCCCTTTAAAACTCTGTTTGCTGGTGCTGCTCACTTCTGCTCGCCTCAGCTGCATTGTGATTGTGACACAGCTGCAATTACTTATATACTGGAGCTTGTAAGAGCCGGGAACTTTACAGATGTTTGCAGACAGGACCTCCCTTTATACATTCTGCCCTACGGATCTTCTGGGTGGTGATGTACTAGTAGCATCATCGCCTGCGTCCCACAGACAGAGCCTCCTTATAGCACTCTCCCTTCTCCACAGCTACCTAACAGGCAGGGGTCAGGGCTTGAACCAGCACCTCCATGTAACTTCTCTGACTGCCTCCCCTTTCTGGCTGTATCTGTCTTGCCAGCGGAGAGGAGCCTCTCTACACAGCGTCAAAGCGCTGACAGGTTTGGTGCTTCAACGCGTCTCGCAAACACCAGCACTCGGACAGTCCTTCCATTTCCCCACTCCCCCTTCTGCCTAAGCTCCAAGGGGAGTGGGGTCTCCTGCTGTGGCCATCATCCACTTCTGACAATGGCTGGATGACGCTGTATTCTGTAAGGGGTAGCGTGCAGCACCACCCCTTTATTATAGAATATCATCAGGCAACATGGAAATAAATTGGAAGTTTGACAATTTGTATAATTTTAAAGCATTATTGACCAGATTTCTCTGGATCCACGACCTACAGTAAGAATATGATTGGAATAAAGCTCAAAATAATTGAAATTAGCATGCAGAATAAAGTAATGTGTGATGAAAAGGTTGTATGAGCAAGACATATATACCTGCTGAATGTAATAAATGACCCTCTGTACTAACCTACAACACTTCTTGTGTTCTCTCTCCTAACAGTCTTTAACTTCTTCCCCTCAGAAACAAAACTCTTCTGCTTATTAGTCTTCTGCAGCATCAGACAAGATGGCAACGTTCGCTCCCATTTACAATCCAGTAAGTGATCATCTATTTGCTCCTTCCGCTGTTCTACATACTGAAATATAAGATGATGATTAGGTTTGTTGGGTTTAGATAATGAAGGTTTGTTTGAAAAACAGATACAGAGATTAATAATTCCTACAGCAGTGATCTAGAGTCAGGTAGTGCCTGAGAAAAGTTAAAGGGGTTTTCCAGGCAGCACCCACAGTCATCTGTACCTGTATCGATACCTAAAAAAAAACATCCTGCAGTCATCTGCACTTGTACTCATACCTAAACCATATAGCCTGCAGTCATCTGTGCCTATACCCATACAGCCTACAGTCATCTGCACACGTACCCATTCCTAAACCATACAGCCTGCAGTCATATGTACCAATACCTAAACCATACTACTTGCAGTCACTGTACCTGTACCCATACTTAAACCATACAGCCTGCAGTCATCTATACCGGTACCCATACCCAAACTGTACAGTCTGCAGACATCTGAACCCATAACTAAACCATACAGCTTGCAGACATCTGTACCTGTACCCATACCTAAACCATACAGCCTGCAGTCATCTCACCAGTACTCATACCTAAACCATATAGCCTACAGTCATCTGTACCTGTTCCCAAAACTAAACCATACAGCCTGCAGTCATCTGCACCTGTAATAATACCTAAACCATACAGCCTGCAGTTATCTGTACCTTTACCCATAGATAAACCATACAGCCTGCAGCCATCTGTACCCATACCTAAACCATACAGCCTACAGTAATCTGCACCTGTACCTATACAGCCTGCAGTCATTTGTACCAGAACCCATACAGCCTACAGTCATCTTCACCTGTTCCCATACCTAAACCATACAGCCTGCACTCATCTGTTCCTGTACCCATACCTAAACCATACAGCCTGCAGCCATCTGTACCCATACCTCAACCATACAGCCTACAGTCATTTGCACCTGTACCTATACAGTCTGCAGTCATTTGTACCAGAACTAGAGATGAGCGAACGTGTTCTTCCGAGCTTGATATTCGTGCGAATATTAGGGTGTTCGGGATGTTCGTTATTCGTAACGAACACCATGCGGTGTTCTGGTTACTTTCACTTCCTTCCCTGAGACGTTAGCGCGCTTTTTTTGGCCAATTGAAAGACAGGGAAGGCATTACAACTTCCCCCTGTGACGTTCAAGCCCTATACCACCCCCCTGCTGTGAGTGGCTGGGAAGATCAGGTGTCACCCGAACATAAAAGTCGGCCCCTCCCGCGGTTCGCCTCAGATGCCGTGTGAGTTAGATGAGGGACAGTGCTGTTTGTACCGGAGCTGCTGTAGGGAAAGAATTGGTAGTTAGTGTAGGCTTCAAGACCCCCCAAAGGTCCTTATTAGGGCCACTGATAGCTGTGTGTTGGCTGCTGTTAGCAGTGGCAATTTTTTTTCCCTCAAAATCGGCTCTGCAGAGCGTTGCACCCGGCATTAGGGACAGAAGTGCTGCATAGGCAGGGAGAGTGTTAGGAGTGAGTGTAGCCTTCAAGAACCTCAACGGTCCTTTCTAGGGCCATATTTAACCGTGTGCAGTACTGTCCAGGCTGCTGTTAGCTGTGTTGCATTTTTTTTTTGCTTCTCAAAATCGCCTCTGCAGAGCATTCCACCCTCCATTGATACTGCAGGGAAAGAATTGTATAGGCAGGGCCACAACACAGTTATTATTCATTGAATATACGCAGTGCTGCCTTTTGCTTGTAAAACAAGTGAAAATAATTCTATTTGTCCTGCCTCTGTCCGTCCTAAGGGCGGTGGACACGTGTCGGCTGCGTGTGCAACCTGTAAAAATCAGACGCACCCAGCTACGTTTTACTCCTGGCTTCGCCATTTGCTTTCCTTAATTGGGAAAAAAAATACCTGCTCTGCCACAGTTAATAACTCTGCTACCCTCACGTTCTGTGACACATTAGCAGGAAAACAGCACAGTTATTAAACTTCTCATGTTCATAGAATATACGCAGTGCTGCCTTTTGGTGCAAAAAAAGGAAAATAAGTCTATTTGTCCTGCCTCTGTCCGTCCTAAGGGCGGTGGACACGTGTCGGCTGCGTGTGCAACCTGTAAAAATCAGACGCACCCAGCTACGTTTTACTCCTGGCTTCGCCATTTGCTTTCCTTAATTGGGAAAAAAAATACCTGCTCTGCCACAGTTAATAACTCTGCTACCCTCACGTTCTGTGACACATTAGCAGGAAAACAGCACAGTTATTAAACTTCTCATGTTCATAGAATATACGCAGTGCTGCCTTTTGGTGCAAAAAAACGGAAAATAATTCTATTTGTCCTGCCTCTGTCCGTCCTAACGCCGGTGGACACGTGTCGGCTGCGTGTGCAACCTGTAAAAATCAGACGCACCCAGCTACGTTTTACTCCTGGCTTCGCCATTTGCTTTCCTTAATTGGGAAAAAAAATACCTGCTCTGCCACAGTTAATAACTCTGCTACCCTCATGTTCTGTGACACATTAGCAGGAAAACAGCACAGTTATTAAACTTCTCATGTTCATAGAATATACGCAGTGCTGCCTTTTGGTGCAAAAAAACGGAAAATAATTCTATTTGTCCTGCCTCTGTCCGTCCTAAGGGCGGTGGACACGTGTCGGCTGCGTGTGCAACCTGTAAAAATCAGACGCACCCAGCTACGTTTTACTCCTGGCTTCGCCATTTGCTTTCCTTAATTGGGAAAAAAAATACCTGCTCTGCCACAGTTAATAACTCTGCTACCCTCACGTTCTGTGACACATTAGCAGGAAAACAGCACAGTTATTAAACTTCTCATGTTCATAGAATATACGCAGTGCTGCCTTTTGGTGCAAAAAAACGGAAAATAATTCTATTTGTCCTGCCTCTGTCCGTCCTAAGGGCGGTGGACACGTGTCGGCTGCGTGTGCAACCTGTAAAAATCAGACGCACCCAGCTACGTTTTACTCCTGGCTTCGCCATTTGCTTTCCTTAATTGGGAAAAAAAATACCTGCTCTGCCAGAGTTAATAACTCTGCTACCCTCACGTTCTGTGACACATTATCAGGAAAACAGCACAGTTATTAAACTTAGATTATTCATTCAATAGAGGCAGTGAGGCCTTTCGTTTTCCAAAAAGGGAAAAAATTATATTTGGCCTGCAGTCTTGCGCCAATTTATTAGCTGCCTGTGAAATCAAATCACTGGTAATACAGCATGCTGAGGGGTAGGGGTAGGCCTAGAGGACGTGGACGCGGCCGAGGACGCAGAGGGCCAAGTCAGGGTGTGGGCACAGGCCAAGCTCCTGATCCAGGTGTGTCGCAGCCGACTGCTGCGCGATTAGGAGAGAGGCACGTTTCTGGTGTCCCCACATTCATCGCCCAATTAATGGGTCCACGCGGGAGACGGTTATTAGAAAATGAGCAGTGTGAGCAGGTCCTGTCCTGGATGGCAGAAAGTGCTTCGAGCAACCTATCGTCTACCCGCAGTTCTGCGCCGTCCACTGCTGCAAATCCGAATCCTCTGTCTGCTGCTCCTCCTTCCTCCCAGCCTCCTCACTCCACTACAATAACACCTGCTCAGGAGCGGGAACACTCCCAGGAACTGTTCTCGGGCCCCTGCTTAGATTGGGCAGCAGCGGTTCCTCTCCCACCAGAGGAGTTTATCGTCACTGATGCCCAACCATTCGAAAGTTCCCGGGGTCCGGGGGAAGAGGCTGGGGACTTCCGCCAACTGTCTCAACAACTTTCTGTGGGTGAGGAGGACGATGACGATCAGACACAGTTGTCTTGCAGTGAGGTAGTAGTAAGGGCAGTAAGTCCGAGGGAGCAGCGCACAGAGGATTCGGAGGAAGAGCAGCAGGACGATGAGGTGACTGACCCCACCTGGTGTGCAACGCTTACTCAGGAGGACAGGTCTTCAGAGGGGGAGTCAAGGGCATCAGCAGGGCAGGTTGCAAGAGGCAGTGCGGTGGCCAGGGGTAGAGGCAGGGCCAGACCGAATAATCCACCAAGTGTTTCCCAAAGCGCCCCCTCGCGCCATGCCACCCTGCAGAGGCCGAGGTGCTCTAAGGTCTGGCAGTTTTTCACAGAGACGCCTGACGACCGACGAACAGTGGTGTGCAACCTTTGTCGCGCAAAGCTCAGCCGGGGAGCCAACACCAACAGCCTCACCACCACCACCATGCGCAGACATATGATGGCCAAGCACCCCGCAAGGTGGGACGAAGGCCGTTCAGCGCCTCCGGTTTGCACCCCTGCCTCTCCCCCTGTGCCCCAACCTGCCACTGAGATGCAACCCCCCTCTCAGGACACAGGCACTACCGTCTCCTGCCCTGCACCCACACCCTCACCTCCGCTGTCCTCGGCCCCATCCAGCAGTGTAGTTCAGCGCACCGTCCAGCCGTCGCTTGCGCAACTGTTGGAGCGCAAGCGCAAGTACGCCGCCACGCACCCGCACGCTCAAACGTTAACCGTCCGCATAGCAAAATTCATCAGCCTTGAGATGCTGCCGTATAGGGTTGTGGAAACGGAGTCCTTCAAAAGTATCATGGAGGCGGCGGCCCCGCGCTACTCAGTTCCCAGTCGCCACTACTTTTCCCGATGTGCCGTCCCAGCCCTGCACGACCACGTCTCCCGCAACATTGTACGCGCCCTCACCAACGCGGTTACTGCCACGGTCCACTTAACTACGGACACGTGGACAAGCACAGGCGGGCAGGGCCACTACATCTCCCTGACGGCACATTGGGTGAATTTAGTGGAGGCTGGGACAGAGTCAGAGCCTGGGACCGCTCATGTCCTACCCACCCCCAGAATTGTGGGCCCCAGCTCGGTGGTGGTATCTGCGGCGGTGTATGCTTCCTCCACTAAAGCACCCTCCTCCTCCTCCTCCTCCTCCTCTGTCTCGCAATCAAGATGTGTTAGCAGCAGCATGTCGCCAGCAGTCGGTGTCGCGCGGTGTGGCAGCACAACGGTGGGCAAGCGTCAGCAGGCCGTGCTGAAACTACTCAGCTTAGGCGATAAGAGGCACACGGCCCACGAACTGCTGCAGGGTCTGACACAGCAGACCGACCGCTGGCTTGCGCCGCTGAGCCTCCAACCGGGCATGGTCGTGTGTGACAACGGCCGTAACCTGGTGGCGGCTCTGCAGCTCGGCAGCCTCACGCACGTGCCATGCCTGGCCCACGTCTTTAATTTGGTGGTTCAGCGCTTTCTGAAAAGCTACCCACGCTTGTCAGACCTGCTCGTAAAGGCGCGCCGGCCCTGCGCACATTTTCGCAAGTCCCACACGGACGCTGCCACCCTGCGCACCCTGCAACATCACTTTAAGCTGCCAGTGCACCGACTGCTGTGCGACGTGCCCACACGGTGGAACTCTACGCTCCACATGTTGGCCAGGCTCTATGAACAGCGTAGAGCTATAGTCGAATACCAACTCCAACATGGGCGGCGCAGTGGGAGTCAGCCTCCTCAATTCCTTTCAGAAGAGTGGGCCTGGTTGGCAGACATCTGCCATGTCCTTGGTAATTTTGAGGAGTCTACCCAGGTGGTGAGCGGCGATGCTACAATCATTAGCGTCACCATTCCTCTGCTATGCATCTTGAGAAATTCCCTGCAAACCATAAAGGCAGCTGCTTTGCGCTCGGAAACGGGGGCGGGGGAAGACAGTATGCCGCTGGATAGTCAGGGCACCCTCCTGTCTATTTCTCAGCGCGTACAGGACGAGGAGGAGGAGCATGAGGAGGATGAGGAGGAGGGGGAAGAGACAGCTTGGGCCGCTGCTGACAGTACACCGGCTGATTGCCTGTCATCCTTTCAGCGTGTATGGCCTGAGGAGGAGGAGGAGGAGGAGGAGGAGGAGGATCCCGAAAGTGATCTTCCTAGTGAAGACAGCCATGTGTTGCGTACAGGTACCCTGGCACACATGGCTGACTTCATGTTAGGATGCCTTTCTCGTGACCCTCGCGTTGCACGCATTCTGGCCACGACGGATTACTGGGTGTACATACTGCTCGATCCACGTTATAAGGAGAACCTGCCCACTCTGATTCCCGAAGAGGAAAGGGGTTCGAGAGTGATGCTATACCACAGGACCCTTGCGGACAAGCTGATGGTAAAATTCCCAGCCGACAGCGCTAGTGGCAGAAGGCGCAGTACCGAGGGCAAGGTAGCAGGGGATGTGCGTAGATCGAGCAGCATGTACATCCCAGGCAGTGCAACAGTCTTTAAGGGCCTGGCCAGCTTTATGGCTCCCCACCAAGACTGTGTCACCGCTCCCCAGTCACGGCTGAGTCGGCGGGAGCACTGTAAAAGGATGGTGAGGGAGTACGTAGCGGATCGCACGACCATCCTTGGTGACGCCTCTGCCCCCTACAACTACTGGGTGTCGAAGCTGGACACATGGCCTGAACTAGCGCTGTATGCCCTGGAGGTGCTTGCTTGTCCTGCGGCTAGCGTCTTGTCGGAGAGGGTGTTTAGTGCGGCTGGGGGAATCATCACAGATAAGCGTAGCCGCTTGTCAACCGACAGTGCCGACAGGCTAACACTCATCAAGATGAACAAAGGCTGGATTTCCCCAGACTTCTGTTCTCCACCAGCGGACAGCAGCGATACGTAAGCAATACGTAGGCTGCACCCGCGGATGGAAGCTACGTTCTCTCTCACCATCCAAAACGGGGACATTTCTGCTTCATCAATCTGTGTCTAATATTCCTCCTCCTCCTCCTGCTCCTCCTCCTGAAACCTCACGTAATCACGCTGAACGGGCAATTTTTCTTAGGGCCACAAGGCTCACTCAAATAATTTTTCTGAACAATTTTTATAAGTTTCAATGCGCTTAAAAGCGTTGGAACTGTAACTTGAACCAATTTTTCGTTACACTGGGTTGCCTCCAGGCCTAGTTACCACTTAAGCCACATTAACCAAAGCGATTAATGGGTTTCACCTGCCCTCTTGGCTGGCCATGGCCAATTTTTGGGATGTACATTAGTACTGTTGATACAGCAATTTTTGTGGGCCCTCGCCTACAGTGTAATCAAATTAATTTTTAGCCCACCTGCATTCCAGCTGACGGTACCTCAGCTGTGTTGGGCAATGCAATGGGATATTTCTATGTACCGCCGGTGGCTTCCTGGCACCCACCCAGGCAGTGGGTCCACAGGGAGTTTAACCTACATGTGTCCACTTCTAAAGAACCCCAGTCTGACTGGGGCATGCAGTGTGGGCCGAAGCCCACCTGCATTATGCACGACATTACTACCTCAGCTGTGTTGGGCAATGCAATGGGATATTTCTATGTACCGCCGGTGGCTTCCTGGCACCCACCCAGGCAGTGGGTCCACAGGGAGTTTAACCTACATGTGTCCACTTCTAAAGAACCCCAGTCTGACTGGGGCATGCAGTGTGGGCCGAAGCCCACCTGCATTATGCACGACATTACTACCTCAGCTGTGTTGGGCAATGCAATGGGATATTTTTGTGTACCGCCGGTGGGTTCCAGGGAGCCACCCATGCTGTAGGTGCACACGGAGTTTTTAATACATCTGTACACTTGTAAAGAACCCCAGTCTGACTGGGGCATGCAGTGTGGGCCGAAGCCCACCTGTATTACGCACGACATTACTACCTCAGCTGTGTTGGGCAATGCAATGGGATATTTCTATGTACCGCCGGTGGCTTCCTGGCACCCACCCAGGCAGTGGGTCCACAGGGAGTTTAACCTACATGTGTCCACTTCTAAAGAACCCCAGTCTGACTGGGGCATGCAGTGTGGGCCGAAGCCCACCTGCATTATGCACGACATTACTACCTCAGCTGTGTTGGGCAATGCAATGGGATATTTCTATGTACCGCCGGTGGCTTCCTGGCACCCACCCATGCTGTCGGTCCACAGGGACTTCACAATAGGGAGTTGTACCTGCCTGTGTCTATGAATTAAAAAACCCGGTCTAACTGGGGCATGCAGACACCTTGACAGAATGAATAGTGTGTGGCACATAGGTTCCCCATTGCTATGCCTACGTGTGCAGCTCCTGATGGCGGTGGCACAGGATTCTATTTCTCATTGCTTCTGTACAGCATTGTGGGCTATCGCCCCGCCACTTTTAAAGAGGGTCGCTGCCTAGCCGTGCCAACCCTCTGCAGTGTGTGCCTGCGGTTCCTCCTCATGGTAGACGCACTTCTAAATAGACATGAGGGTGGTGTGGCATGAGGGCAGCTGAAGGCTGCGCAGGGACACTTTGGTGTGCGCTGTGGACACTGGGTCTTGCGGGGGGGGGGGGTTGGGCAGCATGTAACCCAGGAGAAGTGGCAGCGGAGTGTCATCCAGGCAGTGATTGTGCTTTGTTGTAGCTAGTGTGGTGCTTAGCAAAGGTATGCCATGCTAATGAGGGCTTTTCAGAAGTAAAAGTTGTTGGGAGGGGGGGGGGCCCACTCTTGCCGGTATTGTGGCTTAATAGTGGGACCTGTGAACTTGAGATGCAGCCCAACATGTAGCCCCTCGCCTGCCCTATCCGTTTCTGTGTCATTCCCATCACTTTCTTGAATTGCCCAGATTTTCACACATGAAAACCTTAGCGAGCATCGGCGAAATACAAAAATGCTCTGGTCGCCCATTGACTTCAATGGGGTTCGTTGTTCGAAACGAACCCTCGAGCATCGCGGGAAGTTCGTTCCGAATAACGAGCACCCGAACATTTTGGTGTTCGCTCATCTCTAACCAGAACCCATACAGCCTACAGTCATCTTCACCTGTTCCCATACCTAAATCATACAGCCTGCATTCATCTGTACCTGTACCCATACCTAAACCATACAGCCTGCAGTCAACTGCACCCATACCTAAACCATACAGCCTGCAGACATCTGTACATGTACCCACACCTAAGCCATACAGCATGCAGTCATCTGTACCTGTACCCAGGCCTAAACCATACGGCCTGCACTTATCTGCCCCCGCGCCCATACCTACATACAGCTGTACATATATAATTACTAGCTGATATACCCGACTTCGCCCGAGTTAATTTGGTATTGGTGTTTATCTGGTGTTCACACGGAAAATCTTATAAAGTCGTGGTTACTTTAGAGATACCGGGAAAAACATATGTTCACGATTTTGCATAGTTTTCTGCGTTACCCAGGAAACACCACGTGGAGGTAACCATGCAACGTTTCCTTTATATAAAATGACATCAGGAAGTGAGAGAATTAGATTCCATATGTAAAATTTGGACGCTAATTCTTTTGCGCATAGAATTGAATAATGGAGTTGGGACCCATTAGCTTTTCCTATTTATGACATAATCAAAACCTGTGCCAAATTTCAAGTTTCTATGACATCGGGAAGTGAGAGAATTAGATTTCGTACGTAAAATTTGGACGCTAATTCATTTGCGCATAGAATTAAATAAGCAAGTTGGGACCTATTAACTTTTCCTATTTATGACATAATCAATGCCGTGCTAAATTTTAAGTTTCTATGACATTGGGAAGTGAGAGATTTAGATTATGTACGTTAAATTTCGACGCTAATTCTTTTGCGCTAGAATTGAATAATCGAGTTGGGACCCAATTACTTTTCCTATTTTGGAGATAATCTATGCTTGTGCCAAAAGTCATGTTTCTACGACATTGGGAAGTTGGAGACCTTTTGGCGAGTCAGTCAGTCAATCAGTGAGTGAGTCAGTCAGTGAGTGAGTCAGTGAGGGCTTTCGTCTTTATATATATAGATATACAGGAGATACCCAGGTCATATGAGCATGTTCGATATCATATACACAGAGATGTATTACTTATACCAGCTGTACATAGTTCTATACAGATCATACTCAGGTTATCCCTGCATGCCTCATATTACATCCTGCGCACTGCAACTCCACACTGTTATCTTCACTAACTTTATCACATCTTCTAGCACCGGGTCTCACTGCTGTTGCTAAGAGCCAGCTCATCCTGCACTAAAAACACGCTGCTGGAGGAGGAATCGAGCGCTTAGCTGTAGGGGTGAGATAATAGCTCGGAGTCGGGGGGCTGGGGGGGAGAGTTCGCATGCTGGGGGTGGGATTTTTCCTGGACGCTGCACTATAGTGGCAAAGGGAGGCCTCTGGGCCCCCCTGGCATAGGGGCCAGGTCGCAATTGTAACCCTTGTGACCCCCTATAGATACACCACTGCACTGGTCCATTCCCCAGCATCCTCCACACTAGTTGCTTCCCCTCAACCCAATATCAGCCCAGCCCACAGGCTTTCTGCTGCATTCTACTTTGTCTGTTTTGAGATTTTGAGGTATATATCAGGTACTTTGCCTAATGTATACATGTAATGGGTGCCAATGGTATTGCAATGTCTACTGACCAGATGGACTCTCTATTTGCCTCTGCTGAATGATTGCAGGCCTTTGGTTATGTTTTACATATGCGTTGGGAGCTTTGAAACTGCATACAGTAAATATGTACTGAAAACGCAGTGTGAATGCAGGGTGAAAGGGGATGTAAGGAATTTTTTTCTAGTTCATTTAATCTCCCAAAAACACAATAAAAGTGATTTAAAAAGCCATATATACACAAAAATTGTACCGATAAAAACTGCAGCGTGATACGCAAAAAACAAACCCTCATAGAGCTCTGTCAATGGAAAATTTAAAAAGTTGTGGGACTGATTGCAGCGATACAAAATAACTTCTAAAAGGACGGTTTTTAATGTGCAAAAGTGGAAAAACCTAAAAAAAAGATATACAATTTTGGTATTTTTTAATCAAACCAACACGCAGAAAAAAAATTATCATGTCATTTATGCTGCATCATTAACACTATTAAAAAATTGCAAAGAATCATGGCAGAATTGGGTTATTTTTTTTCCTCCATCCCCTCCAAAAAAATGTTAATAAAAGTTGTACAATACATTATGTGTACCCAAAAATGATACCAATAAAGGCTACATCATGCAAAAAACAAGCCCTCAAATGGCCATGTCAACGGAGAAATAAAAAATATTAAGGATTTTGAAATGTGGAGATGAATATTCCCTAAAAATCGTTGCATCCTTAAACCCAAAATAGGCCATGTCCATAAGGGGTTAAAGAGACAAAGTTCAGTTGCTGCACAGATGAAATCCATTACAACACTCCGTACACGGATGCAGAAGCAGTGGAAGTCTCCGTGCCGACCTCTGTGTAATGGCCAGCGCTTGTAACTGCAGGCACGGCTCGTGTTGACTTCAACGTGTGTATCTGCGGCGCTGACAGCATGCACCTGTTCAGCTGATCACTTCGGGTCCCGAGCGACGGACCTAAGTCGATCAGCTATTGATGACCTATCCTGAGGATATGTCATGAGTAGTATTCTCCCTGAAAAACCCATTTAACGTTTTGACCCACATGCAGTTTTGCTCTTGCTGGCATTCGGGTCCTTATCTGTATATACCCTTTTCTATTATTGAGTTCGAATTGTGCTAGTTGATTATTAAAAATGTGTCCGACCCCTGAGTGAAGTCCACCAAATGTAAAGAGAGTGACAGCATATATGGCAAGCAAATTTCAGTGTGATTTTAATCCTCCATTAATGCTATTTTTTGACTCTCTTGGGGTCTTTGTCAAGCATCCAGAGCCTGCACTGCCCCCTAGCGCCGGTTAACTCTCCTCCGGCAGTCCTGACATCAGGAGAAACACTGACCTGCAGAACCAACAGCTTCCAGGGCCTCCGATGATGTCACGTCATGTGATACCCTGTGTGGGAGGAGTCAGGGATCACATGACCACTTGGGGCTAAGTAAATGTAGGACTCTGCAGCGGTGGATGGGTGTGTGTTGGAGCTGTGCTAGTCTGGATGGATGGATTTAGTGAGTGGAGCCGTGTGTGGGGGTCAGGATGGATGTAGTACAGCTGTGTGTGATGTGTGGGGGTCAGGTTGGATGTAGCAGAGCTGTGTGTGTGATGTGTGGGGGTCAGGATGGATGTAGTAGAGCTGTGTGATGTGTGTGGGGGTCAGGATGGATGTAGGGGAGCTGTGTGTGTGTTGGAGCTGTGCAGTTCTGGATGGAGGGATGGATTGAGTGAGGGAGCGGAGCTGTGTGTCATTTCTGGAAATCAGGATGGATGTAGTACAACTGTGTGTGATGTGTGGTGGTCAGAATGGAAGTAGTGGAGCTGTGTGTGTGATGTCTGTAGATAAGGATGGATGTAGTGGATCTGTGTGTGTGATGTGTGGGGTTCAGGATGGATGTAGTATAGCTGTGTGTGATGCGTGGGGGTCAGGTTGGATGTAGCAGAGCTGTGTGTGTGATGTGTGGGGTTCAGGATGAATGTAGTGGAGCTGTATGTGTGTGTTGGAGCTGTGGGGTTCTGGATGGAGTGAGTGGAGTTGTGTGTGTGTGATGTGTGCGGGTCAGAAAGGATGTAGTACAGCTGTGTGTGATGTGTGGGGGTCAGGTTGGATGTAGCAGAGCTGTGTATGTGATGTGTGGGGGTCAGGATGGATGTAGTGGAGCGCTGTGTGTGTTGGAGCTGTGGGGTTCTGGATAGAGTGAGTGAGTAGAGTTGTGTGTGTGATGTGTGGGGGTCAGAATGGATGTAGTGGAGTTCTGTGTGTGTGATGTGTGGGGGTCAGGATGGATGTAGCAGAGCTGAGTGTATGATGTGTGGGGGTCTGGATGGATGTAGTGGAGCTGTGTGTGTTGTGTGGGGATCAGCATGGAGGTAGTACAGCTGTGTGTGATGTGTGAGGGTCAGGATGGATGTAGCAGAGCTGTGTGTGTGATGTATGGGGGGTCAGGATTGATGTAGTGGAGCTGTGTGTGTGTTGGAGCTGTGGGGTTCTGGATGGAGTGAGTGAGTGGAGTTGTGTGTGTGATGTGCGGGGGTCAGAATGGATGTAGTGAAGTTGTGTGTGATGTGTGGGGGTCAGAATGGATGTAGTGGAGCTGTGTGTGTGATGTCTGTAGATAAGGATGGATGTAGTGGAGCTGTGTGTATGATGTGTGTGGATCGGGATGGATGTAATACAGCTGTGTGTGATGTGTGGGGGTCAGGTTGGTTGTAGCAGAGCTGTGTGTGTGTGTTGGAGCTGTAGGGTTCTGGATGGATGGATAGATTGAGTGAGTGGAGTTGTGTGTGTGATGTGTGGGGGTCAGAATGGATGTAGTGAAGTTGTGTGTGTGTGATGTGTGGGGGTCAGGTTGGATGTAGCAGAGCTGTGTGTATGATGTGTGGGGGTCTGGATGGATGTAGTGGAGCTGTGTGTGTGTGTTGTGTGAGGGTCAGGATGGATGTAGTACAGCTGTGTGTGATGTGTGGGGGTCAGGTTGGTTGTAGCAGAGCTGTGTGTGTGTGTTGGAGCTGTAGGGTTCTGGATGGATGGATAGATTGAGTGAGTGGAGTTGTGGGGGGGTCAGAATGGATGTAGAGGAGCTGTCTGTGATTTCTGGGGATCAGGATGGATGTAGTGGAGCTGTGTTTGTGATTTCTGGGGATCAGGATGGATGTAGCGGAGCTGTTTTTCTGATGTCTGGGGATCAGGATGATGTAGTGGAACTGTGTGTGTGATGTCTGGGGATCAGGATGGATGTAATGGAGCTGTGTGTGTGATGTCTGGGGATCAGGATGGTTGTAGTGGAGATGTGTGTGTGTGTTGTGTGTGGGGATCAGGATGGATCGAAGGAGCAGAGATGTGTGTGTGGGTCAGAATAGATGTAGTGAAGTTGTGTGTGTGATGTCTGGGGGTCAGAATGGATGTAGCGGAGTTGTGTGTGATGTCAGGATCAGGATGGATGTAGCAGAGCTGTGTGTCTGATGTCTGGGGATCAGAATGAATATAGCAGAGCTGTGTGTGTGATGTCTGGGGATCAGGGTGGATGTAGTGGAGTTGTGTGTGTGCAATGTGTGGGGGTCACGATAGATGTCCGTCTGGCGCTGCAGTGACAGTGTCGGGACCTGAGGAGGAGAGCGGAGGAGCAGTACATGCGGTACGAAGTATGCACCATGTACTGCATGTAATCTTGTATGTTTAGGTGGTATACCAGCTGAACATATAATTACAAACAGGACATATCTACCTTACATCAGCATCACTATATACAGGGGAGTCCTGTATATAGCTATATGGACCATGCCGGGGTAACCTGGGTATCTCATGTATATAATTATATATGTGTAGATTGTATGCTATGCGAGCATCTGCAGCGCGTTCTCACGAGTAGATGACGTGTGAATCACACTAAACGTCATCTACTCACGAGAACACGCTGGCCTGAATCCCGCAAATGCGCACAGCCGCTGGACGGAATATAGGAGATAAAGGAGGAAAAAAATTGCTGTGATAAGCCATGCCCCCGACACAGCCTTTTTTTTTTACCATGGACGGGATTTTTTCATGACAAAGGTGGCAACCTTACATACAACAAGTTTCCTTCAGAATATGTCCGCTTTGTATATATTACAGCCCACACAACAGGTTCCCTTCAGGCTATGTCCGCTGTGGATATATTACAGCCCCAAGCAACAGGTTCCCATGAGGGTATATCCACTGTGGATATATTACAGCCCCACACAACAGGTTCCCTTTAGGGTATGTACGCTGTGGATATATTACAGCACCACAAAATGGGTTCCCATCAGAATATGTCCGCTGTGGATATATTAATGCCCCAAACAACAGGTTCCTATCAGGATATGTCCGCTGTGAATATATTAATGCCCTATATACGGGTTGCCTTCAGGGTATATCCGCTGTGAGTATATTACAGCCCCACACAACAGGTTCCATTCAGGGTATGTCCGCTGTGGATATATTACAGCCCCACACAACAGGTTCCCTTCAGGGTATGTCAGCTGTGGATATATTAACCTCTTAACGACTGGGCCATAGTGTTTTTACGTCCTCCCAAAGTGGGCTTTATTCTCTGAGGACGTAAAAACATGTGTCCTACAGAGAATAAAGCCCCTCGGGCTCTGGACGTGACAGCTCCATGCTGTCGGTGCCCGCAGGTAGCCGACAGCATGGAGCTGTCATCTCGGGCTGCGGGGACCCCCCCTCCCCACGGCAATGCAATCGGAGCTATCCAATCGATAGCACCGATCGCATAAAAGTTTAAAAAAGTTTTTAAAATGTTAAAGATTCAGCTGCCCTGATGGATCCGATCCAGAAGGCCGGCGAGCCCGGCAAATTCAAAATCTCCCTGCACCCGGCTGACACAGATAGCCGAGTGCAGGGAGATATGACTGGGGACCGCTGTATGTGGTTTCCAGTCATATGATCACCGTTAACGGTGATCATATAAAGTTAAAAAGTAAAAAAAAAAAAAAGTTAAAAGTTAAAAAAAGTTTAAAAAGTTAAAGTTTCATCTCCCCTTACGGATCGTATCCGTAAGGGGGGACGAAATTACGTACCCAAGGTCCCCGGATCTGTTCCCTGATGGGATGTTGATCCGCGGACCTTACCCCAGCTTCGGTGCATGCGCCCGTCAGCATGATGGCGGACGCATGCGCAAAAGTGAAATATTGCCCAAGAAATTTAAAATCTCCCTGCTCCTGGCTACCAAAGGTAGCTAAGAGCCTGGAGATGTCACGGGGAGCCGCGGTATGCGGTTACTGGTCACGTGATCGCCGTTATCCAATGCATAATAGCGATCACATAAAAGTTCTTTAAAAAGTGGCAGTTTCATCTCCCCTCACCAATGCGATCGGTGGGGGGAGATAAAACATCTTCTCAAAGGCTTCCGCATTTGAATCCAGATGCGATTATCCTCCATGGACCCTTCCGGCTGCTGCGCATGCGCCCGCCGGCAAAATGCCGGACACATTCGCAGGAGCCGGGGAGCTGAGAGCTTGGAGCAGTGACCGGTGGCCTCATTGAGCGGTCCCCGGTCACGTGATAAATTAGCGATATAACATTAGGCTGGTCACACATGACCGGAGAGGATTTACAGGTTCTGTATGCGCTTAATCAGTGGTAATCCACGGATCCATTGCATGCATTGGATTACAGAATTCCCCCAAATTAGTTGGTCGGAAATACGGAATCCACTCGCAGAAACAGAACACGGCATGCTATATTTTACCGCGGATATCCGCGACCTAGAGCCTATTGTGCTCTATGACCACGGATATACTCGCAGCCCATATGCAAATACATTGTGTACGGGCTGCAGGTACCCGGGTCATCTCTAAGCGACGGCGAGGGAAATATAAACAAACAACGGTGTACTGCGCATGACCGCCTGTGTGAGTAGGCAGTTATGCGCAGTACATTACGCAGCCATATGCACGCTCGCGGCTGGGATCTGCTGCAGGCCTCCGCAAGCGGATTTCACCTACGGCAGTGTGAGCCCAGCATTATTCAGACCGCTACCTGTAATCCGTAATTTACTAGAAGCCCCGGGAATGCTCGCCTTCATGCAGTTCCAGGAGCAGCTTGTTGAGCGTCTTCTGTGTGAGACCGCTGCACCGCAGCAAGATTACAAAGCCTCACAGAGCGCCACTTTTTACACCCTATCCCCACCGCTGAGGTTACGAAATACCCCCCAAAAAGCATGAGAGGAGGGGGATACACGGTTTTCTTGCCCCATGTGCCCAACCCAACCAGCCTCCGTAATTACCCCTGTCTTCGGACATAAAACGCAGTTTATATTATTACCTTTATCTAATATTTAGGGAATGCAAAAAAAATGGGGATGGCGGGGGGGGAGGGGGGAGGGAGGGGGGAGGGATTATTTTTAGGAAGTCAATTTTTTTTCCTATGTACACTGTACAAAAAAAACTGTTTTTAAATTGACACAATTGCCAAAAAAATGACAATCATAATTTTTTCCTTCTGCTTGGCTTAGATTCATTCAAAAACTGTGAAGTCAAAAAAGTCATTGTACCCCTAAATAAATTCGTTAAGGGGTCTACTTTTCAAAATTCGGTCCATTGTGGGGGTTCTCCATCGTTTTGGTCACTCAATGGCTCTACAAGTGGGTAATGGGGACTAAATCTCCTTCAAGCAAAATTTTTGTTCCGAAAGCCACTGGTTGCTCCTTTCATTTTGGGCCACATTGTGCATACAGACGTAATACTAGGGCCACAATGGGTATGTTTCTGAGCACAGGACAAACAGGGGTACCCATTTTGGGGTGCAAGTCTTCATTCATATATGTGTTGTACAAAAAAACCAGCTTTTGAAATGACAGAATTACCAAAAAAATGAAAATCGTAATTTTGTTTCCTTCGGCTTGGCTTAGATTCATTCAAAAACTGTGAAGTCAAAAAAGTCATCGTACCCCTAGATAAATTCGGTAGGGGGTCTACTTTTCAAAATGGGGTCACTTGTGGGGGTTCTCCATCGTTTTGGTCACTCAATGGCTCTACAAGTGTGCAATAGGGCCTAAATCTCCTTCAAGCTAAATTTCTGTTCCGAAAGCCACCGGTTGCTCATTTCATTTTGGGCCCCATTGTGCATCCAGACAGAAGATTAGGGCCACAATGGGTATGTTTCTGAGCACAGGACAAACAGAGGTATCCATTTTGGGGTGCAAGTCTTCATTCAGATATGTGCTGTACAAAAAAACTGCTTTTAAAATGATAGAATTACCAAAAAAATGAAAATCGCAATTTTTTTCCTTCGGCTTGGCTTAGATTCATTCAAAAACTGTGAAGTCAAAAAAGTCATCGTACCCCTAGATAAATTCGTTAAGGGGTCTACTTTTCAAAATGGGGTCATTTGTGGGCGTTCTCCATCGTTTTGGTCACTCAATGGTTCTACAAGTGTGCAATAGGGCCTAAATCTCCTTCAAGCAAAATTTCTGTTCCGAAAGCCACCGGTTGCTCCTTTCATTTTGGGCCCAATTGTGCATACAGACGTAATACTAGGGCCACAATGGGTATGTTTCTGAGCACCGGACAAACAGGGGTATCCATTGTGGGGTGCAAATCCTCATTTTCATGTGTACTATAGAAAAAAGTCCTGTTTTTAAAATGACATATTTGCAAAAAATATGAAATTTTAGTTTTTCTCTTCTAAATTGCATTGACTCCTAAAAAAAACTGTGGGGTAAAATACTTATGACACCCCTCAGTGAATACGTTAATGGGTGTAGTTTTTAAAATGGGGTCACTTGTGGGGTATCTATCATTTTGACTCCTATGAGCCTTTCCAATCTTGGCTTGGTGTAGGAAAACAGTGTTCCTCAAAATGCTGAAAAGTAATGTTAAATTTGTGCGTCTCCTAAATGGTTAAAAAAAAGTTTTTCCAATGTGCACCCAAAATAAAGTAAACGGATGGAAATATATATCTTAGCAAACATTTCTATATTATGTTTGCACATATTTGAGATATTGCAGATGGAAATGTGAAAAAATGACGATTGTTTCAAAATTTTCCCAATTTTGGCGCTTTTAATAAATAAACACAAATTCTATCGGTCTTTTTTTTCCGCCTAAATGAAGTACAACATGTGGCGAAAAAACAATGTCAGAATCGCTTGGATATGCAAAGCCTTTCTGGTGTTTTTCCATGCTAAAGTGACACGTGTCAGATTTGCAAAATTTGGCCTGGTCATTAAGGCGCAAACAGGCTTGGTCACTAAGGGGTTAATGCCCCATACAACAGGTTCCCTTCAGGCTATGTGCGCTGTGGACATATTACAGCCCCACACAACAGGTTTCCTTCAGGATATGTCCGCTGTGGATATATTACAGCCCCACACAAGAGGTTCCCTTCAGGGTATGTCCTCTGTGAATATAATACAGCCCCACACAACAGGTTCCCTTCAGGATGTGTCCGCTGTGGATATATTAATGCCCCATACAACAGGTTCCCTTCAGGCTATATCTGCTGTCAATATATTATAGCCACACACAACAGGTTCCCTTTAGCCTATGTCTGCTGTGGATATTTTACAGCGCCACACTACAGCTTCCCTTCAGGGTATGTCCGCTGTGAATATATATTAATGCTCCACACAACAGGTTCCCTTCAGGCTATATCCACTGTGGATATATTATAGCCCCACACAGCAGGTTCCCTTTAGGCTATGTCCGCTGTCGATATATTACAGCCGCACACAACAGGTTCCATTCAGGGTATGTCCACTGTGTATATATTACAGTCCTACACAACAGGTTCCCTTCAGAATATGTCAGCTGTGGATACATTACAGCCCCACACAGCAGGTTCCCTTCAGGGTATGTCCGCTGTGGATATATTACAGCCCCACATAAGAGGTTCCCTTCAGGTTATGTCCACTGTGTATATATTACAGTCCTACACAACAGGTTCCCTTCAGAATATGTCAGCTGTGGATACATTACAGCCCCACACAGCAGGTTCCCTTCAGGGTATGTCCGCTGTGGATATATTACAGCCCCACATAAGAGGTTCCCTTCAGGTTATGTCCACTGTAGATATATTACAGCCCCACACAACAGGTTCCCTTCAGGGTGTGTCTGCTGTGAATATATTACAGCCCCACATAACAGGATCTCCTCAAGGTATGTCTGCTGTGGATATACTACAGCCCCACACAACAGGTTCCCTTCAGGGTATGTCCGCTGTGAATATAATACAGCCCCACACAACTGGTTTCCTTCAGGATGTGTCCGCTGTGGATATATTACAGCCACATAAAACAGGTTCCCTTCAGGCTATGTCTGCTGTGGATTTATTAATGCCCCATACAACAGGTTCCCTTTAGGCTATGTCCGCTGTGGATATATTACAGCCCCACACACAAGTTCCATTCAGGGTATGTCCGCTGTGGATATATTACAGCCCCACACAACAGGTTCCCTCCAGGGTATGTCCCCTGTGAATATATATTAATGCCCCATACAACAGGCTCAGCGCAGGGACCAATCAGGGGCAGCTCTCAGCTGAATGACAGCTGAGAGCTGCCCCTGATTGGTCCCTGCGCTGAGCCAATCAGAGGCAGCACTCACTCACCCATTCATGAATTCATGAATGGGTGAGTGAGAGCTGCCTCTGATTGGTGAGGCAGTGACTAATCAGAGGCAGCTCATTCAGCAGGCGGGAATTTTAAATCCCCGGCTGCTGAATACTACTCACAGCAGTTCAGGAGAACTGCCAGCCGGCCGCGGCTGAACTCCGTCTGCCGGGACAAGGTGAGTATATATTTTTTTTTAATTTTTACACAGTTTTGGATGATTTTCAGGGAAGGGCTTATACTTTTAAGCCCTTCCTGAAAATTCATCCTGAGATCGCCGGCAGCCCATTGCTTTTAACCCCTTCCCGCTCCAGGGCGTACCGGTACGTCCTGGCAGCCTGGTACTTCCCACAACAGGGCGTACCGGTACGTCCTGGAGATAGCGCGGGATCACATAAGATCCAGCGCTATCCCGCAGCGGGAGCCGGCTGTCAGTCACAGCCGGCATCTCGCTGCAACAGCGGGGGGGGGGGCATCGGAGATCTAAGTAGATCGCGGCAGGGAAAGAGTTCACAGAGGGATCGCGCTCCTTCTGTTTCTCCGGCCGGAACTCGCTATGTCATCGCGAGAGCCCGGCCTGTCGCCATGGCAAGAGGACGCCAGACACTGGCGTCCTGTATTGCCTGTGCCTATAATCGCTGTATAAGCGATAAGGCATGGCAGAGCAGTAGCTCTGCCATGCCTTATAACAGCGATCATAGGCACAGTGTTGTAAGTCCCTCAGAGGGACTCAAATAGTATAAAAAAAAGAAAAGTGTAAAAAAAGAAAAATTTAAAAAAAAATTTAAAAAAAACCCTTTTTTTATGCTTTTTCTAATATTAGCATAAAAAAGGGGAAAAAAAATTAAAACCCCCACATATTTGGTATTGACGCGTCCGTAACGACGTGTACAAAAAGTTGAACACACTTTTTATTTTGTACGATAAAAAGCGTAAAAAACAACGCTAAAAAACAAAGGCAAAATGCTAATTTTTAGCATTTTGCCTCCCAAAAAATGCAATAAAAGTGATCAAAAAAGCCGTACATTCCCCAAAATGGTACCAATAAAAACTACAGCTCGTCTCGTAAAAAATAAGCCCTCATAGAGCTCCGTACATAGAAAAATAAAAAAGTTACAGGACTTTGAATGCAGCTATAGAGGAAAAAAAAGATTTCCAAAAAAAGGGGGTTTTATTGCAAAAAGTGTAAAAACCTAAAAAGAAAATATAACAATTTTGGTATCGTTGTTACCGTACCGACCCGCAGAAAAAATTTAGTGTGTCATTTATGCTGCATGATTAACGCTGTAAAAAAAAAAAAAAAATCTATGGCAGAATTGATGCGTTTTCTCTCCCTGTTATCATAAAAAAAAAATTAAAAAATTTTACGATATTGTCTATGTACCCAAAAGTGGCACCGATAAAAACTACAGCTCGCCACGCAAAAAACAAGCCCTTATACGGCCGCGTCCACGGAAAAATAAAAAAGTTATGGCTTTTGAAAAATGGAGATGGAAAAATACCAAAAAATCGCTTGGTCCTCAACGCCAAAATAGGCCGTGTCATTAAGGGGTTAATGGAGCCGGCTGTATTGCTGGCTCCATTGAATTCAATGGTCAGTGCTCGTTTAATCGATACGAGTACCGCGTGGTGCTCGTCTCGAGTAACGAGCATCTCGAGCACCCTAATACTCGAACGAGCATCAAGCTCGGACGAGTATGCTCGCTCATCTCTAGTTAACACCAATCACTGTGTGTAACAGGACACAAACAGTCGTCCTCACACAAACAACTCACCATAGTGAGTACTTCGTGCAGCTATTGGGATGACGGTTGTCCCATGTAAAGCCGCCTTAATGCATGCTCATCTATGATGCGTACAAGTCGCTGTAGTCCTTGATTGTTGTACGGCCGCTCCATTCTTCTTCATTTAGCCTTTGCTTCCCGGGGATTTTGCAGAGCTAAAAAGTTAACTCAAAGTGGAAATCTCCCACTAGTTATTAGGCTTTAGGGCTCCTCCATACGACCGTATGCGGTTTTACATTCTCTCGTTCGCACCATAAATTCACATGAATGGACGATTTTACATGATCACGGTCTGAGCTAATTAGTGTTTTCTTGTGCATTCATATGACCGTGGCGTTTTTAGCGAAAAAAATATGTCTACCCTGGAAACCCCTTGCTCTGCAAAAATCCTGGGGATGCCTTCAAATGCCTAAATAGAGACACCTGTAAGCTTTTCACAGCACTGGGCTAAAATGTCTCCCCCTTCCTTTTTTTCCCAGCTCCCCTAGGGGTCTATGGAAGCCGCTGCCGCATATTGGTTAAAAGATAGTTGCAGAACTCTCTTTTTACCCACCCTATATACGCTGCCGTCGTATTTCAGTCGTTTAGGTTCCATTTTTTATGGTGCGACGCTTTTATGCACTGTATATTCGCGTGTGTGAACGAATGCATTAAAAATCAATGCCTCTGATGGTCACATATATTGGTCGGCTGTAAAAACGCACCGTATGTGCACTCGTTTAAATGAATCCTAGACAGAAGCATAACATGAGGCTCTTAGGCCCCAAAGCAAAATGTACAGTATGACAGGATCACTTATATGTTACTGGATGCTACCTCTGACATACAGACTCCTATGTGGCTGGATAACACGCACCTCCGATCGTCTGAACGGGCAATTTCACAGCTAATTAAAATAGCTGGAAATCACCCATTTATGCAATCGTTAGTGCAGTATAGCGGCAATCTTTTCACGCACCAATACTGCGCTAAAACAGCGCTCGTATGAACAAGCCCTGAAGGACAACAGGTCCAGCATCAGAAAGTTGCAGCTAACCGTTCATGTAGTATAACATGGTGGCTTTTTAAAGTCGCTGAGCCTTTGGCTTATATGACATCAAGATGCATTAATAAAGAATGTCACACGTCTTTGAGAGGCTGCACATTAGGAGATCATTCACACAAGGGACCTAATCGTGCAAATATTCTGACCGCAAAAAGATTGCAGCTAACTGCGCAAAACATTGTGTGAAAGGATGATTTTTTCCATGTCCCAAGCTGTCCAGCGTTAAAGGGGTTGTCTCGCGCCGAAACAGTTTTTTTTTTTCCATCGGCCCCCCGTTCGGCGCAGAACAACCCCAAAGGATGTGTTAAAAAAAAAAAATTTATTACTTACCCGAATCCCCGCTCTGCGACGTCTTCCTTCTTCCTTCTTCTTCCTTCACCAAGATGGCCGCCGGGATCTTCACCCACGAGCGCGTCTAAAAAAGCAAGAAGACATCAGAATTAGACGGATCCATGGCAACGGGGATGCTAGCAACGGAGCAGGTAAGTGAATAACTTCTGTATGGCTCATATTTAATGCACAATGTACATTACAAAGTGCATTAATATGGTCATACAGAAGTGTATAACCCCACTTGCTTTCACGAGACAACCCCTTTAAAACATTATTCAGTTCAAAGATCATTGACAGGAGCTGAGCAGGTGATTACTGTCATCAATGCGAAAGTGTGAAGTTGTAGCGAGAAGCACACAATCACATTTGTAATTTATTATGTGATCTGCATCAGTTTTATGGCTCTCTCACATGAGCGTAGCGATTTTCGGTCAGCGGTGTCATGGCCACACTGCGACCGAAAATACGCAGAGCCTGGAATGCCATCAGGTGGGGGGAGAAAGTTCTTCCTTAGTCAAACCTCATCTGGAATACTGTGTCCAGTTCTAGGCACCCCACTTTAAAAAAGACATAGACAAACTAGAGCAAGTTCAGAGAAGAGTTACCAATATGGTGAGCGGTCTACAAATCATGTCCTATGAGGAATGGTTAAAGGATTTGGGAATGTTTAGCTTGCAAAAAAAAGGCTAAGAGGAGACCTAATAGCTTTCTACAAATATCTGAAGGGCTGTCACAGTACAGAGGGATCAGCCCTATACTCATTTGTACAAGGAAAACTAGAAGCAATGGGATGAAACTGAAAGGGAGGAGACACAGATTAGATATTAGAAAAAACTTTCTGACAGCGAGGGTGATCAATGAGTGGAACAGATTACCACGGGAGGTGGTGAGTTCTCCTTCAATGGAAGTTTTCAAACAGAGGCTGGACAGACATCTGTCTGGGATGATTTAGTGATCCTGCACTGAGCAGGGGGTTGTGAAAAACAGCGGCCAATATACGCTTGTTTGAATGAAGACATACGGTGTAAAAGGGTTGCAAATTTTGGCACACACCTTTTCTGTGCCAAGATTAGCAAGTGTTTCTACTTTTACGCCACTCTCGCCACTGAAAAAGTAGGTGGTTTTAGCAGATGGAAGCTGAGCCACCTGCAGCCTAACAAATTAGATATAATTTAAGTAATTAATCTATTAGTTATAAAAAAAAAAGACAAACGTATTACAGAAGTGACACCTTTATTGGCCAACCAGAAAAATTACATGAGCAAGCTTTCAAAGCTACTAGACGTCCTCATCAGGCTGGTGTAAGCACATACACAAGTCTGACGAGTAACCTTCTAGACTAGCATATATAATTTTTATGGCTGACCAATAAAGGTGTCACCTCTATAATACTTTGATCTGTTTTATACAAAAGCATTTAACATCATAGATTTTTGTGGCTAACACTGTTATTGTTCTACATCTTATGTAATGAATGAAATGTAAATGGAATTTATGTAATGAAATTGATGTAAATTATAGCAGCAAATCTACAGCAGCTCATAACTGGCATATGTACAGCCAAAGATCAAACAGATTTTTTAGGTGGTGTTAATGCAAGAATTAATGTTTGCTATACAATATGCTTTTTGGAGTCCAAATTTTTAGGGCTTATTCACACTAGCGTATATTAAGTTCCGTTTTCACGGTAGGCTGATAAACGCTCCTATCTGATGCATGGAGGGGAGAGGAGGGGAGCCGACAAGGGGGAGGGAAGGGGGAGACAGCATACGTTGTCTCCCCGCGCCCAATGGCATTGTGGCTTTGTCATATATGCACCAGGCCTGTGCCATCTGAACAGTGCACAAATGTTAGATTTGTGCGCCCGTTCACGCATTTTAACGGTGCCAGCGGGCCCAAGTAAAAACACCTACAGTTGTGTGAGAGAGCCCTTAGTTACAGGTAAGCTGAGATTTACAGTAAACCATACAGCATGTGCTCTGATCCAAAGTAATCTGTTTATTGATTGACAGGCAGCAGCTTTTATAGAGGCACATGATCTAATTACAATAATTCAAATCTATAATTAATTTATTACCATTAGTCAAAGAAACATAACCATGCAAGAAAAGGAATTTAACATCTAAAATGCCAAATGCACACACACGCAAGTGCAGAAACTGTCACACGTGATTAACTTCTTGGAACACAAGAGTACAATAAATCTAAAGAATTAATTGTTTAGAGAGAGACAGGAGAACAGGACGCAGTGACCCAAGACATTCAATCTAGGGCCTTGGAATGTTCTAAGCATCGAGGTCCCTTCTTATTCTTCAATACATTTTAGCAAATCTTGTAAAAGGAAAAGTACAAAATAATTGACACAGAAGATGGCTACTTGCTCACAAAATGGCTACGCATAGGACAGAACATGGAGTCATATTCATTTCACTAGCAGTGGTGTGTGTCTTAATCAATTTGGCGCACCTTACTCCAGCATACTGCAGTTTAAGACGGGAATATCAATCACCAGTTTAATATATTTTCCCCACAATCCACACATAGAAAAAGCTGCACCAATGCACTTGGAGCTATTAATTAGTGGCTGTGCCAGGTCCTTCAGAGAAAGAGACTCTGTAGCCGCGCTACACTTCTGCTGATTAATGCAGGTCCTGTACTTAGGTCACTTCTCTGTTAGCTTAGAGTGGCCCAAGAGGGTGTTCTAAAATGGGCTCTCCAAACCAGACAACCCCTTTAATGTCCAACCATAAAGTAGATATACAAATTATACGTAGGTTTCTAAGTAAACCAAAATGTAAATCCTAACTACCGGTATGATGGTTTGTTAACTTATAGCTCTTTTTTTTTTCACACCTTGGCAGGCCGTTCCCTTCCAGAGTGCAATCCTCGGGGGGATTGCAGTAGGGAAGACAGTGAGAATCCAGGGACAAGCCCACAGCAATGCTGGATGGTGAGTTATATGGGGCCAGGAAGGAAAGAGATCAATTATGTACTTTTCCCCAACATCCTGGCAGAAGACAACACACTCTAATGATACTGGATGTTTCATTCAAAGCAAAATGACGTCACATCTTGAACTACAAACTCACGGAAATGCGATTTTTACAGGTCGAAATTCCGCACACGATTTTGACCATCGACAGGGCAAATTCTGTGTGTAATCCGTACCAGAAACTGTGGCAAAAAAGGTGGATTTTGACGCATTTATTTTTGACAGATAAAATTTTACAGCAATTCCGCAGTGTGAATATACCATCAGGTTACATTTACACATCGCTGATTTGCTGCCAATGTTTTAACATATTTTGGTTTGGATCTGCAGTAGATTTCCCCTTTCAATTGTGTTCAAATTAAAGGGGTGAAATTTGCTGTTGATCTGCATCAAAATCCACGATACAATCTGCAGTAAATCAGCAACATGTGAATGCACTCTTAGACAGTTTTGATTAAAGGGGTTGTCCCGCGGCAGCAAGTGGGTCTATACACTTCTGTATGGCCATAATAATGCACTTTGTAATGTACATTGTGCATTAATTATGAGCCATACAGAAGTTATAAAAAGTTTTATACTTACCTGCTCCGTTGCTAGCGTCCTCGTTCCCATGGAGCCGACTAATTTTCGCCCTCCGATGGCCAAATTAGCCGCGCTTGCGCAGTCCGGGTCTTCTTATCTTCTCAATGGGGCTCCGTGTAGCTCCGTGTAGCTCCGCCCCGTCACGTGCCGATTCCAGCCAATCAGGAGGCTGGAATCGGCAATGGACCGCACAGAAGCCCTGCGGTCCACGGAGACAGAGGATCCCGGCGGCCATCTTCAGCAGGTAAGTATGAAGACGCCGGACCGCCGGGATTCAGGTAAGCGCTGTGCGGGTTGTTTTTTTAACCCCTGCATCGGGGTTGTCTCGCGCCGAACGGGGGGGGGGGGGGGGTTAAAAAAAAAAAAACCCGTTTCGGCGCGGGACAACCCCTTTAATGAGGCCCATGCACATTCCTGGTGACCGGTTTGTTCATGGAATGCCAGCGGCAATTTCAGACAAAGCATGGAGGTCACACTGTACCCAATAGGACAACCATTTGGCAACTAGCAAACTAGCTGGAAATGACACGAACTTTGTTGGATGCACGTCAGGAAGGGCAGCCAAATAGGGTAGCAGCCACCATCTAGGATATGTGGGTACATATGTGGGTTTATTCCATTCTCTGCAAAAGTCTCTTTGTCGTTTATCATAAGAAACTGGAAGTTCTTGGAAACATTTCATAGAGTCGCTAAGCGAGTGAAGTTGAAACCCTACCACATCATGGCAGTTCAGGAACTGCAGCTGCCTGATATGGTGAAGCGTACGGTGTACAAGGAGTGAAATTTAAGCCAACATTGGGAACCCCTGGATATCGCATGGTTCACAGATCCAGCGTGGTTCCATCTATGTGACCACGTGAATAGTCAAAACTCACAGATTTGGGCCCACACAAAATCCACAAAAAACAATGCATCCTGTAAAGGTTGGTCTGTGTGGTGCACTTTTTCCCATGGCTGCATCTATCTTTTTCAATGACACCATCAACACTGAACGTTACCTGACAATATTCTCAGAATCCGTGAACCAGTCAGATAATGAGAAGCTGCAAAATAGTTACTTCCAACAAGATGGAGGGACTTGTCATACTTCCAACCAGAGCATGGCGGATCTTCATTTTTTCTGCAAGAACAGGATTATTTCAAAGGGTCTGTCATTACTGAGATCATCAGACCTTACACCAGCAGAGTTTGTCCTGTGGGGCTACTTAAAAGGTAAAGTATTCGCCAATAAACCTCACACCGTTGCACGGAATAATAATGTAAAATGAAATTGCCACAATTGATGTTGGCATGTTGCAGTGCACTTTCGACAACACAGAGTGCCGGGTACAGAAGTGCTTGGAGGTTGGCGGTGGCCACTTACAACATCTTCTGTGATGACTCTGAGATCACTAAGGACCAAGGTAGACGTCAGTATTCCCCTTTGTGAGATATCATTGTCCCCAACACAAATATTGTTAAATTACTGGGTTGCCCTTGTAGTGAAACACCTTGTATAAGACCCAACTCATAAAGGAGGATGCTTCCAATCACAAATGTATACCAAAGCTGAACCTACACTGGGATTACATGTATGTCAGCATCATCATTCACAAGGGAAGTAAAACTGCATCTTTTTTTCTAGGTTTGCTGTCAACTTCATCTGCTCCAACAATGACATTGCATTTCACTTTAACCCCCGATTTAGTGACGGAAATGTCACTGTATGCAACACCAAGCAGGGTGGTGACTGGGGTGCCGAGGAGAGAAGGCATAAAATGCCTTTCAAGCAGAACACATACTTCGATATAACCATCACAGTGATGGGGCATGCCTTTCAGGTGGGTACTTGTACATCAGGAAACTTGTGGACACTTAAGGTCCTTTTATACGAGTTGATGATTGGCTAAATTAATGTTCATACGAACCTTCCCGCACAATCATTGCCCAGTGTAAATATGCCAGATATTGAAAGAGAGACGATAAAACGCTTGTTTGTCGTTCCTCACATCCTTTATGCAGGCATAAAAATGATTGTTTGCAGGGTTCACCCTCCCTCGTGTACGCAGGAATGTGCAGCTGACAATTTCTACTTGTTCACCCAAACATTTGTGTGAATCGCCTCAGATAATTGCAGTGTATAAATGTAAAGTGACCCTTCCATCTGGATTACTGTGTCCTGGACACTCGGATGTGGAAGCAGGAACGTGGTGGTGACTGACAGTCCCACTTCTGCTGTAATCACTGGGATTGGAGGAGAGTCGGATCCTGGCTGTTTATTATGCAGTCTGATAGCGGCACCTTTTACTCCAACCACATAAACCGTGGCCTACAATCACCAAGACTGATGGTTTAATATAGACAGCCCCAGGACTGTCTTGTGATAATGATAATGCCTGCTAGGCTATACTTCACACAGGCAAAAATGATTATATAAAGTGACAGAAAGGATACATATAAAACAGTCTTAAAAAAACAAACGAATAAGTGTCATAAAACAAACACATATACACACATTGTCCCATTGAGATTTTTCCCTATAGATGTTATTGGGCAAGTTAAATGGAAATATAAACCCCTCAGATCTGCCGCGTCCTATAAAACCGTGTAAATGGAAATCCATAAATTCTGATTCCCTTCAATGGTCTATTATAGATATACCCCGTTAACAATGAGACACCACAAATCCGACTGACAATTATTAAAGCTGCTTTTACATAGACAACTGTCACTCACATAAGCTCCCGACAGTCACAGCTCAGTACATAGATACAATACCAGAACCAAGCTTAGTACGTAAATACAGCACCAGAACCCAGCTTGTAACAAATACAGCAGCAGAACCAAGCTAAGTATATAAACATAGCATGAACCAACTGGCCAGGTGGACCAAAGGGGGGCAATCACCTTTAGCCTATATCCACATACAATCATGACAATCATGTTTATGCATTATATAGAGGCCGTCCAGGTTAATGCTTTAGTACTTGTGGAGAGAGAGGATGCAGCCTGTGTAGGTTGGCTGCATTCCTTATTTTAAAAGGTATGGAGAACCTGTGCAGAACCTACAATGGATGTAAGATATTGGGAATCATCCCAAGGATCATGGAAAGGAAAGGCCTCCTACAGACGGTCGGAAATTCCGCAGCGGGATTTCCCGCAGAATTTCCGCCCATGCCTGCTGTTATAGGATTGCATTAGATAATGCAATTCTATGCGGACAGCCACGATTGGTCCGCGTGAAAACACGCACGGAAAACAAATCGCGGCATCTGTGAGGCCCGCACAAAAACGTCACTAGAGATGCGCTGGCTTGGCGGCAGACGGCACATAGCGCAGAGAGAAGATGCTGGGAACGGGTGGGCTGCAGCAGTCACTGCAGGGGCACGGCTCGCATCCAGCTGTGAGAATTCTCGCAGCGGGATCCAACCCGGACGTCTGCAGGAGGCCATATAGCACCAAGTTCTGCTGTCCTTCCCTGGTGGTATTATGGAGATTGTACCATAATTACACGTTATCCCCTATGCACTATTCATTCTCCTCTACAATACGGAGAAGAAGTGCAGTAAGTAACTTGTAATTCTGGTACATCCCCTTTAATAAAGACCAGAAAGGGACCATATATCACAAATTGAAACATGTTCCCTTCCAATGCTGGTTAAATTCTTCGTGTATTTATAGAAAAGCGAACATAACCCAACTGAGTGTAGTGAGACAGCGCCTCCTGGTGTCCATAATAATGTTACATTTTCAAATAATTGTATATAATAATAACCATTTTTATTTCTATAGTGCCAACATATTCTGCAGCTCTTTACAAATCAGCAGAGATATGTACAGAATCAGACATCACAATGTAAAAACTAATCCTTTCAAAGAATAGAAGTGAAGGTCCTGCTCCCAAGGGCTTATAATCTGTGAGCAAACAGGGATGACACAAAAGGGTGAAAAGTGCCTGATCTGTACGATAGTACATCTTTTATTTTAAAACAAAGTATACATAAAGCTGCATGAGATGGCCATTCAGCCAATACCTGTGTACACACATATAAAGTGCATTAGGGTGCAACGGGAGTGGGAGATGTTTAATGAAGGGATTCGGATTCTGAGGAGTAATGTAGAAGAAAGGTTGATAGAGGAGTCAGATTAGGGGATGTGGTAGGCCTGCCCTTGGAGATGTTGGGAATTAATAAGCCTAGGGTAGTGCATTCTAGAAAACTGTTGCAGCACAGGAAAGATCTTGGAGACAGGAGTGGGAGGCTCAGATTATGGTGGATGTTAGGCTGAGATCTTTTGCAGAATATAGAGCAAAACAATAAGGCCAGGGTCAGGCAACTGAGTAGCCTTGAACTCTGGAGGGTTTACAGAGACTTGGGAAGGGACCGTCAGGGCCAAGCCCAAATCTTTTAGTGTGACCAGGGTCTCCTAGTCGTCGTATGTAGGCGGTAATGACAATAGGCCCTCGTGTCCCGGATCCGACCATACCGGTTCGGGCTGAGGCCTAGCTGCGGACTGGGCCTGCGACAGAATGGGTACCTGCAAGCACCGACTGTATGAGGTGTAATCTTCGGAGGCCATGTTGCTGCTCAGTAACTTTTAATAAAAACAGTTTAACAGCTGAACAAATAAAACAGATCCTCCTGGCGGAGTGTATGAGAAATATATATAACGTCCACCTAATTTGTCGGGTTATGATAAAGCTCGCTGTGCTAGCAAGCCATCCTTAATAGACCTATTTTACTGAGATTTGGTATGCATGTACTTCTTTTTACCTGTCTCTGGACCGACTAGTTAATGGTAGTGACCATCAGGAAAGTCTGTATGAATAACGATGCGGCTCGGGAAGTCAACCTTCTGCTCAACAAACGTTCCAACAACCTGAGTCAAGTCAAGAGTCCAAATCCCCATAGGGCTACAGCTGATCCACCAAAGCTGCTCCGAGGAGTTTCCCCAGCTCTTGAGCATGCAGTGTAGCTTCCTTACACTCAGCACTCCCATTTCGCTCTGAGGTCCAGTCAGCTCACTCCCTCCACCTAAAAGGTGCAGAGCCATGTCTAACATAATCAACCATCAACTAAACCGAAAAAGCACCCCTCTTACATAGAGCACAGGTAGTGTGGTAGGCCGTGATAAGGGAGAAGATATAGGGCAGTGCAGCACTGTGGAGAGATTTATGGATAGCAATGATAAATTTAAACTTTATGGTTTAGTGCGCAGGAAAACGGTGTAATGACTGGCCCAGGGTGGAGGCATCAGTGTAGTGACTGGCACAGGGTGGATCAAAATTCCAAGTGTCCGGTAGCACTCCTTAGTAGATCCCAAACATGGGTGAGGTACTTTACCATGCAGAGCCACAAAAACAGGATTATGGACCTCCCAATTCCCAAGCACAGTCCAACAATAATTGAGGTAGTGGCAGCATCAGAGGTGTAATGGCTTGATGAAGACATCTGTGTCGAAACGTTGCCTTTTTAACATGGAGCAATAAAGAGAAGTTGATTTTATTACACCTCTGATGCTGCCACTACCTCAATTATTGTTGGCATAGGGTGGAGGGATCAGTGTAGTGACTGGCCCAGGGTGGAGGGATCAGTGTAGTGACTGGCACAGGCTGGAGGCATCAGTGTACTAACTGGCGCAAGGTGGAGGCATTTTGGTAGTGACTGGCACAGAGTGAAGGCATTGGTGCAGTAACTGGTAAGGAGTGGAGGCATCTGTATAGCGGTTGGACAGAAAGATGAACCTGGCTGCTGCATTAACAGGAAAACTGAGAAAGTCCAGCATCGGGTAAAAAGCTTTCAATCTTTATTAAACAATCCAGACAGACAAGAAGGAGCAGAGAGCATGTGCCGTCTTACATCTTTCAGGCAAGCATGTTGCCATTAATCATAGACAAGGGCAATATGCTTGCCTGAAACATGTAAGGAGGCACATAATCTCGGTTCTTTGTCTGTCTGGATTGTTTAATAAAGGCTGAAAGCTTTTTACCCGATGCTGGACTCTCAGGATTTCCTGCGCATCAGTTGTGGCTTCCAGCCAGTCCTTGCATGGGAGCGACTGGAAAATGAGTATGAATCAGGGCAATAATAAGAGTATTCACTGTATGCACCATGAAAAAAGGGCGTATTCTGCAGATGTTTTTTAGGTGCAGTTAACATCAGCATGCAAGTGATTGAATATAGGGAGTGAAGGAAAGATCAGAGTCAAATATGACCCCAAGACAGCTGACGTGTTGCCGAGGAGTTATGGTAGTACCAAACACTGAGATGGAAATATCAGGTTTTGGTAGGTTTGAAGATTGTGGAAACACTACAAGTTCAGTTTTTAAGAGATTCAGTTTTAGATAGAGATAGCTGACAGAAAATTGCTGTTTTGTAGCAGAGCAGATTATGGGTTCCATAAACGTATAGATGGTGCTGAAAGCAAAATCTGCTGATAGTTTGTCCAGTAGGGGCCGTGTTAAGAGAAGAGGAATTGTATCAGCAAAATGAAAAGGAGAAGTAGTAGAGCCGGCTAATGATACATTGAACGAGCGGTCAGAGATTTATGATGTACGGTAGCATCGTTAAGGCCTATAGAGCCTACCATACTAAGGAGCCGGGAATCCAGTGTCAAATACCAAATAGATCCAGATAGATCTAGAATAGTTGCCATTAGATTTAGCTATCAAGAGATCATTTGACACTTTAGAGGCAGTTTCTGTAGAGTATGGAAACCAAGTCTTAAGGGGTCAACAAATTCAAATATTATTTTGGAATTTCCAATTCTAATTATATTAATCTAATTATATTAAGTATTCCAATTATTAATAGCATGTTTCCAAGTCATTTCCAATCTTATTACACTTTTCTCTTTAGGTCAATCATAATGGAGAATACCTCTTAGAATATCGTCATCGTCTCCCTTTTCAAAACATACAGTCAATTCAGATCGCTGGGGACCTCAATCTTGGCTGTGTCTCCTTTTCTTAATTTGTAAGTACCTAATGCTTAGAGTGCTCTTTGCGTCCACAGAATTAGCTAAAGCAATGAATTTAGTAAATTTGCAAATTTATCACGGAAGCTTAGTGTAGGAGTGTGTTACAGTAAGGCCTCCCTCACACAGGGGGTTTGCAAAACACTGCCTTTTCAGCTGTGTTTTCAGCACAGCTGAAAACGCTGCCCATTCATTTCAATGGAAGACTCTGCTGAAAATGCCCAAAGATAGAGCATGCAGCGCTTTCAAAACGCAGCATTTTTCAAAGCAGCGTTTTCAGCCTTGTGTGAGCAGCCCCATTGAAATGAATGGGAGCCTTGTACAGCGTTTAGCGCAGGGCCGAAAACGCACTGTGTGAGGAAGGCCTAAGGCCGTAGTGGAGGCCTGCAGAGCTGTGGGCAAAGGCTGCCCATGACAGGGTTAACGGGGATTAGGAAGGGGTTAACAGTGAAGCTTGTAGAGGGGGCGGGGCTATGGAAGTGTGGGAAAGAAAAAGGATGAGCTACACAACAGGGGGAAGACAGTGTGGAGAAGAAGACATAAGAGGAACAGCAAGAACAAGGAAGACCTACCCACCTGCCCTATGATACAAATAAAGAGGGTTTGGGATGGATAATATTATTATAAGGGGAATGTGTTGCACTGTCATGGCAGCGGTGGATGGGGGGAGGGGTCCTTGGAGTTGGCATAAAAGTAGGGGAAGGCAGGGGCTGGATAGCCACCTTCCTTCCCTTTTATTAATGGTTATGGTGGGTCTGTCGCCTCTTGGCTCTGACAGGGCGGATTCCTTGCAGAGATGGTGAAGTGTCTAGTCTAGTAATGGCTAGCAGGTCTCCAAATCAGGAGGTGAACGGCTGGAGGCAATTGGCGGTATTGGGTCTCCCGAGTCAGCTGGCTTGCGGCGAGAGGCAATTGGGAAATTGGGTCTCCCGAGTCAGTTGGTGTGCGGTGGGGGGCATTACAAACATTTCCCAAAATGGTGAGGCGACAGATGTTTTGGGGCTCCAAGAACCTCTCCCTTTGGTTTTATGGTTAAAGTGGGGTTTAACGATATGTTAATTTATGTAAAATTATGTTTTAATAAAATGGCTGCTGTGGCCAAATTATCTAAAAGTTAAAGGATGTATGTCGTTATTCAAGAAGATGGGGGGAGATTGGTAGAGATATAAAAGGCTACAGCTGGGAATGACCCCGGTATACCCGGGTCATGTGTACAGCGGCTCCAGTTAACAGCTGATCTAATATTACCGTAGATAGTCTTTATAATATAATATATAATTTTTTTTCTAAATGAGCACATGCTTCGGGTCTTTCTCTTTTTTTCCTATTTTTAATTGCATGTTTAAAATAACACATTAAGGGACATTTTGCAAAACGTGTGCAAAACCAAAGCAGAATTGTTTCCAATAGCAAACAAGGATGATTATTTTTTTCCAACCAAGCATGATAAGGCTGTGTTTATACTCTGCTCAGGCTTTGCGTTCAACAGATAAGCCAAGGAAAAGCTCCCAGCATATGGGCTGAATGTAAAGCATATACCACTGTATACCAAAAAGTATACCGCCATGCACCTGTCCAGTTGATGTCAAAAGGACACTACTCTGGCATCTCTCAGGACCATTAAGATGCTATAGATATGTCCAGTGTATGCTAAGAGTATCTCCTGGAACATATGCTGAACGTACAAAACCAAACGTGGTTTGAACAAGGTCTAGAACTACAACCGTGATCTGATTGGTCACTCAGACAAAATGATTCCTTTTACCATTTTGAAAAGCATCATACATTATGTTAGGCACTAACACTACCGTGCATAAAAAGAGTGAATGTTATAAGTCTCTATTGTAATGGGCTTTCATGTTTGTAATGTTATCTGTTTTTGTGTTTTTTAGTGATTTACTTCTTGTCCAATTTCCAGTCGCAGCAGCGGTCACCTGTTAATTAGAAGTAAAAGAGGAGAAAATTGGAGAGCGATTGGTTGTTGGTGGACTTTCTCACCAGGACCTAGTTGGGCATATGGATCCGGCCTCAAAATATTGAATTTTTTAGTGCCTTATGATAACACGGGTTAAATATTAACCCCTTAGTGACGAAGCCTGTTTGCGCCTTAGTGACGGAGCCAAATTTTGGAAATCTGACATGTGTCACTTAACATATCATAACTCCGTAAAGGCTTTGCATATCCAAGTGATTCTGACATTGTTTTTTTGCCATATGTTGTACTTCATTTAGGTGGTAAAAATAGACCCATAGAATTTGTGTATATTTATTAAAACGCCAAAAATGGTAAAATTTTGAAAAGTCTTTTTTTTCACATTTTCAACTGTAATATCTCAAATATGTGCAAACATACTGTATAAATTTTTGCTAAGATATATATTTCCATCTGTTTACTTTATTCTGGACGCATGTTTGAAAAACTTTTGTTTTTTTTTAACCATTTAGGAGACGTACAAATTTAACATTAATTATCAACATTTTGAGAAACACTTCATTTTCCGGCACCAAGCCAAGATTGCAAAGGCTCATAGGTGTCAGAATGATAGATGCCCCCACAAATGACCCCATTTTAAAAACTACACCCCTTAATGTATTCACTGAGGGGGGGCAGGAGGATTTTGACACCCCCACCCCCCCAGTTTCTTTTCAGGAATTATTGCAATTTAGAGTAGAAAAAATAAAATTTCATATTTTTGCAAATACGTCATTTTTAACACAGGATTTCTTTCTATAGTGCACATGAAAATGAGGATTTACACCTCAAAATGCATACCCCCGTTTGTCCTGTGTTCAGAAACATACCCATTGTGGCCCTAATCTTGTGTCTGTATGTACAACGGGGCCAAAACCGAAAGGAGCAGCCGGTGGCTTTCAGATCAGACATTTTGCTTGAAGGCGTTTTAGGCCCCATTGCTCACTTGTAGACCCCTCGAGTGGCCAAAACGCTGAGGACCCCCACAAATGACCTTATTTTGGAAACTAGACCTCTTAGCGCATTAATCTAGGGGTGTACTGCGTATTTTCACCCAACAGTTTTTGAATGAAGCAAAGCAGAAGTAAAAAATTACGATTTTTTTTTTTTTTTCAATTATGTGATTTTAAAAACAGGTTTTTTTTGGACAGCAGACATATAAATGGAGGCTTTTACCCAAAAATGGATACCCCCGTTTGTCCCGTGTTCAGAAACATACCCATTGTGGCCCTAATCTTCTGTCTGTATGCACAACGGGGCCCTAACCGAAAAGAGCAGCGGGTGGTTTTCAGAACAGACATTTTGGTTGAAGGTGATTTAGGCCACATTGCCCACTTGTAGAACCCGTGAGCGACCAAAACGTCAGAGGACCTCCACAAATGACCCCATTTTAAAAACTACACCCCTTAACGTATTCATCTAGCGGTGTACTGCGTATTTTGACCCCACCGTTTTTAAATGAATCGAAGCAAAGCAGAAGGAAAAATTTACAATTTGTTTTTTTGGCAATTATGTCATTTTAAAAATAGTTTTTTTTGTACAGCATACATAGGAATGAAGACCTTCACCCCAAAATGTATACCCCCATTTTTCCCGTGTTGAGAAACATACCCATTGTGGCCCTAATTTTCTGTCTGGATGCACAACGGGGCCCAAACTGAACAGAGCGTCAAACTTTAACTGTCTTTTGACTTTTACGTGATCGCCATTATCCATTGGATAATGGCGATCACGTGACTGAAGACGCTCACCACAGCCCCCCATGACATCTCCAAGCTCTCAGCTACCTTTAGTAGCCAGGAGCAAGGAGATTTCAAATTTCCCCTTGCCCTCCCCAGCTTCTGCGCTTGCGTCCGCCATTTTGGCGACGGGCGCATGCGCCAAAACTGGGGGAAGGTCCGCGGATAAGGACCCCATCAGGGGACCTCTCCAGTGGCCTTATTTAACTAACTTCACCTCCCCTCACGGATCCGATCCATGAAGGGAGGTGAAAATTGAGCTTTTTTTTTAATTTAACGTGATCGCTGTTATCCATTGGATAATGGCGATCACGTAACTGGGAAAAGCATACCATGGCACCCCATGAAATCTCTTGGCTACATTTAGCAGCCAGGTGCAGGGAGATTTTAAATTACCGCGTCAATCTGCAGCTTTTGCACCTGCATCCGCCATTTTGGCGAGAGACGCGTGCGCAGAAGCCGGGCAAGGTCTGCGGATAAATCTGGGGGCTTAAAGTACCTAATTTCATCTTCCCTCATAGATATGATTCATGAGGGGAGATGAAACAAACTTTTTATCTTTTTTTTACACTTTTTTTTTTAACTTTTTTTTAACTTTTACATGATAGCTGCTATCCATTGGATAGCAACGATCATGTGACCGGGAACCGCATACAGCGGTTCCCGGTGACAGCTCCCTGCTCTCGGCTACTCATTCTAGCCAAGAGCAGGGAGTTTTTAAATTTCCCGGGCCTCCCGGCTCTCTGCGCATGCGTGTGACGTAATGTGTCTGGCGCGCATGCGCATACACCGGCGGCAGGGCCGGGGGAGAAGAGTGAAGATGCCGGATGCTGCGGAGGACCGGGGGTGAGTACTCTCAGCTCCCCTTACGGATCCGATCTGTAAGGGGAGCTGAAATCTTAATTGTTTTTAACTTTTCTGTAACTTTAACTCGATCGTTGGTATCCGGTGGATACTGGCGATCGCATGACCGGGGTGGGGTCCCGCGGCCCAGGATGACAGCTCCATGTTGTCGGCTACCTCCGGTAACCGGCAGCATGGAGCTATCACGTCCTGAGCCTGCAGGGCTTTCATTCCTAGAGGATGCATATTTCTACGTCCTCTAGGAATAAAGCCCAGCAGGCCAGGACGTAGAATCCCGATGGGGCCGTTACTAAGGGGTTAATAAAGCTGTAGCTGATCCTTCACCCACAAAAAAGGAGTTATGATGTTGCGTGTTTATTTTCGTTATGGGATATATAGAGGTTTGGAGTGGTTTCAGGTCCCAGCAGGCAATAAACCCTATACAAATACATGGTTACAGCAAACAGTAAATTAATGTGTATTTGCAAGCAGCATATGGGGTGTAGTCCATCATAATAATCAAACCTTCTTGTTACAGCAAAGAATTGTACATCTTCTATACTTACCCTTGTAATTCTGAAGAAGGGCGTCCTCGCACATACATACATACACACACATAAATACATGCACATACATTGCACCCCATGGCACATACAGACCAACCGTCATAGGACATTTACCCTTGTAGATGGCCCAGGCCAGAGCTCTGCAATACTCATCATCATCCAGGGCTTCGGGCTCTTCTTCTATATATGAAATATTAAGGAAATAGAAAATGATTTTTATGATAGTTGTAACAGATATTAGTTTTATCATAATCTTCTTCTATACAAGTTCTATCATATGATAAGTCTTGGGATTGATTACTGGATCAATTACATTAACCCCTTTACTGCAATATATAATTATCTATGCTCAGAAAAATTGTTCAGTAGAATTAGGAATAGTAGATCTAGTGCGAAGGTGTCAGCTGTTTCAAATACACAAACTACTCAAGTCCTTTTGTGTGTTGCCCTAGTGGCCTATTTTTGTAGACAGGGACTGAATTTTTGTAAAGCCTCCACAGGCTTTTCTTTTATTCTTACCGCATTTAATTAAAATATTTGCCAATAAACAATGTTCCTATGGTGTTTGTTGTACAGGGTGGCCACAACAAATTAGCCCAGCATTGCACTCTTATGGGAGCTGTCAATTAATGACTGAATTTAATGAATGGGTGAGTGCTGCCTCTGATTGGCTGAGTGCAGGGACCAATCACAGGCAGCTCTCAGCTGTCATTCAATAGCTGAGAGCTGCCTCTGATTGGTCAGAGTGCTCAGCCAATTAGAGGCAGCCCTTTCAGCAGACGGGGATTTTAAATCCCCGCCTGCTGAAAGCTCTTCATTGCAGTTCAGGAGAAGACCCGGCTGGATGCGCTTGAGCGCCGGCAGCTGCAGAGAGGTGAGTATATATTTTTTAAAATTTTTGACACATTTTAGGGATGATTTTTCAGGGAAGGGCTTATAGTTAAAGCCCTTCCCCAAAAATCACTGCAGGGCTTGCCGGCAGCCCATTGCTTTCAATGGGAGAACTTTGCACTCCTCTGCTACAGCTGTGACAGCTCTGGCAGAGGATTTCTTGCTGGAGGTGCAATAAAGTGAATGAATGTGCACCTGAATGTCCTCTGGCCAGGGGGACAGTAAAGATGGTGGCTGGAGGTCCAATATTTGACAATGAACCGTGTCCAAAGTCCTACATCAATGTGTCATGAGGAGCTGCAGTGCCACAAGATAAGTCTGGGCTCACACAAGTGTATGGTCACAGCGTATTAGGCTGCACCAATCTCCCATGGGCAGTTATGTTGATGCACATTAGAAAAACTGCAGCATGTTCTCTATAGGTGTGGATATATGTCACAAAAAAGTTCATGACAATTGGCAGTACGCAGAGAATTGCAGCCATTTGAGCCCAGCCTAAGGGCTTGTTTACACGAGCGTATATCGGCCGACGTTTTCACGGCCGGCCGATATACGCTTCCATCTAAGCAGTTCCCCCCTTCCCTCCCCCTCACCGGTTCTCTGCCTCTTTCCTCCCCTTCAAGGGGTTTGCAACAGGAGTGGGCGGGACGACAGCTAAGCTAAGATCCTGCCCCTTGTCCATTGCCGGGAGTGGGAGGGACAGAGTGGAACTTAGATCCGCCCCCATCCCGCCCCCTCCCATTGCAAACGCCGGACTGGAGCAGAGAGGCAGAGAGCGTGTGAGGGGGAGGGAAGGGGGGACTGCTTAGATGAAAACATATATTGGGCGGGCGCGAAAACCTGACCGATATACGCTTGTGTAAATAAGCCCTAAGGCCTAATGTCCATGGGCGGATTTGATTTGCAAAGATCAGCAGTTCAAGCCACCCATAGGAAATCATGGGCGTCCGCACCTCAATTAACACATCCAAATTTGATTTATGTATTCTGCATGTGGAAAACAAATCACTGTATGCTCCATTTTAGTGCGGATGCAGTGTGGACAGCTTCCATTGAAGTCAAGTTTTAAAAATGTTCGCAATTTTGGCGCTTTTAATAAATACACAAATTTTATCGATCTATGTTTACTACCTAAATGAGGTACAGCATGTGGCGAAGAAAAAACAAGGTCAGAATCACTCAGATATTCTATGTTAGTCTGACACATGTCAGATTTCCCAAATTTGGCCTGGTCATTAAGGCACAAACAGGGGTTAATACAGCAGGCTGGCATTCTTATGTCACATAGCAGAGTGGCTTCACTAACCTGAGGTTCTCAGGCTCAACACCATAGCTTATGTCAAGGGAGCTGTTCCAGTTATACGGAGTGCAGAATTGACTTCTGACACAGATTTCATGAAATAACTTGAAACTTTGCTGTAACTAGTTATGCACATTCAGATTACAACAGTCCATTGCAGCATTACATGCAGTATTACAGCACAGCAGTAGACAGATGCTCATTTGGTTATCATTAGAGATGAGCGAGCGTACTCGTCCGAGCTTGATGCTCGTTCGAGTATTAGGGTGTTTGAGATGCTCGTTACTCGAGAAGAGCACCACGCGGTGCTCGACTCCATTACATTTCCTTCCCTGAGAAATTTGCGCGCTTTTCTGGCCAATAGAAACACAGGGGAAACAGGGAAGGCATTACAACTTCCTCCTGTGACATTCCAGCCCTATCCCACCCCCCTGCAGTGAGTGGCTGGGGAGATCAGATGATGCCCAAGTATTTAAATCTGCCCCGCCCGCGGCTCCCCACAGATGCACGCTGAGAGAGATCAGGGATAGTGCTGTCTTGCTGTAGCTGCTATAGGGAGAGTGTTAGGTGTTATTTTAGTCTTCAAGAACCCCAACGGTCCTTCTTAGGGCCACATCTGACCATGTGCAGTACTGTTGAGGCTGCTTTTAGCAGTGTTGCACAATTTTCTTTTTTTTGTATATCGGGCATGCAGACCATAGCGTCCTCAGTCTGCAGTCATTTTACAGAGTATAGGGGCAGTACTGCTGAGGCAGGGACAGTGCTACAGGGAAAGAGATATACTGGCTATATAGGCAGTGGGCTTTTTCAAAAAAATTGGGAAAAACTATATTTGGGCTGCCTGTGACCGTCTTCAGTTTACTGCGTGTCTGCTGGGGGTAGTAGTCGCTGATTAATACCCAGCTAAGCGTTACAGCAGGCTTGCGCATAATTGTTTCCTGGCTCTGCTGTGTCCATTACATGATCGCAGTCATCCCGCCAGAGGGAAACAGTATACATATATACGCTGCATACAGTGTCTGTCTGGTTTTTCACCTCACCATTTTAAAAAATTGAAGCAAAATACTTAAGGCCTACCACTGGCCTTTGGCCACTTGACTGGTTCTGCGCTGTGAATTCCAGTAGCTCAGTCATACGCACCTAGGTCTCACTACAGGCTTGCGCATAATTGTTTCCTGGCTCTGCTGTGTTCGTTACATGATCGCCGTCATCCCGCCAGAGGGAAACAGTATACATATATACGCTGCATACGGTGTCCGTCTGGTTTTTTACCTCACCATTTTAAAAAACTGAAGCGGCATATTTAATTACAGCGTTCTGTTTCTGCTCTACTCGTAATACACAATGCTGAGGGGTAGGGGTAGGCCTAGAGGACATGGACGGGGGCGAGGACGCGGAGGCCCAAGTCAGGGTGTGGGCACAGGCCGAGCTCCTTGTCCAGGTGTATCGCAGCCGACTGCTGCGGGATTAGGAGAGAGGCAAGTTTCTGGGGTCCCCAGATTCATCTCACAATTAATCGGTCCACGCGGGAGACCTTTATTAGAAACTGAGCAGTGTGAGCATTTCCTGTCGTGGATGGCAGAAAGTGCATCCAGCAATCTATCGACCACCCAATCTTCTACGCCGTCCACAGCTACAACTCTGAATCCTCTGGCTGCTGCTCCTCCTTCCTCCCATCCTCCTCACTCCATGAAAATGACACATTCTGAGGAGCAGGCTGACTCCCAGGAACTGTTCTCGGGCCGCTGCCGAGATTGGGCAGCAATGGTTCCTCTCCCGCCGGAGGAGTTTGTCGTGACCGATGCCCAGCCTTTGGAAAGTTCCCGGGGTCCGTGGGATGAGGCTGGGGACTTCCGGCAACTGTCTCAAGAGCTTTCAGTGGGTGAGGAGGACGATGACGATGAGACACAGTTGTCTATCAGTGAGGTAGTAGTAATTTCAGTAAGTCCGAGGGAGGAGCGCACAGAGGATTCAGAGGAAGAGCAGCTGGACGATGAGGTGACTGACCCCACCTGGTTTGCTAAGCCTACTGAGGACATGTCTTCAGAGGGGGAGGCAAGTGCAGCAGCAGGGCAGGTTGGAAGAGGCAGTGTGGTGGCCAGGGGTAGAGGCAGGGCCAAACCAAATAATCCACCACCTGTTTCCCAAAGCGCCCCCTCGCGCCATGCCACCCTACTGAGGCCGAGGTGCTCAAAGTTGTGGCAGTTTTTCACTGAGAGTGCAGACGACCGACGAACTGTGGTGTGCAAGGTTTGTCGCGCCAAGATCAGCCGGGAAGCCACCACCACCAGCATGCGCAGGCATATGATGGCCAAGCACCCCACAAGGTGGGACGAAGGCTCTTCACCGCCTCCGGTTTGCACCACTGCCTCTCCCCCTGTGCCCCAACCTGCCACTGAGATCCAACCCCCCTCTCAGGACACAGGCACGACCATCTCCCGGCCTGCACCCACACGCTCACCTCCGCTGTCCTCGGCACCATCCAGCAATGTCTCTCAGCGCAGCGTCCAGCCATCGCTAGCCCAACTGTTTGAGCGCAAGCGCAAGTACGCCGCCACACACCCGCACGCTCAAGCGTTAAACGTGCACATAGCCAAATTGATCAGCCTGGAGATGCTGCCGTATAGGCTTGTGAAAACGGAGGCTTTCAAAAACATGATGGCGGCGGCGGCCCCGCGCTACTCAGTTCCCAGTCGCTACTACTTTTCCCAATGTGCCGTCCCAGCCCTTCACGACCACGTCTCCCGCAACATTGTACGCACCCTCACCAACGCGGTTACTGCCAAGGTCCACTTAACAACGGACACGTTGACAAGCACAGGCGGGCAGGGCCACTATATCTCCCTGACAGCACATTGGGTGAATTTAGTGGAGGCTGGGACCAACTCAGAGCCTGGGACCGCTCACGTCCTACCGACCCCCAGAATTGCGGACTCCAGCTCGGTGGTCGTATCTGCGGCGGTGTATGCTTCCTCCACTAAACCACCCTCCTCCTCCTACGCAACCTCTGTCTCGCAATCAAGATGTGTCAGCAGCACGTCGCCAGCAGTCGGTGTTGCGCGGCGTGGCAGCACAGCGGTGGCCAAGCGTCAGCAGGCCGTGCTGAAACTACTCAGCTTAGGAGAGAAGAGGCACATGGCCCACGAATTGCTGCAGGGACTGACAGAGCAGACCGACCGCTGGCTTTCGCCGCTGAGCCTCCAACCGGGCATGGTCGTGTGTGACAACAGTCGTAACCTGGTGGCGGCTCTGCAACTCGGCAGCCTCACGCACGTGCCATGCCTGGCCCACGTCTTTAATTTGGTGGTTCAGCGGTTTCTGAAAAGCTACCCACGCTTGTCAGACCTGCTCGGAAAGGTGCGCCGCGTCAGCGCACATTTCCGCAAGTCCAACACGGACGCTGCCACCCTGCGGACTCTGCAACATCGGTTTAATCTGCCAGTGCACCGACTGCTGTGCGACGTGCCCACACGGTGAAACTCTACGCTCCACATGTTGGCCAGGCTCTATGAGCAGCGTAGAGCTATCGTGGAATACCAACTCCAACATGGGCGGCGTAGTGGGAGTCAGCATCCTCAATTCTTTACAGAAGAGTGGGCCTGGTTGGCAGACATCTGCCAGGTCCTTGGAAACTTTGAGGAGTCTACCCAGATGGTGAGCGGCGATGCTGCAATCATTAGTGTCACCATTCCTTTGCTATGCCTCTTGAGAAGTTCCCTGCAAAGCATAAAGGCAGACGCTTTGCGCTCGGAAATGGAGGCGAGGGAAGACAGTATGTCGCTGGATAGTCAGAGCACCCTCATGTCTATATCTCAGCGCGTTGAGGAGGAGGAGGAGGGGGAGGAGCATGAGGAGGAGGGGGAAGAGACAGCTTGGCCCACTGCTGAGGGTACCCATGCTGCTTGCCTGTCATCCTTTCAGCATGTATGGCCTGAGGAGGAGGAGGATCCTGAAAGTGATCTTCCTAGTGAGGACAGCCATGTGTTGCGTACAGGTACCCTGGCACACATGGCTGACTTCATGTTAGGATGCCTTTCTCGTGACCCTCACGTTAAACGCATTCTGGCCACTACGGATTACTGGGTGTACACACTGCTCGACCCACGGTATAAGGAGAACCTTTCCACTCTCATACCCGAAGAGGAAAGGGGTTCGAGAGTGATGCTATACCACAGGACCCTGGTGGACAAACTGATGGTAAAATTCCCATCCGACAGTGCTAGTGGCAGAAGGCACAGTTCCGAGGGCCAGGTAGCAGGGGAGGCGCGGAGATCAGGCAGCATGTACAGCGCAGGCAGGGGAACACTCTCCAAGGCCTTTGCCAGCTTTATGTCTCCCCAGCAAGACTGTGTCACCGCTCCCCAGTCAAGGCTGAATCGGCGGGAGCACTGTAAAAGGATGGTGAGGGAGTACGTAGCCGATCGCACGACCATCCTCCGTGATGCCTCTGCTCCCTACAACTACTGGGTGTCGAAGCTGGACACGTGGCCTGAACTCGCACTGTATGCCCTGGAGGTGCTTGCTTGCCCTGTGGCTAGCGTCTTGTAAGAGAGGGTGTTTAGTGCGGCTGGGGGAATCATCACGGACAAAGCGTAGCCACCTGTCAACTGACAGTACCGACAGGCTTACACTCATAAAGATGAACAAAACCTGGATTTCCCCAGACTTCTCTTCTCCACCAGCGGACAGCAGCGGTACCTAAGCAATATGTAGGCTGCACCCGCGGATGGAAGCATCGTTCTCTATCACCATAAAAAACGTGGACCTTTTAGCTTCATCAATCTGTGTATTATATTCATCCTCCTCCTCCTGCTCCTCCTCCTAAAACCTCACGTAATCATGCCGAACGGGCAATTTTTCTTAGGCCCACAAGGCTCAGTCATATTACTTTTGTAAACAATGTTTATACGTTTCAATTCTCATTAAAGCGTTGAAACTTGCACCTGAACCAATTTTTATTTTAACTGGGCTGCCTCCAGGCCTAGTTACAAATTAAGCCACAGTAAGCTAAGCGATTAATGGGTTTCACCTGCCCTCTTGGTTGGGCATGGGCAATTTTTCTGAGGTACATTAGTACTGTAGGTACACCAGTTTTTTTGGGGCCCTCGCCTACAGTGTAATCCTAGTAATTTTTATGGGCTTCGCCTGCACTCATTGTACAGCAAGGTGTGTGGGGTTGGCCTACACTTTTGCTACATAAATGTAACTCTGGCCTTGTCTATACTGCAACTTCTGAAATGTGAAAGAGACTGTTATCTCCCTAAACTGCTGCAACGGGAATGTTACTGTGGCCTGTCTTGACTGCTACTATTACTGAAATGGAACTAATACTGTGCTCCCCCTATACTGCTGCTTCGGAATTGTTACTGGGGCCTGTCTAGACTGCTACTATTACTGAAATGGAACTAAGACTGTGCTCCCCCTATACTGCTGCTTTGGAATTGTTACAGGGGCCTGTCTAGACTGCTACTATTACTGAAATGGAACTAAGACTGTGCTCCCCCTATACTGCTACTTCAGAATTGTTACTGGGGCCTGTCTTCAGTGCTACTATTACTGAAATGGAACTAAGACTGTGCTCCCCCTATACTGCTGCTTCGGAATTGTTACTGGGGCCTGTCTTGAGTGCTATTATTACTGAAATGGAACTAAGACTGTGCTCCCCCTATACTGCTGCTTCGGAATTGTTACTGGGGCCTGTCTTGAGTGCTACTATTACTGAAATGGAACTAAGCCTGTGCTCCCCCTATACTGCTGCTTCGGAATTGTTACTGGGGCCTGTCTGGACTGCTACTACTACTGAAATGGAACTAATACTCTGCTCCCCCTATAATGCTGCTAGTGATATGTTACTGGGGCCTGTCCCTAATGCTACCGCTGAAATGTTACTAATTCGGGGCTCTGCCCATACTGCTGCTAATGCTATGTCACTGGGGTGTGGAAACGGAGGCTTCCCAAAGACATGATGGCGGCAAGGCCATTTCCAACCAACGCGGTTACTGTTAAGGTGCATATAACCACGGACACGTGGAGAGGACACGTAGTGCCTCAAAAACATCCCCCTCCTCCTCCAACAATGAAAACATTCTTGGCAAATACCTTTGCATTGGTCCGCCTGGTGGCAGTCCAAGAATTTCACCTTTAACGACACAACAAGAGAGCCCCCCCACCATCCCCCCGCCACGGCCCACTTAATCCTGGCCACATTCCGAAAACCAACTAAATAAAACCGCGCTACTAGGTCCGCAGTCACCACCACATTCCCACCAATGCGGTTACTGTTAAGGTACATATTACCAGTCTGACTGTGGGCCGAAGCCCACCTGTATTGTATCTGACGTTAGCTCTGCTGTCCAGGGCACTGCAATGGGATTTGTTTATGTACCGCTGGTGGGTTCCAGGGAGCCACCCATGCTTTGGGTCCACACGGACTTCACATTAGGGAGTTGTACCTACCTGTGTCTATGTATTAAAAACCCCGGTCAGATTGGGGCATGCAGTGTGGGCCGAAGCCCACCTGCATTTAATCTGACGTTACCTCAGCTGTGCTGGGCAATGCAATGGGATTTATTTATGTAACGCCGGTGGCTTCCTGGGACCCACCCATGCTGTCGGTCCACACGGAGTTGTACCTGCCTGTGTCTACTTATAAAGAACCACAGTCTGACTGGGGCATGCAGTGTGGGCCAAAGCCCAGCTGTATTTAATCTGACATTAGCTCTACTATCCGGAGCACTGCATTGGGACAAACTACAGGATCAATACAGCGCTAATGAGACGTGCACAGCTATGCTAGCATTGGAGTCCGCTGTAGGCACGCGATTGCTGAGGGTTTGTGCAGAGGCCTATGTCCTGGGTGCAGTGAAAGTCCGCTTCCAGCCTAGGATTGCTGAATCTGTGGGCCGAGGCCTATGCCGTGGACGCGGTGCAAGTCTGCCATGTTTGGCCGCTCAGATCAATTTTCTGTTCATGTCTTGGGTTTCCTAAGACCCACCTATGCTGTTGGTGCAAACTTAGTTCCCATTGCGGTGTTTGACCTGTCTGGCACAAAGGCACTGACTGACTTGGGTAGGGGGCAGAGCGCTGACGGCTTTCCCCTTGCAGTGTGGATTGAGCTATGCAACACCTTGACAGAATGAATACTGTGTGGCACATAGATTCCCCATTGCTATGCCCACGTTTGCAGCTCCTGACGGAGGTGGCACAGGATTGGAGTTCTCATTGCTTCTGTACAGCATTGTGGGCTATCGCCCCGCCCCTTTTAAAGAGGGTCGCTGCCTGGCCCTGCCAATCCTCTGCAGTGTGTGCCTCCGGTTCCTCCTCATGGCAGACGCACTTATAAATAGACATGAGGGTGGTGTGGCTATGAGGCCAGCGTGTGGCATGAGGGCAGCTGAAGGCTGCGCAGGGACACTTTGGTGTGCACTGTAGACACTGGGTGGTGCGGGGGGGGGGGGTTGGGCAGCATGTAACCCAGGAGAAGTGGCAGCGGAGTGTCATGCAGGCAGTGATTGTGCTTTGTTGGAGGTAGTGTGGTGCTTAGCTAAGGTATGCCTTGCTAATGAGGGTTTTTCAGAAGTAAAAATTGTTGGGAGGGGTGGGCCACTCTTGCCGATATTGTGGCTTAATAGTGGGACCTGGGAACTTGAGATGCAGCCCAACATGTAGCCCCTCGCCTGCCCTATCCGTTTCTGTGTCATTCCCATCACTTTGTTGAATTTCCCAGATTTTCACAAATGAAAACCATAGTGAGCATCGGCGAAATACAAAAATGCTCGAGTCGCCCATTGACTTTAATGGGGTTCGTTACTCGAAACGAACCCTCGAGCATCGCGGGAAGTTCGACTCGAGTAACGAGCACCCAAGCATTTTGGTGCTCGATCTTCTCTAGTTATCATGTCTTTAGAGGTGGCTGCTTTAGCAGAGTTACTGAAGATATAGCCTATAAAGGACTATCTTTGCTAACAGTGATTTATTCAATCCTTTATATGCACAGTCCAACTTAGATTAACCTCTGCTGTGGGGCTCCACTCAAATTGCATTACAATAGTCACTTGTTACTCACAATTCAGTTCTGGCATGCAGTACCTGGAAGTACGCATGCGGGGACAATTCATCAGCATAAAAACAGCATACGCAGAGGGGTCCTTGTTCACCTTACCCTCTCTGGCTATACCCTCAGTTCTGTCCCTTTTCCTCAGAGCTCGTGACACAGCAACTCCCTTTACAGCGTGGACTGGCACTGAGCTGACAGGCTGCACTCCTTCTCTCTCACTCTGCATCCCAAAAACTGAACTGTACATGGGGTCTGGCTTTGCTTTTATTTCCCAGTCATTGTAACAAGACTTGTATAAAAAGTCTGACTTTGACTTGAAGGAATGCTGCCTTTCAATAGGTGGCACTGTGGAGGATTTATTCCATCTCCCTTATTTGCATATTACCCAGAGGAGCGTGCGTGGCCATTTGAGTCTCCTCACTTAGTTTATAGTATATAGTTGCTCTCCCTAAGGAGAAAAGAGCATTTCTGACCCCCGTCCCAGGCCTCTCACTAGCAAAAGCCAGACTCCTACTGAACACTGATGAAGGGCAATAACCTGGAAACAGCTGTATGTACATGGGGTCTGGCTTTGCTTTTAATTCCCAGTCATTGTAACAAGACTTGTATAAAAAGTCTGACTTTGACTTGAAGGAATGCTGCCTTTCAATAGGTGGCACTGTGGAGGATTTATTCCATCTCCCTTATTTGCATATTACCCAGAGGAGCGTGTGTGGCCATTTGAGTCTCCTCACTTAGTTTATAGTTGCTCTCCCTAAGGAGAAAAGTGCATTTCTGACCCCCGAAAAACTGAACTCTCACTGTCTGGCTGCTGTCTGGCTCCTCACACATTCCCGGGGATCCCCTGCAAGACTGATACAATTCGATTTTGTAAAAAATGATGCACTCTGCAAAATTTGCTGAGGCTCTGCTTGATAACCAAAATCACATATCATTTCTACACTTTAACCCTTAAATCTCTGTATAGCCTAACTTTATGCAAGGTTCTGCAGGTTTAAGACAGTGCAATGCAAAGTACAACCAATATACATTATTATGCATGTGGAAAATATGCTTTATGCAACCACACGACAACTTTGTACTGGGGTGTAATCAGAACTTTGGTTCTGGGACACTACACCAGCCTAGGTAAAGAATTGGAGAGATAGTTGAAGAAACTGTTTCCAACCAGCTATGGGCTGACCAAGAAAGTATACAGTTGAAGACAAAGGTAAATAATGTTGAGCAACAGTGCATGGTTTTAGAACACAAGTGTGCCCACCTCAAATGTGAAGTTGTCAAGGTATGTGGTGATGCAGAAAAGTGTCACTCTGGTTAGACTCTTCTTTCACAGAGGATACTGACAGCAGAAGGCAAGGTAAGAGAACTTGCAGGAGATTGAAATGATGTTGCCGGAGAGAAGATGTTTGCCGAAGAGCTAGCGGGAAGTGTTCAGTTGGATATGATTGTGTCGTGAGTGTCACAGAACCCAACATTGCTGAGAAGAGATTGGAGTGAAGTTCAGGCCTCACTACAGGTGTCTGTGATGCAAAGTCTGGAAGCCGCACGTGATTTATCCAGCAAATGTGAATTGATGTTGACGATGGGTCAGGAGTTTGTCATGAAGACTCTAGAAAGTGAAAATTCTCAAGGGATTCTACAGCAGGTGTTTGTCAACTAACAAGTTTCCAGACAACCAGAGAGCACCATTTTAGGTAAAAAAGCAGGAAAGTTAGTAGCAGGTACAAGGCCAGGGACAGTTATCTGACCATGTCGGACGCGGAGCAGGTTCTGGAGGGCCTGCGGGTGGCCTATGGCATGCACAACGTAGGCTGGCTGCCACACTGTGTACCATGGGCACTTCAGGGTGTTCCGACGGAGGGGGGACGCAGCAGTGCGGGAGCGTCCACCACGGAGGAGCAAGACACTTATGCGCCTAATTGCTCTAGAGGGGATTCCTTGTGCCTGGCACTGCCTGAGGAATGCCTCTAGGGACCCTCTGCTTTGTTGCCCCTGCTCTACAGCTAAGGGGAAGGGGTCGGCAGGGCAGGAGGAGTCCATGCAGGCCATCAGGTGCAGTGGTGAGTGGGCAGATTCAACAGCAACAGTCAGCGGAAGGATACAGTCTGTTCCCCAGGTGATGAACGGGCCAGGGCGAGGACCTAGAGGCGCGGACTTCAGGGGAGGACAGTGGAGGTCAGCAACAGGAGTGAAGGTCGGAGGTCTGGGAGGAGCAGGGCAGATAGACCATGCAGAAAGGCATGAGCAAGGGGCCCCTCCTGCTCCTGTCAGCTGTGATGGTGTCCAGTCAGCCTGGGCGGCGTTTCGGCCTGGGACATGTGAGGGGTACAGAGGAGTTGACAGCGGTAGGCTGGAGGACCAGGAAGAATCAGGAGAAGTGGATTCTGGCAGGGAGGCAGAGCTGCAGGATCTGTTGGGGCCGGCGGGTGGGGTCACAGCCCACATGCAGCCTAGTGAGCATTATTCCATGTTTTGTTTGCTTACAAACACTATTGGGAGTAATGAGATGGGGGAATGTTGGGGTGCAGGTATGGGGCGTGGGAATGTCAGTTAGGTCCGGGACGATTTGCAGTTGTTGTTGGGAGATGTGCGTGAGTTGTTGCGCTGTGAGCAGGGTAGGGGTTAGATCTGTCTCCTGTAACAGCGTGGCTTCCCCTGGTAGCATCTAGCGCTATATATCGATGGGTGGTGGGACGTGTGGCTGCCAGTTGGGGGCAGTGCGCAGCAGGTCTTAGGGGTGATGGTGGGGGTGCATTTGTTTAGATGATCAGGCAAAAGGGGGGATGTATGTCTGCTTTGAGGGTCCACTGAGGCCACACTTGAAAAAGGAGGTGAGGGAAAAGATTTGGAAGGATGAGTATGTTGAAATTTTTTCTCTGCTTCCGCTGGAGAAATTTAATTTGGTCAAGGGTAAAAGTGTCAGGGTAATATATTCTAAGTACAGCACCAATCGGGCCCACCCCACTTACCCCGCTGCCGGCGGTAAGAAGAGACACCACACGGAGGTCTGGTATAGTTTCTCACACGGGACATGGCTCTCTGCCGTTTATTACAGATTACATGAGATCTTATACCCTTTGTCCCATCACCAGCAAGGGGTGATGGGCTCATAACCATATATGGGCAGTCCGGATTTCCGGCCTGAGACAGTGAAAACAGCCGTTATCTTGCTACGGCGCCTCTGGCTTATGTACAGAAAATCACGTATTCAATTAACTCCAGTGCAAAGAATCACCCACTCAATTCTAAGAAAACGGCCAAGCATGCATTCTCCATATATGGGAAGTCCGGATTTCCGGCCTAAGACAGTGAAAATTATGTACATAGTGGAACATCTTGATATCTTGCTTCTGGGGAAACGGCCAAGTACGTGTCCTTCGTCCGATTCTTCTTTGCTGTGTTTAAAGATACATTTTGTCTTCGCCTGGCAAGGCCTCTTGGCATATCTGATGTAAGGCGACATATAAGTTTTTTCTCATTTGGAATTGAATAGAACTTGCATACAGGTATAAAGCATAAAAAAACATATGGCAATATATATATATATATATCCTCACAAACCCCCCTAAAAAACTTAATATGGAGATCAAGTACCAGGCCTTGCACTCTTCCTTGGTCGCCTCTCCCTTGCGTCAGGGTTTCTCCACTTGCCCGTAAGTCCCTACTCCTAAAAGGGAGGGATCCCTACCTCACCTCAGAAGGAGGCCATGGATTCCCTGGGCTTATTTCCGGGCATCCATACCCTCTATCTGTACGAGTTAACACCCCGCAGGGTGTGCCCACGCCGGAACCTAAGGTCTTCTGCACTTTCCCTAGGCAAATGGGAATTCCACTGACAGTCCCTCTTATGAGACCGGGACAGGCGCAGTACTAGTACATTTCTCCATTCTTCTGGTAACGTACCTGGTTGTCATTATCGGAACTGGCTCTTCATCTTTTTTTCAAACAAGGGAAGTTTTGGTCACATTATCCAGTCCCTTACTCATACTCTTTTTAATGAAAGGGATAATACACATACAGGAAATTACATACCCCACCTCTTTCTGCTAAAATCATATCCAGGGCCACTCTATTTTGGAACGCCATGGATGCAGTAGGCCCTAATTGGTCAGCTAACCCTTGTAAAACATCTCTGGTGTAGTTTACAAACCTCTGCTGATTGTAATAGATATAATTCATCCAATCTACATTATTATTAACAGTGACAATAGCAAATAAGGACTCAAAACCTGCTTTAACCTGATCTCTAGAATTAAATTCATCTGGCACCCCCCTTGGCACTCTTATTGTATCTATGTATACATGTGGATCAAAATTACCACCTTGAACGTTAACGTCTCTCTTAGCACGATGCGGTGTTGGATTCTCACCCCCAGTGTAGTCTTATTGATTGTATTAATTTGTTCTGAAACAGGGGGCTAGTGTACAGTAGTCAAAGGTGTGTGTTAGAGGAATTGTACCACATTATAGCATTTAAAGGATATGCAGGATCATTAGTTTTTTCAGTGCGAAGTGTGGATCCAAGTGGGCTTTCCTTCGAGCTTGACTGCAGTTGGGGTGGTGAGCAACATCTGGTAGGGACATTCAAACCGGGTTTCTCTCTCAAACTTTTTCACATAGACCCTGTCACCTGGTTTCAGATTGTGACACTCATCTGTAGGACCTGGGAGAAAAGCAGAGACTACAGAATGCATTATTGACAATTCCTTGGAGAGGCCTATGACAAAATTAACAAGAAAATCATTCCCCAAACTCAGCTACTGTGGCATGTATCCTCCTGGAGAAAAAGAAAAACTAATGAAAGACACTCAATTCAAGATTTGCCCATTTCTTCATTGCCTTTTGTATCTACTTTCCCACTACTCCGCGGATGGTAGGGTGTGTGAAAAGCCTGGAATATACCCAAAAACAGACATGATGTGTTGCATTATTTCACCTGTGAAGTGTGTACCTTTGTTTGACTCAATCACTTCCGATACCCCATATCTGCGGATTACCTCATTCATGAGCTTCTGTGCGGTTACCTGCTTATTTACTTTAGTAACAGGGTAGGTCTCCAACCTGAAAAACATCAACAACAAGCACATATTCATGCTTCCCAACAAGTAGGAGCTGAGTGTAGCCAATTTGCAATCCCTGAAATGGGTAGAGTGGTCTAGGCAAGTGTGATGTGGCAAATTTACTTCTGCCCTGTTGCTTACGGCAAAGATCATGCAAAACTGGACAAATGATGCAGCAGCTACAGAAAACCAAGGAGCCACCTGTCCTCGTTCAAGCATCGACATCATTACTGCTTGTTTCTCCGATGTAGGAATTGGTGTGAGCTCTCCACCTTGTCAGGTAGAAGTAGGGCCTCCATGAGACTGCACCGCTGCATCATTCTTAATTGGCTGTCCTGCTGAGGTAAAAAACTGTCTGGCCTTCCCTGTTGGGCTGTAATCATGAGCTATGCCAAATGCATACCGGGAGTCAGTGTAAATGTTTGCCGTCTTACCTTCTGTCACTCTACTCGCCTCAGCGAGGGCCTTTAGTTCCGCTTCTTGTACTGCGACATGCGGAGGCATTCTGCTTTTAGGACATCTTGTTGTGTAACCACTGCATATCCAGTGTGGAGTCGTCAATCACCCTGGGTACCATCTATAAAAAACAACTCAAAATATGCATTATTAACAAGGGCTTTCAGTAACTTTTTAAAACTTAAATTTTCTTGTTGCATCAATGCTAGACAATCAGACTGGTATTCTATTTCAAAAAGATTAGAACCTTGGGGCGTGGCCTGATGCCGATAGAGGTAGAAGTGTAAAGCCGGGCTCCGTCTTGCAGACCCCTCTAAGCAACGTTAAAAGCAGTCCCAGCGCAGCAAAAGAGGTGAAGGAGGTGTCTCACGGCTCACAGATCATCATGCCGAAGAGAAGAGGAGGAAAGACGCCGCTACACAAAGTATCCGACTTCTTCTCGTCCCGCGGCTCGGCAACAGCATTACCTGCTGAGCAAGATGGCGCCGTCCCGCGCACGAGCTCCGGAGCCGACGGGAGAAAGCAAAAACCCCGGACTTCGCTTGCAGGGGAAGCTGTCAGCACAGACAGAGGGAGCGGAGGAGCGGGGAGAGGTACACGCCGGGAAGGGGTGAGTGAAGGAGCTGCAGAGCTCCAAAATGCACCGGCCCATTCACCTAAAATGGCGCCGATAGGCTCACAGACCCCATCCCTGTCCCTGTCTACACCCTCTTCTCCATCCATAAGCCCGGAGAAACAGAGACCTCGTCTCTCAGCTTCTTCCAATTCCTGCAATCAGCAACTTCTTTTTGGAGAAGAACTGATAAAAATGTCCCCTCCTCTAATCTCCCAGCATCAGAGGACTTTATAAAAAATATGATGCTAGCGCTACATGGGTCCCTGCAAAAAGATATTCAGGCCTTATCATCTACATTAAATAGCTCCATACAGGAGATAGAAGTCCGCATGGACCGTGTAGAAACAAAAATGGGAGAAATCACAATGTCTCATAACAGGCTAATAGATGCCCACTATACGTTAGAGGAAGAGGTGGAGAGTATAAGAAATAAACTAACTGACTTAGAAGACAGGAGCAGGAGGAATAACATAAAGCTCAGAGGAGTTCCAGAAAGTGTATCCCAACCGGAATTAAAGCAATATCTTACCAACCTGATAAAAAAGGTTCTCCCCGACTCTAATAGCCAAGACTATACGATTGATAGGATACATAGGCTTGCTAAACCAAGCTTCCTACCAGATGCCATACCTCGTGATGTAATTGCCAGATTACATTTTTACCATATAAAAGAGGAACTGATGGCAGCGGCAAGACGCATCCACACCCTGCCTTCTCCATACGAAAAAATTAACCTCTATACAGATTTGTCGCAATCTACGATAAAGGCTAGAAGAGCTCTCTCGCAAATAACAACATCCCTACGACTCGCCAAAATCCCATATAAGTGGGGGTTTCCGACGAAAATTCTAATACACAAAAATAATGTCATGCATGTTATTTCTTCACCAGAAGCAGGAGAAAAGCTCTTGAGAAAATGGAATATCCCGCTGCAAACAACTGAACATACGAAACCAAAGAATGGGATCAGCAGACGCGCACTACCGTCTACTCCACCAAGAGAAATACACTCTAATTCAGAATAATCTAAGATCGCTGGACTGTCTGGGTCTACAAAATGAGTGAGTAAAAGGGGTCTCACCCTGCAAGATAAACTCTTAACCCCACAAACATACACCAGGATTACCCTGAGTTTGTATACAACTTTAAATGTTCTACGTTACAGGTCTCACAGTTAATTCGCAACACCCACATAGGCAAGCGACTACTGAAAAAAAGACCTACAGTTGTTACATTATGTAATATTCGTAAAGTTTTGTTCACAACCTGCTCTACCAAACTGAACCTTAACAGAATGCTTCACACCAAAACCTTTCATGTCCATTAAAATATATTCACAAAACGTAAAGGGACTGAATACTCCCTTTAAGAGGTCTATGATTTGGAAGGATGCTACGACAAACAAAGTAGATATCTTGTGTGTACAAGAAACACATTTTACACAATTGGCTGCGAAAAAATTTACAAATAAAAAATACCCTCAAATCTTTTCGGCTAGTGCACAAAATAAAAAACACGCAGGAGTGGCAGTTGCATTTAGGGAAGGTATCCAATTTTCAGCAGAAAAGCAAATAATTGACCAGAAAGGAAGATACATTATCTTACAAGGCACCCTTAACAAAACAACAGTTACCTTAGCGAACATATATGCTCCGAATAGTTCCCAAATATCCTTCCTAAACAAAATAATCAGAAAAATCAGGAAAATCCAAAAAGGTAAACTAATTATTTGCGGGGACTTTAATATTATACCCGACAAGGAAATAGACTCCACATCACAAAAAAGGACCGCAGCAGTACTACAACCCTGGTTAAATAAAGAGGGTCTATACGACACTTTTAGGTGCCTTAATTCCACCTCGAGAGAATTTACTTTTTTCTCACCAAGGCACAAGACGTTTTCACGTATCGACTTATTCATAACGGATAGAAGGACACTTACAGATATTTCGGTCTCCACGATAGGAACGACCACGTGGTCAGACCATTCCCCCATATATATAAAGGTCAAAATAGGCCCCCACTCCAAACAAACTAAAATATGGCGAAATGACATAAATTTGCTTAAAACACCCAAAGCCCAAGAGCAATTAAAACAAGCATTGATGGAATACTTTAGTCTGAACGAAAACCAAGGAACAGACAATTATATTATATGGAATGCACATAAAGCAGTAATTAGGGGAGTTATGATAAAGCTAAAAATACAAGAAAATAAAAACAAACAAATAAAAATAAACACCCTATTAGAAAAAATACAAAAACAGGAAAAAATAGAACAAAAAACATCCCAAAGAGCTCCCCGGTCAGATCTAATATTTTTGAGAGAGGAACTAAGAAAAGCATTGATGGATGATTATAATAAAAACATGACTTACCTGAAGGCTAACTACTACTCTAACATCGATAAGCCCTCAAGATTAATGGCCAAATTAGCCAAAGTAAAAATAGTCAAAGCAAAAATCCCTTATATAGAATGTAGTAAAGATCCCACAGTAAAAATATCACATCCGCAACAGATTGCGGAGCGGTTTAGGGAATTCTATGCCAAATTATATAATTTGGGAGAATGCGCCATAACACCCCAGCCAACACCCGAAATAATAGAAAAGTTCCTGGAAAAAATATCTCTTCCCTCGATAGGAAAACAAAAAGAAGAACTAAACAAACCAATATCAATAAATGAGATAATCAAAGCAATAAATATTTCAAAAAATCACAAATCTCCGGGCCCGGACGGACTGTCCAATGAGTACTACAAAATCTTTGCATCTATTTTATCCCCGCGATTGGTCACTATTAGAGATGAGCGAACGTGTTCTTCCGAGCTTGATATTCGTGCGAATATTAGGGTGTTCGGGATGTTCGTTATTCGTAACGAACACCATGCAGTGTTCTGGTTACTTTCACTTCCTTCCCTGAGACGTTAGCGCGCTTTTTTTGGCCAATTGAAAGACAGGGAAGGCATTACAACTTCCCCCTGTGACATTCAAGCCCTATACCACCCCCCTGCTGTGAGTGGCTAGGAAGATCAGATGTCACCCGAACATAAAAGTCGGCCCCTCCCGCGGTTCGGCTCAGATGCCTGGTGAGTTAGCTGAGGGACAGTGCTGTTTGTACCGGAGCTGCTGTAGGGAAAGAATTGGTAGTTAGTGTAGGCTTCAAGACCCCCCAAAGGTCCTTATTAGGGCCACTGATAGCTGTGTGTTGGCTGCTGTTAGCAGTGCCATTTTTTTTTTCCTCAAAATCGGCTCTGCAGAGCGTTGCACCCGGCATTAGGGACAGAAGTGCTGCATAGGCAGGGAGAGTGTTAGGAGTGAGTGTAGCCTTCAAGAACCTCAACGGTCCTTTCTAGGGCCATATTTATCCGTGTGCAGTACTGTCCAGGCTGCTGTTAGCTGTGCTGCATTTTTTTTTGCTTCTCAAAATCGCCTCTGCAGAGCATTCCACCCTCCATTGATACTGCAGGGAAAGAATTGTATAGGCAGGGCCACAACACAGTTATTATTCATAGAATATACGCAGTGCTGCCTTTTGCTTGTAAAACAAGTGAAAATAATTCTATTTGTCCTGCCTCTGTCCGTCCTAAGGGCGGTGGACACGTGTCGGCTGCGTGTGCAACCTGTAAAAATCATACGCACCCAGCTACGTTTTACTCCTGGCTTCGCCATTTGCTTTCCTTAATTGGGAAAAAAAATACCTGCTCTGCCACAGTTAATAACTCTGCTACCCTCACGTTCTGTGACACATTAGCAGGAAAACAGCACAGTTATTAAACTTCTCATGTTCATAGAATATACGCAGTGCTGCCTTTTGGTGCAAAAAAACGGAAAATAATTCTATTTGTCCTGCCTCTGTCCGTCCTAACGCCGGTGGACACGTGTCGGCTGCGTGTGCAACCTGTAAAAATCATACGCACCCAGCTACGTTTTACTCCTGCCTTCGCCATTTGCTTTCCTTAATTGGGAAAAAAAATACCTGCTCTGCCACAGTTAATAACTCTGCTACCCTCACGTTCTGTGACACATTAGCAGGAAAACAGCACAGTTATTAAACTTCTCATGTTCATAGAATATACGCAGTGCTGCCTTTTGGTGCAAAAAAACGGAAAATAATTCTATTTGTCCTGCCTCTGTCCGTCCTAACGCCGGTGGACACGTGTCGGCTACGTGTGCAACCTGTAAAAATCATACGCACCCAGCTACGTTTTACTCCTGGCTTCGCCATTTGCTTTCCTTAATTGGGAAAAAAAATACCTGCTCTGCCACAGTTAATAACTCTGCTACCCTCACGTTCTGTGACACATTAGCAGGAAAACAGCACAGTTATTAAACTTAGATTATTCATTCACTAGAGGCAGTGGGGCCTTTCGTTTTCAAAAAAGGGAAAAAATTATATTTGGCCTGCAGTCTTGCGCCAATTTATTAGCTGCCTGTGAAATCAAATCACTGGTAATACAGCATGCTGAGGGGTAGGGGTAGGCCTAGAGGACGTGGACGCGGCCGAGGACGCGGAGGGCCAAGTCAGGGTGTGGGCACAGGCCAAGCTCCTGATCCAGGTGTGTCGCAGCCGACTGCTGCGCGATTAGGAGAGAGGCACGTTTCTGGTGTCCCCACATTCATCGCCCAATTAATGGGTCCACGCGGGAGACGGTTATTAGAAAATGAGCAGTGTGAGCAGGTCCTGTCCTGGATGGCAGAAAGTGCTTCGAGCAACCTATCGTCTACCCGCAGTTCTGCGCCGTCCACTACTGCCAATCCGAATCCTCTGTCTGCTGCTCCTCCTTCCTCCCAGCCTCCTCACTCCACTACAATAACACCTGCTCAGGAGCGGGAACACTCCCAGGAACTGTTCTCGGGCCCCTGCTTAGATTGGGCAGCAGCGGTTCCTCTCCCACCAGAGGAGTTTATCGTCACTGATGCCCAACCATTCGAAAGTTCCCGGGGTCCGGGGGAAGAGGCTGGGGACTTCCGCCAACTGTCTCAACAACTTTCTGTGGGTGAGGAGGACGATGACGATCAGACACAGTTGTCTCGCAGTGAGGTAGTAGTAAGGGCAGTAAGTCCGAGGGAGCAGCGCACAGAGGATTCGGAGGAAGAGCAGCAGGACGATGAGGTGACTGACCCCACCTGGTGTGCAACGCTTACTCAGGAGGACAGGTCTTCAGAGGGGGAGTCAAGGGCATCAGCAGGGCAGGTTGCAAGAGGCAGTGCGGTGGCCAGGGGTAGAGGCAGGGCCAGACCGAATAATCCACCAAGTGTTTCCCAAAGCGCCCCCTCGCGCCATGCCACCCTGCAGAGGCCGAGGTGCTCTAAGGTCTGGCAGTTTTTCACAGAGACGCCTGACGACCGACGAACAGCGGTGTGCAACCTTTGTCGCGCAAAGCTCAGCCGGGGAGCCAACACCAACAGCCTCACCACCTCCACCATGCGCAGACATATGATGGCCAAGCACCCCGCAAGGTGGGACGAAGGCCGTTCAGCGCCTCCGGTTTGCACCCCTGCCTCTCCCCCTGTGCCCCAACCTGCCACTGAGATGCAACCCCCCTCTCAGGACACAGGCACTACCGTCTCCTGGCCTGCACCCACACCCTCACCTCCGCTGTCCTCGGCCCCATCCAGCAGTGTAGTTCAGCGCACCGTCCAGCCGTCGCTTGCGCAACTGTTGGAGCGCAAGCGCAAGTACGCCGCCACGCACCCGCACGCTCAAACGTTAACCGTCCGCATAGCAAAATTCATCAGCCTTGAGATGCTGCCGTATAGGGTTGTGGAAACGGAGTCCTTCAAAAGTATCATGGAGGCGGCGGCCCCGCGCTACTCAGTTCCCAGTCGCCACTACTTTTCCCGATGTGCCGTCCCAGCCCTGCACGACCACGTCTCCCGCAACATTGTACGCGCCCTCACCAACGCGGTTACTGCCACGGTCCACTTAACAACGGACACGTGGACAAGCACAGGCGGGCAGGGCCACTACATCTCCCTGACGGCACATTGGGTGAATTTAGTGGAGGCTGGGACAGAGTCAGAGCCTGGGACCGCTCATGTCCTACCCACCCCCAGAATTGCGGGCCCCAGCTTGGTGGTGGTATCTGCGGAGGTGTATGCTTCCTCCACTAAAGCACCCTCCTCCTCCTCCTCCTCCTCCTCCTCCTCTGTCTCGCAATCAAGATGTGTTAGCAGCAGCATGTCGCCAGCAGTCGGTGTCGCGCGGTGTGGCAGCACAGCGGTGGGCAAGCGTCAGCAGGCCGTGCTGAAACTACTCAGCTTAGGCGATAAGAGGCACACGGCCCACGAACTGCTGCAGGGTCTGACACAGCAGACCGACCGCTGGCTTGCGCCGCTGAGCCTCCAACCGGGCATGGTCGTGTGTGACAACGGCCGTAACCTGGTGGCGGCTCTGCAGCTCGGCAGCCTCACGCACGTGCCATGCCTGGCCCACGTCTTTAATTTGGTGGTTCAGCGCTTTCTGAAAAGCTACCCACGCTTGTCAGACCTGCTCGTAAAGGCGCGCCGGCTCTGCGCACATTTTCGCAAGTCCCACACGGACGCTGCCACCCTGCGCACCCTGCAACATCACTTTAAGCTGCCAGTGCACCGACTGCTGTGCGACGTGCCCACACGGTGGAACTCTACACTCCACATGTTGGCCAGGCTCTATGAACAACGTAGAGCTATAGTCGAATACCAACTCCAACATGGGCGGCGCAGTGGGAGTCAGCCTCCTCAATTCCTTTCAGAAGAGTGGGCCTGGTTGGCAGACATCTGCCATGTCCTTGGTAATTTTGAGGAGTCTACCCAGGTGGTGAGCGGCGATGCTACAATCATTAGCGTCACCATTCCTCTGCTATGCATCTTGAGAAATTCCCTGCAAACCATAAAGGCAGCTGCTTTGCGCTCGGAAACGGGGGCGGGGGAAGACAGTATGCCGCTGGATAGTCAGGGCACCCTCCTGTCTATTTCTCAGCGCGTACAGGAGGAGGAGGAGGAGCATGAGGAGGATGAGGAGGAGGGGGAAGAGACAGCTTGGGCCGCTGCTGACGGTACACCGGCTGATTGCCTGTCATCCTTTCAGCGTGTATGGCCTGAGGAGGAGGAGGAGGAGGAGGAGGAGGAGGAGGATCCTGAAAGTGATCTTCCTAGTGAAGACAGCCATGTGTTGCGTACAGGTACCCTGGCACACATGGCTGACTTCATGTTAGGATGCCTTTCTTGTGACCCTCGCGTTGCACGCATTCTGGCCACGACGGATTACTGGGTGTACACATTGCTCGATCCACGGTATAAGGAGAACCTGCCCACTCTGATTTCCGAAGAGGAAAGGGGTTCGAGAGTGTTGCTATACCACAGGACTCTTGCGGACAAGCTGATGGTAAAATTCCCAGCCGACAGCGCTAGTGGCAGAAGGCGCAGTACCGAGGGCAAGGTAGCAGGGGATGTGCGTAGATCGAGCAGCATGTACATCCCAGGCAGTGCAACAGTCTTTAAGGGCCTGGCCAGCTTTATGGCTCCCCACCAAGACTGTGTCACCGCTCCCCAGTCACGGTTGAGTCGGCGGGAGCACTGTAAAAGGATGGTGAGGGAGTATGTAGCGGATCGCACGACCATCCTTGGTGACGCCTCTGCCCCCTACAACTACTGGGTGTCGAAGCTGGACACGTGGCCTGAACTAGCGCTGTATGCCCTGGAGGTGCTTGCTTGTCCTGCGGCTAGCGTCTTGTCGGAGAGGGTGTTTAGTGCGGCTGGGGGAATCATCACAGATAAGCGTAGCCGCTTGTCAACCGACAGTGCCGACAGGCTAACACTCATCAAGATGAACAAAGGCTGGATTTCCCCAGACTTCTGTTCTCCACCAGCGGACAGCAGCGATACGTAAGCAATACGTAGGCTGCACCCGCGGATGGAAGCTACGTTCTCTCTCACCATCCAAAACGGGGACATTTCTGCTTCATCAATCTGTGTCTAATATTCCTCCTCCTCCTCCTGCTCCTCCTCCTGAAACCTCACGTAATCACGCTGAACGGGCAATTTTTCTTAGGGCCACAAGGCTCACTCAAATAATTTTTCTGAGCAATTTTTATAAGTTTCAATGCGCTTAAAAGCGTTGGAACTTTAACTTGAACCAATTTTTCGTTACACTGGGCTGCCTCCAGGCCTAGTTACCACTTAAGCAACCTTAACCAAAGCGATTAATGGGTTTCACCTGCCCTCTTGGCTGGCCATGGCCAATTTTTGGGATGTACATTAGTACTGTTGATACAGCAATTTTTGTGGGCCCTCGCCTACAGTGTAATCAAATTAATTTTTAGCCCACCTGCATTACAGCTGACATTACCTCAGCTGTGTTGGGCAATGCAATGGGATATTTTTGTGTACCGCCGGTGGGTTCCAGGGAGCCACCCATGCTGTAGGTGCACACGGAGTTTTTAACACATCTGTACACTTGTAAAGAACCCCAGTCTGACTGGGGCATGCAGTGTGGGCCGAAGCCCACCTGTATTACACACAACATTACTACCTCAGCTGTGTTGGGCAATGCAATGGGATATTTCTATGTACCGCCGGTGGCTTCCTGGCACCCACCCAGGCAGTGGGTCCACAGGGAGTTTAACCTACATGTGTCCACTTGTAAAGAACCCCAGTCTGACTGGGGCATGCAGTGTGGGCCGAAGCCCACCTGCATTATGCACGACATTACTACCTCAGCTGTGTTGGGCAATGCAATGGGATATTTCTATGTACCGCCGGTGGCTTCCTGGCACCCACCCATGCTGTCGGTCCACAGGGACTTCACAATAGGGAGTTGTACCTGCCTGTGTCTATGAATTAAAAAGCCCGGTCTAACTGGGGCATGCAGACACCTTGACAGAATGAATAGTGTGTGGCACATAGGTTCCCCATTGCTATGCCTACGTGTGCAGCTCCTGATGGCGGTGGCACAGGATTCTATTTCTCATTGCTTCTGTACAGCATTGTGGGTTATCGACCCGCCCCTTTTAAAGAGGGTCGCTGCCTAGCCGTGCCAACCCTCTGCAGTGTGTGCCTGCGGTTCCTCCTCATGGCAGACGCACTTCTAAATAGACATGAGGGTGGTGTGGCATGAGGGCAGCTGAAGGCTGCGCAGGGACAGTTTGGTGTGTGCTGTGGGGGGGAGGGGGGGCGGTTGGTCAGCATGTAACCCAGGAGAAGTGGCAGCGGAGTGTCATCCAGGCAGTGATTGTGCTTTGTTGTAGCTAGTGTGGTGCTTAGCAAAGGTATGCCATGCTAATGAGGGCTTTTCAGAAGTAAAAGTTGTTGGGAGGGGGGGGGCCCACTCTTGCTGGTATTGTGGCTTAATAGTGGGACCTGTGAACTTGAGATGCAGCCCAACATGTAGCCCCTCGCCTGCCCTATCCGTTTCTGTGTCATTCCCATCACTTACTTGAATTGCCCAGATTTTCACACATGAAAACCTTAGCGAGCATCGGCGAAATACAAAAATGCTCTGGTCGCCCATTGACTTCAATGGGGTTCGTTGTTCGAAACGAACCCTCGAGCATCGCGGGAAGTTCGTTCCGAATAACGAGCACCCGAACATTTTGGTGTTCGCTCATCTCTAGTCACTATATTTAACGAATCTATGCTTAAAGGTGAGATGCCGGATGAAATGCTCCAGGCCACAATAATAGCCCTCCCTAAACCGGGGAAAAATCCCACCACTCCGGCGAACTTTAGACCCATATCGCTACTAAATTCAGACACAAAAATCTATTCTAAAATATTAGCTTTGAGACTACTGGAAGTTTTGCCGTGTATAACACATAGTGATCAAGTGGGGTTCACAAAGGGAAGAAATGCGTCAGTTGGGGCACGCAGAACCCAGAATCTGATAAATATGGTGGGCTCGAGTCGGACGCCTTCTCTCTTCCTTTCCCTGGACGCGGAGAAGGCGTTCAATAGAGTCCACTGGGGATTCGCATTTGCGGTCCTCAGAAAATTTGGAATGGAAGGTATCTATCTGAACGCAGTTCAAGCCCTATATACAAAACCCTCTGCAAGAGTGTTGGTGGACGGAACGCTATCCTCCTCCTTTTGCATAACAAATGGAACCCGACAGGGTTGCCCTTTGTCTCCGCTACTATTTGTAATGTTTATCGAACCACTGGCGGAATTAATTAGGTCTGACGCGGGGATTAGAGGAATAGCATCCAACTTAAGGCAACACAAAATTGGATTGTTCGCTGACGACATCCTCCTGTCCTTAATTGATCCTCTAAATTCCCTAAGAAAGGTCCAGCAATGTATATCCCAATTCAGTAATGTATCTTACTATAAGCTAAACCCGGATAAATCACTAATTCTAGGCTTTAATATAGAAAAGAAACTAGAAAAAGACATCCAAAGAGAACTCCCATTTAAATGGTGCACAGAGATACCATACTTAGGGATCAAACTATGCCAGTTTAAAGAAAAAATCATATCTTCTAACCTAGACCCACTACTAAATATTCTTGAGAAAGAACTTGAGGAGCTGAAGAAAAAGGAGTTTTCATGGATCGGCAGAATAATTCTGTACAAGATGCTAATCTTGCCGAAAATTCTTTATATTTTCCGCACACTAGCTTACCCTATTCCAAAAAGTATAATAGCAAATTTCCAAAAACAACTATCAGCATTTATCTGGAATGGAAAAAAGACCTAGGATAGCAGCATCAATACTACATCTACGCAAAAAACAAGGAGGATTGGGAGTCCCGAACTTACTAACCTATTATCAATCGATTATCATAGAGCAATCTGCCACCTGGCTGAAAGAATCCCAAATTCCTTCATGGAGTAGCATAGAAAAAGACCAAAACCACAATAGACCCTTGGGACTGCTTATTAAAGCTTCCATTATGAAATCCTTGTATCCTAAAACAGTTCCGCCATTAAAAATACAACAACTTCCTCCAATGATGGAAATGACCATACAGTGCTGGAAAGATTTGGCATACAAGTTAAAAAATGCGCATCGTATTACATCTCTATATATTCCCATAGAAATTCTCTCGTACTTTATTCAAGATGTCAACATAAAGGAGTGGAAGAAAAGAGGAATTGAATCCATAACAGAGCTACTAGAAAATAATAAACTCCTCACATTCAAATCAATTCAAGAAAAATATAGCCTACCAAATTCGGAGCTGTATTCTTATATGAGGATGGTGTCCTTCCTGAATAGCTCCCAGCTGGAGAAATGTGCTATTCCTTTACAAGTGGAAGCTACACTTCAAAAATGTGAGTCCTCCCAAAGCTCATTAACCAGAACGATATACGATAGCATAACGGGAAACATGAACAGTGTCAAAAAAATGCACCTAATTAACTGGGAAAAAGATTTGGGGGAAAGCTTCTCCCCACTACAGTGGCTAAACGCCTTCATGTGGGCAAACAAAGCCACCCTCTCAGCAAACCTAATCCAGACACACCAAAAAATGATTACAAGATGGTACTATACGCCACTGAAGCTAGCAAAATGCTTTGACGACGTAAAAAACGAATGCTGGAGGAAATGTGGAGGCGAAGGGTCCCTCCTTCACCTATTTTGGGACTGCCCAAAGATACAAATATACTGGAGGGAAGTTTTCAAGTATATACAAGCAACTATAAAGGAAGAACTGCTTTTTACCCCACAATTAGCTCTCCTACTTCTGGAATGTGATATTATCCCAAAAAATAAGAGGAAATGGACTTGTCACTTTCTACTGGCGGCAAAAAGTGTTATTGCAAGGAATTGGAGATCGGAATATCCTCCAAAAGTCAAAGAATTGACGGACATGATGACAGATCACTATTGCTATGAAAAAATACATGCAAAGAGAAACAATTGTCTACATAAATTTGATGATGTTTGGAGGTTTTGGCAAGAACGTAGGTTGTGAAATGTTTTGAGTTATGTTTAAAGTAGAAAACTATAACATTTTAACAAGTTAAAAGACTATTACATCTAATACTTTCTCACTACTGAAACTCATTCACTGAACGTGTTGTGTACACAACAGCATATTTAGATGGCACTACACGATTGACAAAATACAAGTAAGAGTTAAATTACTAAAAATCTAACATTGCATAAACATACAAAATTGCTAGTTAAAATAATCATTTATTGCTGTTCACATGTTATATTGTCGTGTTGCAACGCAAACAGGAAAACTTAATGTATAATCTATGTATAACTAACATATGTGAGAGTATAACACTATGTATCACACGAAAATGTTTAATAAAAAGTATTTGAAGAAAAAAAAAGATTAGAACCTTGTTGCAAAAAATTAAAAAATTAAATAATGGCTTGCAAAAAATTTAAAAATGGCTGAATTTAAAAATGGCTGACTTGCAATACCTAGATCACCTATGCCTTCTCCTCCCCCCCTTAAAACCAGGGTACTCAATTGGAAGAATAGTAGCCGGGTTTAAGTTAGTACAACATTGTAAAAAGATTTGATGGATGCAGATAAGGCCTGTAAAATGTTAGCACCAATACCACAGACATGAGTTACATCGGGACAGAATAATCTACAAACACCTATTAATATTTGAAATGTGAGATCCCTTTAAGTGAATTCATTATTAGTCTGTTCCTGCCTGCAATGTCTTATCAAATCTGAGACAGGAGAAAAAACAAAACAAAAACTTTCACTAGCTGCTCAAGCTCCTCACCCCTCCCTTGTGCAAGAGGGATGAAACATTACGTACTATTACATCATCTAGCTCCACCCCTTCGATATTGGCTCCGTGCGTCTTTCTTCCCAACTTCATTTCAGCGTAACAGTCCACACGTCCACATCTCAACCAAGCAAAGTCCCATGCATGGGGAGGACTTTTATCCCCAGTCATTACCTGCATCACACATTCCACACAGCCCGAACACGGGTCACTAACTCACATCCATCCATGCTCTCAAGTCTGCTCCGTCACCCCCTATTGAAGGTGTACCAGTACATACAGATGCACAGACAAAAAAAGTTTGACAAACATACATACATCAGCTGAAAAACACCGAGGTGAGTGCTATAATTTTATAAAGTACATGATTCTATTGAGATGAGATTGTGAATGAGCGCTATTTATGACAAATTATGTGAAAAAATTTGCTGAGTGACTGAGACATTCTATATTTCTTATTTACTGAAGCTATTATATGCTGTATTAAACGCTGAAGTATTTTAGAATCTGTGGGTATTTTGCAACCCCCCTGCCTTTCTTTCTCTGTATTTCTCTGTATTTGACCCTGAACAAAAAGTGAAGTCTGAAAGCCCCCACCTTTGTAAAACAAACTGTTATCTCTCTACGAATATGAAACACAGACTGAATTGTTTTAGCTTAAACTATTGCCTGCATTTGAACTCATAATTAACACATATGCTGGGACCTTGCAACATTCATTTTCAACCCCTGTATAAGTAAGAATATATCTTAGAAATTGCTATATTTCTTGCCTACTAAGACAGTATAATTAATTAAATTCATTTCAATTCATTTTAAGCAAGCAGAGACATTCTCCAGGGTCAGCACTTCATTCTCTCTCGCTGTTATCTTCCGACCTTGAAAAGCTTACACAGACTCGCAGCTACATGTCAACAAAACTCTTCTCCCCTAAAAGCAAGCTCAGTTAACTATTTGCACATACAGTATATACATATATACACATATATATCCATATCTATTATCTATCTTGTATTATACACATTTTCCTCTTTCTTTGCCAACAAATCACATGCATTGTAACTTTCTTATCGACTTGCTTGTTCCTTCAGCACTTTCTCCCTACCTAGCTGCCAATATAACCTTTAATAGACACTCTCCTGACTCCCTCTTGATCACTTACTGTACTTTTCAACATTTCACTTACGGATACTTTCTTAAACAAATAATGTGTACATACTTTCTCTGACTGTCTCTCTCTCTCCTCCTCCTCCAGCATTTTCTAGCAAACCTTGGTCTTTCAAGGCGCCTCTTGGTCCTAAAGACCTCCCTCCCAGACACCATTTTGTAATCTGCCGTGCGGGTCGGTGTCACACATTTTCATTAGAGTTTTCTTACATTACAGATTCATCCACACGGCGGCAGCCCTTGAGGGGCTCTGTCTTCTTTAATAAGATCTTACGCATATTAGAACAACAACAACAATAATAATAATAACACGCTCCATAGAATGTAACCTTCTTAATTCCAAATTGTCAGGCCCTTATATACTGGCAAGACAACCAAAGGTCTCTTCTCCTATGGAACCAACTTCACAGAATGCATCCCTCTGAAATCAAATCGTTAGCCCCATATATAAGGCAAAACGACCGAGGGTCCCTTCTCCTATGAAGCCTATCTCACAAAATGCATCCCTCTCTGCTAAACCATTAACAACTAACTAAACTAAACTGAGGGTCCCTTCTCTTGTGAGACTAAATGAAAAGAAAGAGAGAAAAAAAAACTTCTGCAGATAGAACAATCTCCACTATTATTAAAACGTTAAAACTTCAAAGTACAAATAGACTACAGACTAGTTTCCGGGTGACCGATTGGTGCACATATCACGGTCAGTGGTCCATGACGGCAAACCCGAAGCCCACACGAGTTACCGTGTAGAACTCTTAACCCAACCCGTCCGGTCACAAACCACAGATAGTCAGTCCTGCTGCAAGACTCGCAGTAAAACACAACATAAATATATGCTGGTCTTACCTGGAGTTCTTGTGAGTTGATCAGGCTCGGTTTGCAGCAGGACGGCTTCTCTGCGGCGTGGATCCGGGTGGAATGCGTTGTAAGCTCCTGGTTTTACCGCCCCACGTTCGAGCGCCATTTGTCAGGGTAATATATTCTAAGTACAGCACCAATCGGGCCCACCCCACTTGCCCCGCTGCCGGCGGTAAGAAGAGACACCACACGGAGGTCTGGTATAGTTTCTCACACGGGACATGGCTCTCTGCCGTTTATTACAGATTACATGAGATCTTATACCCTTTGTCCCATCACCAGCAAGGGGTGATGGGCTCATAACCATATATGGGCAGTCCGGATTTCCGGCCTGAGACAGTGAAAACAGCCGTTATCTTGCTACGGCGCCTCTGGCTTATGTACAGAAAATCACGTATTCAATTAACTCCAGTGCAAAGAATCACCCACTCAATTCTAAGAAAACGGCCAAGCATGCATTCTCCATATATGGGAAGTCCGGATTTCCGGCCTAAGACAGTGAAAATTATGTACATAGTGGAACATCTTGATATCTTGCTTCTGGGAAAACGGCCAAGTACGTGTCCTTCGTCCGATTCTTCTTTGCTGTGTTTAAAGATACATTTTGTCTTCGCCTGGCAAGGCCTCTTGGCATATCTGATGTAAGGCGACATATAAGTTTTTTCTCATTTGGAATTGAATAGAACTTGCATACAGGTATAAAGCATAAAAAAACATATGGCAATATATATATATATATATATCCTCACAAAAGGACGGAGTCTAAAAATGAGGATGAGGAAAAGCGGTGGTGGTGGCTGATTCCGCAGACCTTTACTAATTGGTTACAGGCTTTCGCAATTTTAGCGGGGGTGGTGGGGGAGAAGGCACGCAAAAATTGTTCGGCTTTATTTTGTTACCTAGACTCGATCGGCGAAGCACACAGGACATATAGGTAGAGTTATGATTTTAACTTTTTTCAAAATATTAATTTTCCTGATGTTGCATTTCATTAACTTTTGCCTATATGTAAGTTTTGCGGTGTTATTTTCTTTTGGTCATGTAAAAACTAGAGATGAGCGAGCACACTCGTCCGAGCTTGATAATCGTTCGAGCATTAGGGTACTCGAGATGCTCGTTACTCGAGTCGAACACCACGCGGTACTCGAGTCAATTCCATTTCCTTCCCCGAATGTTTAGCGCCATTGTCTAGCCAATAGACATGCGGGGAAGGCATTACCACTTCCTCCTGTGACGTGCCAGCCCTATCCCACCCCCCAGCAGTGAGTGGCTGGCGAGATCAAGTGACCGCCGAGTACTTAAAGCGGTCCCGCCCGTGGCTCGCCTCAGACACACGCTGGCAGAGGTTAGGGAAAATGCTGCTGCTGATATAGAAAAAGTGTTAGCGTAGGTCCTGTCTTCAAGAACCCCAACGGTCCTTCGTAGGGCTACATCTGACCGTGTGCATTACTGTTGTGGCTGGCTGGGAGCAGTAGTGCACCATTTTTTTTTTTCATCTCGGGCTGTGCAGGCCATTTCATCTATAGCGTTCTCAGTCTGCAGTGTATTATACAGAGTATAGGGAAAATGCTGCTGCTAATATAGGGAAAGTGTTAGAGTAGGTTCCTATCTTCAAAGCTCCTTCATTGGGCTACATCTGACCATGTGCATTATACTTGTGGCTGGCTGGGAGTTGTAGTGCATCCATTTTGGTATTACGCATCTAGCCCTGTTCGCAGCCTTTCAGTAATAGTTTTTTCAGGAAAGTGTTAGAGTGGGATTCTGTCTTCAAAAACCCCAAAGCTCCTTCCTTGGGCTACATCTGACCATGTGCATTTTAGTTGGGGCCTGCTGGGAGTAGTAGTGCATCCATTTTTGTATTACGCATCTAGGCCTGTTCGCAGCCTTTCAGTAATAGTTTTTTCAGGCTGCAGTGCCATACAATCCCGCTCTCATCATGAAACTGCACTCAAATATTTCCTAGCCTGCTGCGAACGACTTCATTTATACCGTTCTGTGTCTGCAGTGAATTAGTCACAGAGTGTTAAGGCACAGCCACTTCTATAGGGAAAGTTATATACACTATACAGTCCGTATCCTCCATGCAAAAACCCCAAAGCTCCTTCATTGGGCGACATCTGACTGTGTGCATTTTAGTTGGGGCCTGCTGGGAGTTGTAGTGCATCCATTTTTGTATTACGCATCTGGGGCCTAGGCCTGTTCGCAGCCTGTCCATAATAGTGTCCTCAGGCTGCTGTGCCATACAACCAGCTCTCACCGTGAAACTGCACTCAAGTATTTCCTAGTTTGCTGCGAACGACTTCATTTATACTGTTCTGTGTCTGCAGTGCATTACACAGAGGTCTCACCGCTACAGTACTGTAATATTACCGGGGCCACTGTAAAGTATTTCAGCTCAGCCACTGTGCAGAGCGTCTCACAATACACTTTCCTTGGTGGGGTTGAGAAAGCCGCAGTTACCAGCACTATCCACTGGCTTTAGAGTCTTCTCCCACTCCACACAGCCTCTATTATCTACGAGTCTCTAAGAGCAGTAAATTACCCCTAGGTATCAGCGCAAGACAGCGGGTTACTTTTTTTAAGTCACAGCATAGAGCCTCCACTATCTACAAGTCTCTGTGTGCGGTGAATTAAGCCACAGTTGTCAGTGCTGTACAGTGGGGTAATTTATTTAGGCCCTGCTCTATTCTTAATCCGCCATGATGAGGAGTAGGGGTAAGGGTCGAGGACGTGGACGCGGACACGGATGTCCAAGTGAGGGTGTGGGCACAGGCCAAATTCCTGGTGCAGGTGAATCACAGCCAGCTGCTGCGGGATTAGGAGAGAGGCAAGTTTCTGGGGTCCCCAGCTTCATATCACAATTTATGGGTCCGCGTGGTAGACCTTTATTACAAACAGAGCAGTGTGAGCAGGTCCTGTCGTGGATGGCAGAAAATGTGTCCAGCAATGTATCGACCACCCAGTCTTCTACGCAGTCCACTACTCCCGGCCTAGGGACTGCAACTCTGAATCCTTTGGCTGCTGCTCCTCCTTCCTCCCTGCCTCCTCACTCTATGAAAATTACATATTCTGAGCAGGCAGACTCCCAGGAATAAGCCAAAAAAGAAATATGGGCTCACCTCACCAGCAGTATCTTCCAATGTTGCAGGGAGATCTGATTTTCAACGGGAGCTCCGTCCTCAAACAGCCGATGGCAGACGACTAAATTCCATATAAAGAAAAATAGAAGTGGAGAGGAGCTGCTACCGTTAAAAAAATTTCATTCTTTATTGAGAAAAAAGCATACTGCTCACAGGTCCACGCTGAACGCATTTCGGCTACAGTAGCCTTTGTCAACAGACTCCCAGGAACTGTTCTCGGGTCCCTGCCATGAGTGGGAAAAAATGGTTCCTCTCTCACCTGAGGAGTTTGTCATAACCGATGCCTAACCTTTGGAAAGTTCCCAAAGTCTGGGTGTTGAGGCTGGGGACTTCCGGCAGCTTTCTCAAGAGCTTTTTGTGGGTGAGGAGGAGGAGGATGATGATGAGACACAGTTGTCTGTCAGTGAGGTAGTAGTAAGGGCAGTAAGTCCGAGCGCACCGAGGATTCGGAGGAAGAGCAGTTGGACGATGAGGTGACTGACCCCACCTGGTTTGCTAAGCCTACTGACGACAGGGCTTCAGAGGGGAAGGCAAGTGCAGCAGCAGAAGAGGTTGGAAGAGGCAATAGGGTAGCCAGGGGGAGAGGCAGGGCCAGAGCAAAGAATCCCCCAACTGTTTCCCAAAACACCACCTCGTGGCAAGCCTCCATGCAGTGGGCTAGGTATTCAAAGGTGTGAATGTTTTTCAGTGAGAGCTCAGATGACCGACGATTAGTGGTGTACAACCTGTGTCGCACCAAGATCAGCCGGGGAGCCACCACTACCAGCCTCACCACCAGCATGCGCAGGCATATGATGGCCAAGCACCCCACAAGGTAGGACGAAGGCCTTCACCGCCTCTGGGTCACACCACTGCCTCTTTTCCTGTGCCCCCACCTGCCACACAGATCCAATCCCCCTCTCAGGACACAGGCACGAGCGCCTCCCGGCCTGCACCCACACCCTCACCTCCACCCCATCCAGCAATGTCTCTCAGCGCAGCGTTCAGCTGTCGCTAACACAAGCATTGGAGCAAAAGCGCAAATACGCCTGCACGCACAAGCTTTAAACGTGCAAATTGCCAAATTAATCAGCCTGGAGATGCTGCCGTACAGGCTTGTGGAAATGGAGGCTTTCAAAAACATGATGGCTGCGGCAGTCCCGCGCTACTCGGTCCCCAGTCGCCACTATTTTTCACGGTGAGCCGTCCCAGCCCTACACTAGCACGTCTCCCACAACATTAATCGTGCCCTCACCAACGCGGTTACTGGGAAGGTCCACTTAACCACGGACACGTGGACAAGTACTGGTGGGCAGCGCCACTATATCTCCCTGACGGCACATTGGGTGAATTTGGTGGGGGCTGGGACCGAGTCAGAGCCTGGGCCCGCTCACGTCCTACCCACACCCAGAATAGTGGGCCCTACCTCGGTGCTGGTATCTGCTGCATTTTATGCCACCTCCTCCAAACCCTCCCCCCCTCCTCCTCCACCACCTCTACCTCTCAATTAAGAAGTGTGAGCACGTCGCCAGCAGTCGGTATTGCGTGGCGCGGCAGCACAGAGGTGGGCAAGCGTCAGCAGGCCGTGCTTTAACTAATCAGCTTAGGTGACAAGAGGCAAACGGCCCCCGAACTGTTGCAGGGTCTGACAGAGCAGACCGACCTCTGGCTTTCGCCGCTGAGCCTCCAACCGGGCATGCTTGTGTGTGACAATGGCCGTAACCTGGCGGCGGCTCTGCAGCTCGGCAGCCTCACACACGTGCCATGCCTGGCCCACGTCTTCAATATAGTGGTTCAGCGGTTTCTGAAAAACTACCCACACTTGTCTGACCTGCTCGGCAATGTGCGTCGTGTCTGCGCACATTTCCGCAAGTCCACCACGGACGCTGCCACCCTGAGGACCCTGCAACATCGCTTTCAGCTGCCAGAGCACCAATTGCTGTGCGACGTGCCCACACGCTGGAATTCTACGCTGCACATGTTGGCCAGGCTGTACGAGCAGCGTAGAGCAATAGTGAAATACCAGCTGCAACAGGGGTGGCGGAATGGTAGTCAACCTCCCCAATTCTTTACTGAGAAGTGGGTCTGGATGGCAGATATCTGCCAGGTCCTCGGGAACTTTGAGGACTCTAACCAGATGGTGAGCGGCAATGCGGCAATCATTAGCGTTACCATCCCGCTGCTTTGCCTGCTGTGAAGTTCACTGCATAGCATAAAGGCCGACGCTTTGTGGTTGGAACAGGAGATGGGGGATGACAGTATGTCCCTTGATAGCCAGACCACCCTCATGTTTATATCTCAGCGCGTTTTGGAGGAGGAGTAGGGGGAGGAGCAGGAGGGGGAAGAGACAGCTGAGCACACTGCAGAGGGTACCCATGCTGCTTGCCTGTAATCTGTACAGCGTGTATGGGCTGAAGAGGAGGATCCTTAAAGTCATCTTCCTAGTGAGGACAGCGATGTGTTGCATACTGGTACCCTGGCACACATGGCTGACTTAATGTTAGCCTGCCTTTCTCATGACCCTCGCATTAGAAGCATTCTGGCCAACACGGATTACTGGGTGTACACCCTTCTCGACTCACGGTATAAGGAGAACCTTTCCACTCTCATACCTGAAGAGGAAAGGGGTACAAGAGTGATGCAATACCACAGGGCCCTGGTGGAAAAAGTGATGCTAAACTTCCCATCTGACAGCGCTAGTGGCAGAAGATGCAGTTCCGAGGGCCAACTAACAGGGGAGGCGCGGGGATCAGGCAGCATGTCCAGCGCAGGCAGGGGAACACTCTCCAAGGCCTTTGCCAGCTTTATGACTCCCCAGCAAGACTGTGTCACCACTCCCCAGTCAAGGCTAAGTCGGAGGGAGCATTGTAAAAAGATGGTGAGGGAGTACGTAGCCGATCGTACCACCATCCTCCGTGATGCCTGCTCCATACAACTATTGGGTTTCAAAGCTGGACATGTGGCACGAACCTGCGCTGTACGCCCTGGAGGTGCTGGCCTGCCCTGCCGCTAGCGTCTTGTCAGAGAGGGTGTTTAGTGCAGCTGGGGGAATCATCACGGATAAGCGTACCTGCCTGTCAACTGCCAGTGCCAACATGCTTACACTCATAAAGATGAACAAAGGATAGATTTCCCCAGACTTCTCTTCTCCACCGGCGGAGAGCAGCGGAACCTAAAGATTCTTTTCGCTGCAACCCAAAAGGCTCTGCTTATAATTTTTTTACAATTTTTCAAAGTTTCAAAAGTATTGAAACTTTAACAGGAACCAATTTTTTTCACAGGGCTGCCTCCAGGCTCAGTTACAAATTAAGCAACAGCGAGCTGTATCTTTTTTTTTAATCTCGTTTTAACAGCATGCCAAATCTTTCGTTCTACAAAATCACACATGGATATTGAAAACCCATAAAAAACAAAGAAAAAAAGGAGAAGGGGCAGGGGAAGGGAAGAGAAAGGGGAAAGTTTCCCCTTGTCATTATAGTGTATAGCCCTTGCAGTGTACTCCAGGGGTGAGAGAAAGGGAGGAAGGATGGAAGGAGAGATGCAGAGAAAACTTATGCAAATAATGGACATGTCATAACAGAGGCAGTACTAGACCATCCAGGTAATTGCCCACCCGTCGCTGTGGTCTGACATGACAAAGTAGGTCCCGGATCCCCTCGCCCGCCTTCAGCATCTGGTGATTACTGAGGTCCCCTTCGCAGAGTTGATATAACCGAGGAGAGCAGTCGCGGAGGGAACAGGGTGAGCGAGGAATCACACCATCGACTCCATACCTTCTGGAATTTTTCTGGGCATTTGCGAGCTTTATAGACTAAGTTGTTGAAGGGAATGGTTGTGTTAGTGATCTTTCTCCACATCGCCAGGGTGGGGCCCCTTGGGTCCATCCACCTCAGCGCAATTACCTTCCTAGCCAGGAACAGGACCTGTCGGAGAAAAATTCTATCATGGTGCTGCCAATGCTCCTCATCCAGAATGCCGAAGAGGCAGACCTCTGGGGTGGCAGGAATCGGAATACTAAGAATCTCAGCTAGCAAATTTATAACCTCGCTCCAGTACGACTGGACCGTCGGGCAGTCCCAAATCATGTGCCAAAAATCGGCAAAGGTGCATGTACAACGGATACAATGTGTTGTCGGGTTTCTGCCCATCCTTTGCAGCCGCGCCGGGGTGAGGTAGCACTGATGCACTATGTACATCTGGATCATTCTATTATTTACTGAGGGGGAGACGAATAAAGGAGATTCTAATAGGTCTTGGAAAGTGTCATCAGTTAGCGCTGGGATCAGAGACCTCCATTTAGTTAAGGAGGGGGGTACCACCCGGGTGGCCTTTGAGTTTATTAAATGTGAGTATATTGTCGATATAAGTCCCTGGGGTCCCTGGGACCACAGAATTCCTATTAGGGGATAGTGGGATATGTTGTTACTTGCCGGAGGGAATTGCGTCTGCAAGGCGTGTCTAATCTGGAGGTACTTATAAAAGTGCGATCTAGGTAATTGGAACTGATCTTGCAGTCGCTCAAAGGATAGAAATACATTCGAGTCGTAAAGGTCGCCCAGACACCTTACACCACCCTGTTCCCATGTCGCGAGGTCAGCCAGTGACACAAGCTCCCGCAGTCCAGGGGTTCTCCACAGCGGGATCTCTGCTACTATGTCGGTGAACCTGCCAGCTACTTTGGCCAGACGCCAAACCTGCGTCGCCAACCTGTGGATGGGTAGCATCTTTCTTGATATTGTTGCAGAGAACTCCAGCACTGACCAGAGACTCTGAATATCAAGAACCTGTGCTAGGTGGGCCTCAGAGTTAGGCAGCGGGCTGTCTCCCAACCAACATTTTAAGTGGGTCAATTGACTGGCTATATAATACAGGCATAGGTCTGGGAGTGCCGCCCCGGCGGCTGTCTTTGGTCTCTGAAGGGTGGAAATCTTGAGTTTCGGGCGGGAACTCCCCCATATAAAAGAGGACATGAGAGAGTCCATGGTCCGAAAAAACTTTATCAGGACTGGCACTGAGGTATGTTGTAGGGTGTAGAGGCATTTGGGTAGGACAATCATTTTAATTAAGTTGACTCGACCTGCCACTGATAATGGTAGTGATCCCCAAACCCGGAATTTGGACCTAAACAAATCTACCAGGGGGTATACATTCAGGTCTAGAGCCCGGCCTACGGAGTTAGTGATCTGAATACCTAAATATTTAAAATCATTAACAATTTGCAGGCCGCAATAGAGGTCCATGGGCTTCAAAGGGCTCCGCTCCGACAATGGCATTAGGGCCGATTTGGACCAATTAATGTGTAATCCTGAGTAGGACCCAAAATTGTTGATGATATCCATGGCCCGGGGCAGGGAGTCTATCGGGTTGGACATGAATAACATTAGGTCATCTGCATACAGCGCCACGCGGTCCTCCCTATCCCCTATCACAATCCGCCTGTACGTTGGGCTCGTTCGGAGCATGAGAGCCAATGGCTCCACTGCTAGGGCGAAGAGGAGTGGGGAGAGGGGGCACCCCTGTCTCGTGCCACTACGTAAAGGGAAATATGTAGAGCAGGACCCGTTCACCGATACAGCGGCCAAGGGAGTTCTGTACGTTAGAGAGACCCATCGAATAAATCCATCTCCGAACCCGAATCTCTTCAGGACCTGGAGAAGAAATGGCCATTCGATAGAATCGAAGGCTTTGGTGGCATCTAGGGAGGCCAGGGCCCACTCCATCTCCCCGGCTGAGCCTATCTGAGTTACTACCTGGACCCACCGTAGGTTGTCACTTGTAGATTTACCCGGCATAAACCCTGGTTTGGTCGGGATGTATTAGGTCCAGGATGACGGTGTTAAGTCGTCTGGCCAACATCTTAGAAGCTTATAATCTGAGTTTAACAGGGAGATGGGCCTGTATGAGCCACAGTCTAGAGTGTCCTTTCCTGGTTTTAGAATAAGGACTATTGTGGCCTCATAAAAGGAGGGGGGCAGGGATCCGTTATTATATGCTGCGTTGTATGCGTCTAGTAGTGTGGGAAGAAGGGTCTCTTGGTATTTTGAATATACCTCGATCGGCAGGCCATTGGAACGTGGGGCCTTGCCGCTGGACATTTCCGCTAGAGCCTCTGTCAATTCCGTCAGTGTGAAAGGGGCATCTATCAGAGTCTGCTGGTTGGGAGTAAGCACAGGAAAGTTAATACCAGAAAGATAGTCTACAAGTTCTTGTTGGGTGGCCTGTAATTTGGTTTCGTACAGCTCGCTGTAATATCGCTGAAACCGCTCCCCTATTGTTTTCTTTTCGTGCAGGATCTCTCCGGTTTCGGATCTGTTACGAAGTATCGATGGGGATGCAGAATTTTGGTGCACCAGGTGTGCTAGCAGACTACTGGATTGGTTGCCCAGTTCATCGAAACGCTGCTTTGCAAAAAAGGATGCTCTACGGGCTTTCTCTTGCAGAAATATTAAATATTGCCTTCCCTGCCCCAGCCATCGTTCCCTATTTTCGTCTGACGGGTCTGTCACGTAAGCTGTCTCTAGTCGCACGTACTGGGATGCTATTTCTTGTTCAAGTAGGGAAGATTCCCTCTTGATGTATGAAATGGTGGATTTTAAGGCGCCCGTAAAAAGGCTTTCGTTGTCTCCCACACCATTACTGGGTCAGCCTCTGGTTGATTCAGCTCTAGGAAACTAGTGAGCTGATCAGGGATCCTATCGTTTGAACCAATCAGGCTTAGCCAGAATGGGTGCACACGCCAGCTATGTCTATGGTCTCGTACGTCCGGAGTTGTAATTTCAACCCGTAGGGGGGAGTGATCCGATACGCCCCTGGGGAGGTAATCAATGCGGGCGATGGCTGTACAGAGTCTGGTGTTTCCCAGGCAGTGATCTATCCGTGAAAGGGCATTCCTTCCGGCAGAGTGACACGAGAACTCACGAGCTGATGGGTACCGGACTCTCCAGACATCTCTCCAACCAACCTCTTGCATAAATTGGGCCAGGGGAGATGGAGGAGCCCGAGCCAGGGGAGCGTGTAGTGTACTAAACCTATCAAGCTGGGGGTCCAGTACCATATTTAGGTCGCCCTTACACAGGATGGAGGCGTTGGGATACTGAGTGGCAAATTGGGCCGCCTGGTGGAGAATTGCAATATTGGCTGGTGGGGGGAGATAAATTCCTATAAGTACATAAGGAAGGGATTCTATCCACGCCTGTATGAAAATGAATCTACCTTCTGGGTCTCTGACAGAGCGCCCTGGCTCCCATCTAAGTCGCTTATGGATCAAAATTGACACCCCTCTGGAGTAGGATGTGTGTGTAGAATGTAGGGCCCATTGGACCCATGCCTTCTGCAGTAGCCTCGTTTGTTTTTTTTGTGGGATCAGATGCGTCTCTTGGAGACATACGATGTGTGGGTTGTGGCCTCTAATGTACGAAAAAACCATAGATCGCTTCCCAGGGGTTCCCAGTCCCCGTACGTTCCAGGAAAATACCGTTATATTAGCCATTGACATAAAAAGTGCTATCCGTGTATAGGAGGACTCCCCGTTTCGGGGTGGGTATGCCCTGCGTATGGCACTCTGTCAGACTCCTCTGCATTTTAGTCTGCCTCTGTATCTCTCGATTGTGACTTATGATAACTCTGTGCGATGTTCTGTAGAAACGTGTCCGTATGTTTATATTTGGAATTGTGATAGTAATGGCTTGCATAAACACTAACTTAATAACCCTTAACTTAACCATGAACTTATATGTGGTAACGGGGTTGACTGTGCACCTAAGCTACGGTGACTAATGCGGGCACAGTCAGACAGATCAAGTCCGTCTCTTGAGCTCGAGGGCCCCATTCGTTCAATTATTTATAGTTTGTCTGCCCAACTGAGTAGCTATATATTCGTTCGGGGCAACAGGAATATTATAACCAAGGTTCAACTGCTCCCGACCGCCCTCCCCCCACCGACCGATAGGACAGGTATGTAGAGAGGATGGGAGGTGGAGTAGGGGAGGGTGATTAGAGAAAGGGAGAGGAAGCAAGCAGCGAATAGCATAAACAGTCACGCATCATGAGATTCTCTGCCGCATGGAACCATGGCTGGCAGTCAACATTGTTCTGGCGATTTACTGCTGCGTATGTGTTCGTCGGGGGATTACTGGCGTCTAGGCGATCTTGGTATACGGATGAGCCATTCTTCGGCCTCTTCCGGAGTGGAAAAGAAGGAGGTGCGCTCATTATGGACCACACGTAGTCGGGCTGGATATACCATGGAATACGGTATGGATCCGTCCCTCAATCTACGCTTGACAGCCACGAAGGTCGCTCTAGTTTTCTGGAGAGCGGCGGAAAAGTCCGGAAAAATAGAGATATTTGCGTTCTGGTACTGGAGAACTTGCTTGCGTCTTGCTGCTTGGAGGGCGATGTCCCTGTCTTTACTGCTGAGGAGTCTTGCTAACATTGGTCTTGGAGGTGCGCCGGGAGGTGGGGGCGGGCTGGAACCCTATGAGCTCTTTCTATCGCAAAGGCTGTGGAGAAGTTGGCATCCGGCAGGAGCTCCTTCAGCCATGATTCCATAAACGAACAGGGGTCGTGGCCCTCTGCTCGTTCTGGCAGGCCCAGCATTCGGAGGTTGTTTCTGCGTAGCCTATTCTCTAGGTCGTCCGCTCGTTGCGCCCAGGCGTTTGCTGCCTTGTCTAGTTCTGCGAGTTTACCCGGCACAGGAGCAGCAGCGTCCTCCAGTTGGGATATACGCGTTTCCACCTCTCCGACTCGTCCTCTTAGATTATGCATGTCCTGCCTTAGTAGACCCACATCAATTTTGACCTCCTCTATCTTTCCCGTCAAGGATGTGGTGCTGGAGTGTATGGCCTCTAGGAGTTGGGCTGTAACTTGCCGCAGTGTGGGTTCCTGCTCCTCGGCAGGGGAAGAGACAGAACTAGGGGTTTTAGCGGATTCTCTGTCTGGACTGGGAGTTCGTCGTGAGGTGCCAGCCGTTGGCTCAAGTGCATAAGCTTTTAGGCGTTCCGAGATTGGTGGGGGAGTCTTGCCGCTCATCTTTGAAAGCCTGCGGTTGCCCTGCTCACGGGAGGACGACGGCGGTGGTATGTTGGCGGCCTATTTGCGTTGAGGAGACTGCGGAAGGTGCGTAGGTAGTGAGTTAAGATAACAGACTCTGTACAATACTGGAGGAGCAGGGAGTCCTAGATTGCAAAGGGTCAATAGTTCAGTCCAGCGGTTTAGTATTCAGGATGGTGGCCAACGCCCTGTCGCCGCACCAATACCGCTCAATTTCCGTTTGACAGTATATCTGGGGTTTAACTGTGCGGGAGGCTTTATTTGCAAAGGGTCAGTAGCTCAGTCCCGCGGTTTAGTATTCAGTATGGTGGTCAGCGCCCTGTCGCCGCGGCAATACCGCTCAATTTCTGTTTGTTAATATATCTGAGATTTATCTGTGCAGGAGATTTATATTGCAACGGGTCAGTAGCTCGGTCCAGAGGTTTAGTATTCAGGATGGTGATCAGCGCCCTGTCGCCGGGGCAATACCGCTCAATTTCCGTTTGTTAATATATCAGAGATTTAACTGTGCAGGAGATTTATATTGCAAAGGGTCAATAGCTCAGTCCAGTAGTTTTCACTTCCAGGGACTAGTTGGTGTGTATATAACGCAGACAGGTCCGATGAGGAGGGCCACCTCCAGTATTCGTCCTGGGTTGTATTAGATATTGGTGTAGGAGAGTGTCCCGGGATGTAAAGGGTTAACCCTTCAGGCTTGCGTTTCTGTCTCTCGGGGCTTGGTTGCTATCAAGCGTAGTCGGTGGAGCAGTCGTGCATATGGAAAGCAGTTTGTCCGCTGGAGAGCTGGACTTAAATGTTGGGAGTCTGGGACTGGAGGGGTTAATACCCCTTTCCCCCCCCCCCCAGTGGATTGTCAGTCGGGTTGGTGACCTTGATTTAGTTCCTGCTATTGGGGGGCGAGGGGGGGGAGAGAGTATCACCTACAAGGGGGTCAGCCCCGTCCTCCCCTGGAGCAGAGCTGTAAATCTGTAGCCGTTGTAAAATGGCTGCTTTCTATCGGCAACGTGGCTGTCTGGGGGCGTTGGAGTGGGGGAGTTGCCGTTATTGGCCGCTGCGCTGCCTTTCACCCAGTTCCCAGGGCAGGGGGGGTCTCCCTGATGGACTGAGTGGAGTGATATTAATATTGGGGGGGTCACAGCGGGTGCACGGTGCCGGCCAGCGGGGCTGCGCTAAGTGTATCTCCCCCCTTGAGGTAACCTTACCGCTCTTCGCTGGTCCTCCACGCGAGTTCCTGAGGGGTTCGACCAGGGGTGCTGGGTCTGCGATGTCTCGCCGATGTGGAGAACCCCGGCACAGGCTGTTCCTCTTCCGTGCGTCTCTCTTCTCCTCCGCTGCAGCAGGTCTCCCTGGGTGGTTGGGGTCCGGCCGCTGCACGCTCAGGAGCTCTCTGCCACTCGTCGCTGCCCTCCTGTCAGGATCTTCTTCCAGGCATTCACTGGTGTCTCAGCGCTGCTGGCTCCAAAGCCAACGGTTCGCAGGTGCCTTTCTCTCCTTCCCCCTACCCGGAAGTAGCGGCCGGTGTATTCAGCGGGAGTGGGCTCCCAGCTGGGATCGATGTACTCGCCTGTGCTTTCTCGCCGGAGCCCTCGCAGAGTCCCCTCAGAGCAGCCAGATGTGTTCCCCATCGGGTAGGTACCTCTTTTCGCGCTGCTGGTGGGTTAGGCAGACAGGATAATTGCAGGATATTCGGGGTCGCCACGGAACTCAGGTTCTATGCGTCCTCACAGCATGGCTGCTGGACACGCCCCCGCGAACTGTATCTTTAAAAAATATTTATGGGTTTCACCTGCCCTCCCAGTTGAGCAATTTTTCAGGGGTACACTTGTACTCTTGGTACACCAATTTTTCTGGCCCTCGCCTATACTGTTATCTAATTTTTCCAGCCTTCGCCTACACTCATGCTACACCAATGTTTCAGGGATTCGCCTATACTCTTGCTACATAAATGTTACAGGGGTCTGCTTATACTTCTGCTACATAAATATTACTGGGGTCTACTTATACTTTTGCTACAGAAATGTTACTGGGGTCCGTCTATACTTTTACTACAGAAATGTTACTGGGGTCTGCCTATACTTCTGCTACAGAAATGTTATAGGGGTCTGCCTATACTTCTGCTACAGAAATGTTACAGGGGTCTGCCTATACGTCTGCTACAGAAATGTTACTGGGGTCCGTCTATACTTTTACTACAGAAATGTTACTGGGGTCTGCCTATACTTCTGCTACAGGAATGTTACTGTGGTCTGCCTATACTTTTGCTACAGAAATGTTACTGGGGTCTGTCTATACTTTTACTACAGAAATGTTACAGAGGTCAGCCTATACTATGGGTGCACAAAGACTTCCCATCGTGGTGTTTTACCTATCTGACACAAATACACTGACTGACTAGGGCAGAAATGTGGGCCGAGGCCACGGTCCTTGCTGGGGTGAAACTCTTCCATGTTTGGGCACTCTGATTTCTTCCTGTGTAATACCATCTTTGTGCACTGACAGCATAGGAAAGCCCAAGGAACTCAAAGACTTCCTCTTGCAGTGTTGAGCTATCTGACACGTACACAGAATGAATTGTGTGGGGACACATGGATTTCCCATTGCTATGTAACTCAGGGCACCTTGGATCACACAAGGTGGAGGCTGGGACAGAGCCTGACCCAGGACCCACTCACATGCTTCCCACACAGAGTATTGCTGCATTGTGGAGATGTGTAGAAGTGCTGGCACCTGAGTCCCCTTTATGCCCACGTTTGCGGCTCCTGACAATTTTGTGATGGAGGTGGCACGGGATTGGAATGATGATCGTACGTCGATTTATCATCAATTCTCAACAGCATCATGAGCTATCACCCACACTTTCAAAGAGGGTCGCTGTCAAGGTGGAGGCTGGGAAAGAGCCTGACCCAGGACCCGCTCACATACTTCCCACACAGACTATAGCGGGTCCTGGTCATGGTTTCTTGGCCTTATTATGCCAAACACTCCTCCTGCATGGAGTCAGGGGATCAGCACTGGGCAACATGTATTTTCTCTCGTGTTACCACAGTTATCTGAGGCACTGGTTTGGGCCAAACAAAAGGAGCAATACTGCATTAATGAGACGTTCACTACTGTACTAGCATCAGAGTCCACTTTATGCCCACGATTGCTGAGAATGTGGGCAGAGGCCGTGGTCCTCGGCGGAGTGAAAGTCTGCCTTGTTTGGGCACTGTAATTGCTTCATGTTTAATACTTTCCTTGGGTTCCTTTGGCTCGCCTATGCTGTGGGTGCACAAAGACTTCCCATAGCGGTGTTTTACCTGTCTTGCACAAATACACTGACTGACTTGAGTAGGGTGCAGAGTGCAGATGGCTTTCCCCTTGCAGTGTTTATTGAGCTATCTGACACCTATACAGAATGAATTGTGTGAGGATACATGGATTTCCCATTGCTATGTAACTCAGGGCACCTTGGGTCACACAAGGTGGAGGCTGGGACAGAGCATGACCCAGGGCCTGCTCACATACTTCCCACACAGACTATAGCGGGTCCTGGTCATGGTTTCTTGGCCTTGTTATGCCACCTCCTCCTCCTGCTTGGGGTCAGGGGATCAGCACTGGGCAACATGTATTTTCTCTCGTGTTACCACAGTTATCTGAGGCACTGGTTTGGGCCAAACAAAAGGAGCGTTACTGCATTAATGAGACGTTCACTGCTGTACTAGCATCTGAGTCCGCTTTATGCCCACGATTGCTGCGGGTGTGGGCAGCCCTGGGGGAAATGCAACTGCGCCAGGTTTGGCCCGTGGAACTTCTTCCTGGTTAATCCAGTCTTTGGAGCGGTGAAAGCAACCGTAACAGATTTAATGAGACGTTCACTGCTGTACTAGCATCGGAGTCCGCTTTATGCCCACGATTGCCTAGGGTGCGGGCAGAGGCCTATGTCCTGGGGGAAATGCAACTGCGGAGGTGGCACGGGATTGGAATGATGATCGTACGTCAATTTATTATCAATTCTCAACAGCATCATGGGCTATCACCCACACTTTCAAAGAGGGTCGCTGTCTGGCCCTGCCAACCCTCTGCAGTGTGTGCCTCCGGTTCCTCCTCATCCAGTACGCCCTTATAAATAGACATGAGGGTGGTGTGGCTATGAAGCGAGCGTGTGGCATGAGGGCAGCTGAACGCTGCGCGAGGAAACTTTTGGGTGCGCTGTGGACGCAGGATCGTGCGGGGGGGGGGGTGTTTGAATAGCAATGCCAGCATGTAACCCAGGAGAAGAGGCAGCGGTCTCACCCGCAGGCAGTGATTGTCCTTGGTTGCAGGTAGTGTGGTGCTTAGCTAAGGTGTGCCTTGCTAATGAGGGTTTGTCCGAAGTAAAAATTGTTAGCGGGTGACGCCAGACTCTTGCTCCCATTTTGGCTTAATAGTGGGACCTGGGAGCCTCAGATGCAGCCATGCATGCTGCCCCTGCCCTTCCTTATTTGGTTCTGTGGTGTTTCCATGACTTTCTGAGGTTTTCCAGTGTTTCACAAGTCATGACCTATGCGGAGCATCGGTCCTATACAGAAATGCTCGAGTCGCCCATTGACTTCAATGGGGTTCGTTATTCGAAATGAGCTCTCGAGCATTGCGAAAAGTTCGACTCCAGCAACGAGCACCCGAGCATTTTGGTGCTCGCTCATCTCTAGTAAAAACCTCTCGCACCCAATATCATTTTATTTTTGCCATATATGTCAAACAACAAATAGGAGTTTAAAAAAATTGGACAACATAATAAAGAAAAGAAGCCTATCCACTACGAAAGGGTTAATGCAAGCTTGAATACAAGAATTTCTGTCAGCAAGGTCATGTGCAAAGTTTAAATAATAAGATACAGAGGATGGATAAGTGCTGGATGGTGATGCTCTAAATTCGGTTTATCATTTAAAATTGGTTTAACCCCTTAACGACCGCCCCATCGGGAAACTACGTCCTGCTGTTGCAGGACGTGTATGGAGGGAGGTAGCGCTGCTATCTCCCTCCATACAGCGCGGGCATCAGCTGTTTATTACAGCTGACACCCGCGGGCAATAGCCGCGCTCGGACGTTCGGCCGATCGCGGCTATTAACCCTTTAAATGCCGCTGTCAATTCTGACAGCGGCATTTAAATCCCCCGAACGCTGTTCGGGGGTCCCGCACGCCCCCCCCCCTCCCTCCGCGGTGAGATCGGCGGAGCTGTGCAGGTGTCATGGCAGCCGGGGGCCCAATGAATGGCCCCAGGGCTGCCTTAGCAGACTGCCTATCAAGCCATCCACACAGGGTGGCTTCATAGACTGCATGTAAAAAAGCAGTATGACGTAATGCTATAGCATTACGTCATACTGCAGGAGCGATCAAAGCATCGCATGTTAATGTCCCCCAGGGGGACTTCAAAGTAAAGTAGAAAAAAAGATCAATAAAGTTTTTTTAATTGTTAAAAAAAAAAAAAAGTTATAAAAGTTTAAATCACCCGCCTTTTGCCATATCCATTATTAAAAAATCAAAATCATAAAATAAAAATACATACTTGGTATCGCCGCGTCCGTAAAAGTCCAATCTATCAAAGTAGTGCATTATTTTTCCCGCACGGTGAACGTCGTGTGAAAAAAAAAAATAAAGAACGCCAGAAATACACTTTTTTAGTTACCCTGTCTCCCAGAAAAAATGCAATAAAAAGTGATCAAAAAGTCGTATGTATTCCAAATTGATACTATCGGAAACTACAGGACATCCCGCAAAAAATGAGCTCTGGCTCAACTACATCGACAAAAAAATAAAAAAGGTATTGCGCGCACAAAATGACCGCAGAAAATAGTTGAAAAAAATTAAATATCTTAAATTAAAAAAAATAAATTACTACAGCAAAAAAAATACTATATAAGTTTGGTATCGTAGCAATCGTACTGTCCCATAGAATAAGAATATCAGGTCATTTTTGTTGCAATTTGTGTGCTGTAGAAACAGGACGCACCGAAAGATGGTGGAATGTCATTTTTTTTCCATTTCTCTCCGCTAAGAATTTTTTAAAAGTTTTTAAGTAAATTATATGGTACAATAAATAGTGCCATTGAAAAATACAACTCATCCCGCAAAAAACAAGCCCACAAACAAGCGACATCGATGGATAAATAAAGGAGCTACGATTTTTTAAAAGGGAGTAGGAAAAAACAAAAATGGAAAAAAGCAAAAAAGCTCCGTCACTAAGGGGTTAAATATTGTTAGTATCGTCAATTCACAATTCTGATGTCTAATGGGATATATTTTATTTTCAGATTTCATGCTTCAGGCTAAAACAACATCTCATTAGGTGCAGAGGGGTTTTTTTACAATTGACAATAGTTTTTAAGAGTTATATGCTAAAAGTCATTGTCACCACAGGCTTTCAAATTTGAAAAAAGTAATATCCCTAGTATGGGGGGCAGGTGTGACTTAGTTATGATGAGCAGTTTGGGCAGCGGAAGGCGATTAGGCCCAATATCCGGAGGAATCACAAGGATATTGGACTCTGAAGGTGATGGCTCTGTCGCGTTACGGACAGCTCTTTCAGGAGGGATCGGGGGCAACCGCCTTATCTGGTGGGGCTAACATGGCTGGTTTCTTTGGATCGTTGTCAGGACGCAAGCCAGGTCCGGGTCAGAAAGGGGATGTGAGCTGTTTTGTTGGGGGTAGTTGGTTATTGTGGCAGGGGGATGTTTGCAATTTTGTTTTTTTTTCCACACAAAGGGAATGATTCACCTTCATTGGCCTGGATTCTGGGCCATTCCTTAGTGTATTGGGCAGTAAAAAGAGCAAGATTGTGGCATAATGGGTGACAGCTAGGATTTACACAGGAAACTGCCTTTGATTCATTGGTTGGGTTTTCAGGGGTATAAAATGGTTTCGGGTGCTGCCAGAAGTGAATGGTTATGCGGCTAGGAATGGAGTGCCTGACGTGTTGGTGCTGCATGTGGGGGAGAATGACCTCAACAGTAGCCCAGCTAAAGAATTTCGGCCAATTCATCCAAACTTTGTGTCTTGGTTTTTATTGTATTATGGTGGGGAGAGTTGGTTACAGCGGTAGTGACTCTGACTTACCCGGGTCAAGCGCTCCTAACACAGGAAGAGAAATATGATGTCATAGGAATCACTGAAACTTATTTATGGGAAACAGACTTATCCTTTTAGTGACGAAGCCTGTCTGCGCCTTAGTGATGGAGTCAAATTTTTGAAATCCCTTTAACATTAAATAACTCTGTAAAGGTTTTGCATATCCAAGTGAATCTGACATTGTTTTTTCACCACATGTTGTACTTCATTTAGGTGATATAAATAGACCGATAGAATTTGTGTATATTTATTAGTGTCAAAATTGGGAAAATTTTACAAAAAAAGTTTTTTTTCACATTTTCAACTGCAATATCCCAAATATGTGCAAACATACAGTACACATAAGACATATATTTCCATCAGTTTACTTTATTCTGGATGCACATTTGACAAACTTTAGTTGTTTTTGTTAACCATTTTGGAGATGTACAAATTTAACATTGCTTATCAACATTTCGAGAAACACTTTGTTTTCCTACATCAAGCCAAGATTGCAAAGGCTCATAGGTGTCCCTCTTGGTGCTCTCCAGGTGAGCCGACTGTCTTCAGTGTCATCCTCATGGCTGAAAGAGCATTCTCTTCCTGATATCGTTGGTTGAATACACAGCCTCCAGCAAAAGAATGCTGTGATCGGCTCAGGACCGTTGCCTGAGCTAATCACAACCAGCACTTGATCCAATTGATCAATTGAGCCAATTACAGCCATTCAATGATGTCATTGTAAAAAGTAAAGTAAAGTCAGAAGACATTTATTCATTGAATGGCTGTGATTGGCTCATCAACTGCTGGCTGTGACGGTCCTGAGCCAATCACAGTATTCTCTTGCTGGAGGCAGCGTATTCAACCCATGTCACCAGGAAGAAAATATTCTTTCAGTCGTGAGGACGACCCTGAAGACTACCAGCACACCTAGAGAGCAGCGAGAGGGACAAGGACACCGCCTGCGAGGCGAGCATTAAGACACCCCCTGAAAATAAGACACTGTGCCTCTGTTAGGGCAAAAATTAATATAAAACAGTGTCTTATTTGGGGGAAAACGTTTGGGACGTTTGGTATGCTTCTATGAAGAGGTGCATCTTTGAGGCACGTCTGAAGTTCTGTGCATTGGAGATTGTCCGGATGTTTGGGGGCAGAGCGTTCCAGAGGATTGGTGCTGCACTAGAAAAGGCCTGGAGGTGAGTGTGTGAGGTTCATGTTAGAGGAGTGTTCAGTCTGAGTGTGTTAGCAGACAGAATGTCAATTAAATTGGTCGCAGATTTGGTGCTGTGTATTTTCTCTATTGAGGTCAATGGGGAATTAAAAATCCATAATAAATCCAAAACGTTACAGATTTCACTGTGGATTTCCAATATATCCACAGCAAAATTTGCAGAAAAGTAAACATTAAATTAAAAAAAAGTAGTAAAATACTAATACTCCCCACTCCCTTAATATCCTTCTCCATCTTTTCCCAACTCCCATGCAGAAGCTTGCCTACTTCATTGCCAGGCTCTGCATCCTGCTCTCCAACAATGTTGTGTCAATATATATATACATTTGATCACTGCAGCCAATCACAGGCTAGAGTGGTCACATAGGTCTAGATGTCATTGCTGGGACCAGGAAAGACTGGTGGGAGATCAGGTTAACCACTGTGCAAGTGCGTGGAGGTGGTGAGTGAATTTTTTTTTTGTTAAAAAATTGATTCACAGCAGCAAAATGGTGCAGATTTGCCAACGTGGAAGTCTCTGCAGATTTGCTAGAGAAAAAACAGATGGAATTTCCATAGCAAATCCATCCTTTGGGAACATACCCTTCACTGTATTCATTATACCCTCATTGTATAGGATTTCTACTGTTTCTCAATATCACATTTAAGTAGAATATTTGTGCTTATATATACTAAGACTTGTGCATATACAGTAGTGTCTTGACTAGAGATGAGCGAGCACCAAAATGCTCGGGTGCTCGTTACTCGAGTCGAACTTCCCGCGATGCTCGAGGGTTCGTTTCAAGTAACGAACCCCATTAAAGTCAATGGGCGACTCGAGCATTTTCGTATATAGCCGATGCTCGCTAAGGTTTTCATTTGTGAAAATCTGGGAAATTCACGAAAGTGATGGGAACGACACAGAAACGGATAGGGCAGGCGAGGGGCTACATGTTGGGCTGCATCTCAAGTTCCCAGGTCCCACTATTAAGCCACAATAGCGGCAAGAGTGGCCCTCTCCCCCCCCCCCCCCCCCCCGCACTGTCAGCATAAAGATCGTTCTCCTCTGCCACAGCTGTAACAGCTGTGGCAGAAAAGAACGATGTTAGCCCATTGAATTCAATGGAGCCGGCAATACAGCCGGCTCCATTGAAAGCAATGGGCTGCCGGCGAGTGCGGGATGGATTTTCGGGAAGGGCTTAAAAATATAAGCCCTTACCTGAAAATCATCCTAAAATGTGTAAAAATAAAAATTTATGTCAGCATAAAGATCGTTCTCCTCTGCCACAGCAATACAGCCGGCTCCATTGAAAGCAATGCGCTGCGGGCGATTGCGGGATGAATTTTCGGGAAGGGCTTAAATATATAAGCCCTTCCCTGCAATTCATCCAGAAATGTGTAAAAATAAAAAAATATATATACTCACCCGTTCCGGCAGACGGAGTTCAGTGGCGGCCGGCGGCAGTTCTCTGAACTGCTCTCTGTAGTATTTAAAATCCCCGCCTGCTGAATGAGCTGCCTCTGATTGGTCACAGCCTGACCAATCAGAGGCAGCTCTCACTCACACCCATTCATGAATTCATGAATGGGTGTGAGTGAGTGCTGCCTCTGATTGGCTCAGTGCAGGGACCAATCAGGGGCAGCTCTCACTCACACCCATTCATGAATTCATGAATGGGTGTGAGTGAGAGCTGCCTCTGATTGGTGAGGCTGTGACCAATCAGAGGCAGCTCATTCAGCAGGCGGGGATTTTAAATCCCCACCTGCTGAATACTACAGAGAGCAGTTCAGGAGAACTGCCGGCCAGACGCGTCTGAACTCCGGCTGCAGCGGAAAGGTGAGTATACATTTTTTTTTTTTTTACACATTTCTGGATGAATTGCAGGGAAGGGCTTATATATTTAAGCCCTTTCCGAAAATTCATCCCGCGATCACCCACAGCGCATTGCTTTCAATGGAGCCGGCTGTATTGCCGACTCCATTGAATTCAATGGGCTAACATCGTTCTTCTCTGCCACAGCTGTTACAGCTATAGCAGAGGAGAACGATCTTTATGCTGACATTTGTTGTTTTTTTTTTTACACATTTTAGGATGATTTTCAGGTAAGGGCTTATATTTTTAAAGGGGTTGTCCCGCGGCAGCAAGTGGGTCTATACACTTCTGTATGGCCATAATAATGCACTTTGTAATGTACATTGTGCATTAATTATGAGCTATACAGAAGTTATAAAAAGTTTTATACTTACCTGCTCCGTTGCTAGCGTCCTCGTTCCCATGGAGCCGACTAATTTTCGCCCTCCGATGGCCAAATTAGCCGCGCTTGCGCAGTCCGGGTCTTCTTATCTTCTCAATGGGGCTCCGTGTAGCTCCGTGTAGCTCCGCCCCGTCACGTGCCGATTCCAGCCAATCAGGAGGCTGGAATCGGCAATGGACCGCACAGAAGCCCTGCGGTCCACGGAGACAGAGGATCCCGGCGGCCATCTTCAGCAGGTAAGTATGAAGACGCCGGACCGCCGGGATTCAGGTAAGCGCTGTGCGGGTTGTTTTTTTAACCCCTGCATCGGGGTTGTCTCGCGCCGAACGGGGGGGGGTTAAAAAAAAAAAAACCCATTTCGGCGCGGGACAACCCCTTTAAGCCCTTCCCGAAAATTCATCCTGAGATCGCCGGCAGCCCATTGCTTTCAATGGAGCCGGCTGTATTGCCGGCTCCATTGAATTCAATGGTCAGTGCTCGTTTAATCGAGACGAGCATCTCGAGCACCCTAATACTCGAACGAGCATCAAGCTCGGACGAGTATGCTCGCTCATCTCTAGTCTTGACATACCAGTTTAATTTGTTCCGAGACGGAGCACTTAAGCCAAAAAACTCGTATATCAAAGCACTTTTCCCCATTGAAATGAATTGAAATGCCATTAATGTGGAACGCATTAATGGCGTTTCAATTGGGAAACTACCAGTAAAAAAATCAATACTCACCTACCGCCGGCATTCCGCGATGGTCTGCGGCACTGCTGCAGGCTGTCACGTCGTCCTCCATGCCAACAGAGCATTGCTTTCTGGATGCAAGACTTGAATGCCCCGCCTCCAGCAAGCTAATGCTCTGATTGGTTAACTCAGCGCCGCATCAGCCAATGAAAGCCGGCGCTGGGTTATCCAATCACAGCTATTGAATGAGGGTTGTCACTGTAACTTGTCACGTCAGAGTGGGATTTGGTCAGGCTGTCACCGTTTCACTGTTCTGGGTGCGGTTTTAGGTGCAAGGATGGATGATGGATGCAAAGATGGATGCATGGTTTTAATTTTTTTTTCTTTACTGCTGCTAATGCTGCACATTCATTGCAATGGGGCCAGAAGAGATGGCTGAGGTGTTCAATGGAATTGGGCGGGGTCAGGACACTGCCAATGAGTTCAATAGAGGTGGGTGGGGCCTGGGCAGTAGCTAAGCTGGGCCAGGAGAGACTGTTTTTTTTTTTGTTCTCCTGTCATCAGGAGCGTGCACACAGAGGGGAGAGGCGCAGGGTATTGTGGGAAGGCAGCACAAAGGCACCATCTTTGAAAGCTACTTTCCACATCGGATTTCAAAGTAGGAAACAGACATAGCTGATATGCCTGCTGTTTTGAACCCATGTATGCTGTGTGCTATAATGCTTAGTGAAAGGAAAGCATTACTATTATAAAACAATTTTACCCTGCATGGCCGGACAACCCCTTTAAGAGAAGCCTAAGATCACTGTAAACTCTTTGCTTCAGGCCATATTGCAAATTGCTTTATTTCTTCAAACCTATTGAATTCCCTACTGAACATCATGTGTTACCTAATAACATGATAATGACATTGGCATAGCACCAACACAGTAGTAGTGCTACAGGGACTGTCTTATTAATAAGTATACTGGATATAGTACCTATACAGTGAAACAACAGTTACTAACTTTGTAAGGTTGAATTCATATTTTAGCATTTTTGACAGTCAAAAAACACACAAGAGACCCCATGTGAATCCATTTATTGAGCAGTGAAATACAATGGATGTCAGAGCACATAGCATGCTCCTTGTCAGATACATGACATACACGATACCCTCCTTGGCATCCATTAGTATATAAATATCATAATAGAGCAGAAGTCATAAAAAATAAATCACTATAAAAAAAACACTATCTGATTACTCTGGAGATTTACAAATCTGAAATGATAAGGAGCTAAAGAGAAGCCAGTCATGGCTATACCTTAGGAAAGTGTAAACCAGGAAGATGTATGAAAGAAGATCCTCGAAGAACAAAATCTATGCACCAGGATGTCTGAATGTATTCTGCTATTCACTTGGGCTTGTTCAGAGACTTTGGAGACAATGATCTGCTTGGATTGGGCTCCATATGAACTACTTCTTGTATGAGGTTAGTACTGGACGAGGGTCAAGGTGACATCTCCTCCAACCTCAATCATGTTAATCTGGTTAAAAGGTAGACGATGGACATAGTTGAATAATTTTGCTCCATTAGAATAGATTCCGAAAGATCCTCCCTCATTCTTGATTTCAATCTGGTAGTAAATATATAGAATAAGACATCAATGATTATTTATTGGTGTTCACAAATACAACTTCTTTAACCCCCCAAACCCCCTTCCCCCCCCCCCCCCACACACACACACACACACACACACACAGAGTATAGGATGAGCTGTGTTCATTTTTCGGGAAAAGGACATTACAGTTTTGGACAAACAGAGCTTGTTCCACTTTAAACAGCTGTAGCTCTGGTTTTATCAGTGCTACCGACATGCTTTTAGTGTTGGTTTAAACGCAAGGTTCTTGGCTTTAAATTCCCACCATGTCCATTAAGCAAGAGCCATTTGAAGTGGAGTCAGGAAAACTGAATATACATTTGCTATCTCATTCTGTGCACAGCAGAGGGGAAGAGCAGGCAGCAGAGAACAGATCTGTGATTCTGTTCTCCTGCAACAGTAGAGGGATACATGGACTTATCTTCCTGTTATAACGTTCCTTCCTTATTAAAGAACGTACAGTATTTACTCTCTGATTGTGACATATGGAGGGTTTTTTTTACCCCAGAAAAAGAGTGAGAAGTAGAGCATTTGTTCATCTAATCCACTCCTCTCCACTATTTACCCCCTATAGCTGCAGCAGTTATTGCTGACCGTAGCATCTTAATGTTTTTACAGAAATACATTTGAAAAAGGTTTTTCTTCTTACACAATGCTTTACATTTTGACAAACATAAAAAGAAGATTAAAACTACACATAATTGGTATCACCACATGCATAACAACCCATAATATAAAATATTGCATTATTCATCTATTGTGGTAAATTCCTTAAAAAAAACTGAAAAGGAAAATGGCAAAATAGCCATTATCTATTCATCTTACTGTAATGCTACACACAATCTGTGGACAGGGGTGACACTGTTTTTGGAAGGAAGCAGACTAATTCTGGACAAGCCCTTAAACTTTGATAACATCTACTGTTCCTACCTGAAAGCTTTGCCCAGGTATGAATGGCATATATGACATTGTTCTTTCCTCAGGACCCCAAGTGCCTCTGTCCTGAGTGTTTCTTACTACTGCTCCTTCTCGGAAGCGCGGGTTGACATGAAGGTGAATATTCCTTGTTCTGCTATTTAAAAGATTGATGTGGAACCTAGAAAGGTGCAATGTCATAGGTCAGCACACTTCAGACTCACAGTTTTGTGCATTAAGTTAAAGATGTATCTTGAATAGGGCATCAATAGCAGATTAGTGTGGTTCTGCATCCAGGACCCTTGCTGATCAGCTGTTTCCCCGGGTTGCTTTTCTAGTGTACAGAACTGTTGTTTTCCTGTAAGCAGTCACCTGTATACATTGTATAGTGACCTAGAATGGTACTGCAGGTTGAGTCCCATTCACATCCATGGGGACCCTTGCAGCTAAATTATGACAAGCAGGGACTCCCTTTAATTTTGTGTAAACCAAGGGAGAAATGTTGCTCTTGATGTGATATCCTGTTTCTGACCTCTGCTTGTACAACCTGCTTTTATACCATCCACTGTTGCAACCTTCAGCAATTGAATTGAATTCAGCTCAGAATTGAAATGTTATTCATTAGAAGAAAATTATTCCTAGAGGCCATCCTCCATATATAGAGAACATGAGCAAAATCACTTTTTATTGCATTGTGAACTTTATTTTTATTACCGCACACTTCTCATGAATCCTGTCAACCCATAAGACATAGACCCTAGAGCTTTGCACCCATGTCTTCTCCAGATGGGGTTGTCTGCTGTTGGAATTTTTGGGCCCCTTATCGTGCCAAAGTCTGAGCCAATCTGTGGATCATATGGTATTTTGGTTGGACAGTCGGACCCCGAGCATGCTACACCTGCGCTCTGCTGTGGCCACCATTGGCTGCACTCTACATATGCTGCATGCAAACCCTACAGACTTTATTAATCCATGAAGACACACACCTGTCTGCTCCATAAGGGATATTTCCCATAATAATAACTCTTCCATTCCTGCCGAAATTTGTCTGGAGAGCAGCCTGAAAGGGCATTACCTGGGGAGATGAAAGATGAACATCATCTTAAATACAAATGGTTTCTACAAGGAATCTTTAGCGTAAAGGTAAGAAAAAAACATAGTCTGGTATAGTCAACAAGTAAAGTAGAATAAATTACAATCATACCGGGTTATACATGGTCACAGGTGCTTTCTGTGGCTGAAATGATTAGAAGAAATCATAAAGATACAGTGGTAGTATACAGGCAACTATCCATATATAATATATTTGTTCACTCACCATGGGAGCCCCAAAGACAGGAGGTGCAGCCATACTTGGTACCTAAAGCAATAAATACATTTATTGAGCTATACGATATATGTGTGCTCCATAGGAACACCATAAACTACTGTATTCAAAATCACTACCATATGCAACTTGTGGTGAATAATTAGTTTTGGCACTGATATGCCAAAAGTCACGGGACGGGAACTAATATTGTGTAAGATCCTTCTGGCCACAGGTGAAGTTCAGCAACTCGACGTGATATTGATTCTACAAGTGGACAGGAGACGTCTAGAGCAAAGGTGTCAAACACAAGGCCCGCGGGCCGAATCCGGCCCGCCGCCTCATTTTCTGTGGCCCGCCGGCTGTGCACAAAGTTCCCTCACCTCTGTGCTGCTGTCAGTAGGCGATCTTCTCTCGGCTTGTTCTGTCTAGTGCAGACAGTAATAGAGGAGTGCCGATAGCACACTGACAACGGCCGCGGAGGAGGGAAGAAGACTGCAGAGAACATGAGAGCCACGCTGAGGAGGAGCAGCTGCAGGGTGAGAGCCTGGTCACCGCTGACCTACCCTCACTGGCCCTTCCTCTGTTCATGGCTGCAGGCCTGGGAGACATCAGGGGCCCAAGAAGGACTGAGAGCAGCCAGCACACCTGCCAGTGGGACCATATTGGATGCAGGTAAGTATAAAAATGTGTATAAAAATGCAGAAGTGTCCATGTGTGTGTATATATATATATGTGTGTGTGTGTGTATATATATATATATATATATATATAATATATATGTGTGTGTGTCTGTGTGTATGTGTGTGTGTGTCTGTGCGTATATGTGTGTGCGTCTATGCGTATATATGTATAATAGTGTGCGTCTATGCGCGTAATAGTGTGCGTCTGTGTGCGTAATAGTGTGCGTCTGTGTGCATATATGCGTAATAGTGTGCGCATGTGTGTGTAATAGTGTGCGTCTGTGCGCATATGTGCGTAATAGTGTGCGCGTGTGTAATAGTGTGCTTCTGTGCGCATGTGTGTGTAATAGTGTACTTCTGTGCGCATATGTGCATAATAGTGTGCGCATATGTGCGTAATAGAGTGCGTCTCTGCGCATATGTGCCTAATAGGGTGCGTCTGTGCGCATATGTGCCTAATAGGGTGCGTCTGTGCGCATATGTGCGTAATAGAGTACGTCTGTGCGCATGTGTGCGTCTGTGCGCATGTGTGCGTAATAGTGTGCGTCTGTGCGCATATGTGCGTAATAGAGTACGTCTGTGCGCATGTGTGCGTCTGTGCGCATGTGTGCGTAATAGTGTGCGTCTGTGCGCATGTGTGCGTAATAGTGTGCTTCTGTAAGAATGTGTGTGTAATAGTGTGCATCTCTGTTATATGTGTGTGTGATAGTGTGCGCCTGTATATATATATATATATATATATATATATATATATATATATATATATATAGCGTGCACCACTGGCCACTATGGAGAACCTTTTTACCAATCAGGCCACTGTGGGGTTCAGTTTTACTATACAGTCTCACAATTAGAATCGGCACTATGAAGGCAAACCTAAGGCTGATGTGGCCCTCGGTGAAAATGAGTTTGACACCCCTGGTCTAGAGGGATGTTAAGCCATGTTGTCTGGATAGCCACCCACAGCTCTGGGGTATTTGTAGGTACACGATCTTGGGTGTGAATGGACATCTCAACCACATCCCATAAATGCTCGATTGGGCTCATGTCAGGTGTATATGCACACCATTCATAGGAACTCTCCAGAATGCTCCTCAAACCAATTCTTGACAAATTGGGCCTGATAACACGGTGCATTATCCTGCTACAATATCCCATCATTGTGAGGATGCATGAAATCCATAAAGCGGCTGTAAATGATCACCAAATAGTAAAACTTAGCAGGAATTAGTCAATAATGGGTTTAGGCGGGCCAGTGGACCCACCACATGGCAAGAAAACACACCTCACACCAGTATGGAACCACCACCAGCCTGCATAGGGTCTTGTTGACAACTAGGGTCCACGATTTAATGGGGTCTGCATCACACACAAACCCTACTATTAGCCCGAAACAATTGGTACTGTGAATCATCAAACCACGTCACATGTTGTCAGCCCTCCAGGGTCCAGTTAGCAACCTCACGAGCCAAGGGGAGGCACTGTGTTTAGTGTTGTGATGCTAACAAAGGCACTCTAGTGGGTCTTCTGCTCTCACACCCCATGGAAGCTGAAGAACACTGCATTCACCTGCGAAATATGCTTGTGAGAGTTTATGCATTGAATGTGGATGTGCTTTCTGCTAGCGTAGCTTGCCCGTTCACACAAAGCATTTCAGTCAGATGCTATGGGTTGCAATCATTAAGTACTACAGATGAGCGAGCACGCTTGGATAAGGCAGTTACTCGAGCGAGCATCGCTCTTCTCGAGTAACTGCATTCTCGTCTGAGCAGGCTCGGGGGGGTGGCGGGGGTGAGCGGGGTGTAGCGGGGGGGGAGAGAGAGATCTCAAGCCCCCCCCCCCCGAGCCTGCTCGGACGAGTATGCAGTTACTCGAGAAGAGCGGTGCTCGAGTAACTGCCTTATCCGAGCATGCTCGCTCATCTCTATTAAGTACCCATGAGTAGTCACAGTGATGTCCACTGTTGGTGGTAAGGCCATCAATGACATTTTCTGTGTACACACGTGACACTGTTGGCCAAGGTATGCTAAACACCTGAACAACTTTAGAAATGGAATGTCCCATCCTTCTGGCACTCACTATCATGCCTCGTTTAAACTCTGATAATTCACATTGCCTTGGTATGAGCATGCTAGCCAGAGTGCAACCTCACTCACAAGATAACACATCACTACTTATATAGGTGTGGGTGTTCCCAAGCTGTCATCTGAGGTAATGTCACTTCATTATCATTTAACATTCTTATATCCCATGACTTTTGGCATGTCAATGTATTTATAATAATAATTCTTATTTGTATAACGTCCACTTATTCCGCAGCGCTTTTATGCATGGGACAACACAGACAATACAACAATTACATGTGATATACAATCAGTTTAAAACAAATGGGGTGGGGGTGATACAGGAGGTACAAGGGGGGGAGATGAGGCATGGGGGAACACAGGCAGTACAGGAAATACATGTGAAATCAGTTATTAGGAGGCAAACAGGGTTGGTAAGGAGGTGCAGGGGTAGAATTTGTGTGCGATAGGCAGGGTGGAAGGTATGGGGAGCCATAGGGAGGGGCAGGGGGACTGGGTCAAGAAATTTGGTATGCTTCCCTAAAGAGGTGCGTTTTTAAGACACGCCTTAAATTTAGTGTATCAGGGATTGTACAGATGCCTTCGGGTAGAGCGTTCCAGAGGATGGGTGCTGCTCTGGTGAAGTCCGGGAGGCGAGCATGTGAGGTTTGTATTAGAGGGGTGTTTAGTCTGTGTATGTTAGCGGATTGGAGTGTGCAGGCTGGATGGTGTATGGACAGGAGGGAGGCAATGTACGGTGGCACGGCGCCATGGAGAGCTTTGTAGGTGAGGGTGAGGAGTTTAAATTTAGTCCTGGAGTGGATGGGCAGCTAATGCAATGACTGGCATAGTGCAGAGGCGTTTGAGAAATGACTGGATAGAAAAATAAGCCTAGCTGCCGCATTTAATATGAGTTGGAGAAGGGAGAGTCTGGTGCAGGGAAGGCCAATGAACAGCGAGTTGCAGTAGTCAAGTCAGGAGTAGATGAGGGTGACGACGAGTGTGTTTAGTGTGTCCGTTGTGAGGAACAGCCGGATTTTAGCAATATTTCTGAGATGCAGGTGGCATGTTCGGGCCAGGGATTGGATGTGGGGGGTAGAGGAGAGGTCAGAGTCTAGTGTGACCCCAAGGCATTGGACATGCTGTTTGGGTGTTATTATGATGCCTGACACTAGAATGGAGATGTTGTGGGAAGGTTGGCTGGAAGACGTAAAGATGAGAAGCTCAGTTTTAAAGAGGTTACGTTTGAGAAAAAGGGAACGCATAGTATTAGAGACAGCAGACAGACAGTCAGTCATATTTTGGAGAAATGGCTGAGAGATATCATGGGAAGAGGTGTATAACTGGGTGTTGTCAGTGTAGAGATGGTATTGGAGGCCGAATTTGCAGATGGTTTGTCCAATTGGGGCTGTGTAGATAGAGAAGAGATGGAGACCAAGGACCGAGTTCTGGGGGACCCCGACATCGAGAGGAAGTAGAGAGGAGATAGAGCCAGCAAAGGAGACACTGAAAGAGCGGTTAGAGAGGTAGGAGGAGAGAGCGGTGTCCTTTAGGCGGATAGAGCGAAGCATAGTGAAAAGGAGGTCATGGTCAACAGTGTCAAATGCAGCAGAGGTCAAGGAAGATTGATAGTGAGTAGTCGCCTCACAGCTTTGCCATCATCAGGTCATTTTGATACTTTTGTGAGAGTAGTTTTGGTCAAATGTAGGGGGCAAAAAACAAACTGGAGAGTGTTGAGGAGAGAGTTGTCAGAGGGGAAACGAGTGAGGTGGGAGTAGACCAGGCGTTCTAGTAATTTGAGATGAAGTGGAGGTAAGAGATGGGTCGGTAGTTGGCAGCATCGGTCGGGTCAAGTGTTGTTTTTTTTAGCAGAGGGGATATGATGGAGTGTTTGAATAAAGAGGGGAAGGTGCCAGAGGTTAGGAAGAGGTTGAAAATGGTGGTGAGGTGGGTAATGGCAGACGGGAAAGGGACCAGAGGAGATGAGAGGGAAGACGGTCGCTAGCGCAGGTGGAGGGCCAAGCTGCAGAAAGCAGTCTGGAGACTTCTTCCTCTGTCATTAGTTCTAACATAGAAAGTGAGTGCTTGATGGATGCAGTGCAGAGGAGACCGGGATTGGGGCTAGCTTCTTTTCAAATGTTGTCGATTTTTTACTTTGAAATAGGTGGCTAGTTCTTCAGCACTGAGGGCCGTCACGGAGGTCTGTACTTTGGGGCTGAGGAGGGAGTGGCAGGTGTCAAAGAGTCGCTCGGGGTTGTGGGATAGTGAGGAGGCGAGGGAGGTGAAATAAACTTGTTTGGCATGGTGAAGGGCTAGGTTAAAAGTTTTAAGCATGAATTTTAAGTGAAGGAAGTCTGCGGGCTGCTTTGATTTTCTCCACAGTTGTTTGGCGCATCTAGACACCACTGAGGGTGATGCGGTAGTGTTCAGCACCCAGTTTAGGGCAGGAGAGGAGGGAGATAGGGGAGAGGGAGGACTCGATGGTCTCAGTGAAATGATGGGTGTAGACGGTCTAGAGGTTCCTAGAGGTTCCATAGATGGAGAAAGAAAGGAGGTTGTGATCTGAGAGTGGAAGAGGGGAGTTAGTAAAGTGGGAGGCAGAGTAGAGGAAGATTAAATCAAGAATGTTGCCGTCTCTGTGAGCGGTGGAGTCTGAAAGTTGTGATAGGCCAAGGGAGGAGGTGAGCTGGGAGGCAGATGAGGTGCTGGGGTCGTTATTAGGGATATTGAAATCACCAAGGATGAGGGTTGGGATTTCACAGGATAGGAAGGGGAAAGCCAGGTGGCGAAGTGGTCTAGGAACAGGTGGGTGGGACTTAGGGGTCGGTAGATAACTGCAACGTGCAGGGACAGTGGATGAAAGAGTCATAGGGTGTGGACTTCGAATGACTGGAAGGTGAGAGAGGGTACTGGGGGAATGACTTGGAAGGTACAGTATGGCGATAGGAGAACGCCTACTCCTCCACTGTGCCGGTAATCCGATCTAGGGGTATGGAAGAACCTGCAGGCCATCATAGGACAATGCAGCGGGGGAGGGAGAATCGGACTGCTGTATCCTTGTTTCGGTGAGGGTGAGCAGGTTGAAGTGTTTGGTGATAAACAGATTGTGAATAGTTGGGAGTTTGTTGCACATGGATTAGGAGTGCCATAGGGCGCATTTGAATGGGGCATGGGGGAGCATGGGGGGCACATGGGCTAGTGGGGTGGTTTAGTATGATTGGGGGGATTTTGGTAGAGAGCAGTACGGGGTGGGCAAGGGTTGGGGAATATGTCCTCCATGGCTAGAAGTAGCAGGGGTGAGCAGGTAGTTTGGGGGATTGGTGAGGGTGGCTAAGGTGCTTCTTGGAGGTGTGGGGGGGTGGAGGGTGAAGGCACCTGAGAAAGGTGAGAAGTGCATGGGAGCTGTGCATGGGTGAGAAGAGCAGGGAGGGGCTGATGTGGATGGAGTGTGTTAGGGGCATAGGAAGAAAGTGTTAAGGCTTGAAATGAGAATAGCAGGGGAGGTTAGTGCAAAGACGAGGGTATTAATGTCCGGAGTGTGGGTGAATGTGGAGTTTACCTGTCTCCTGTCCTGTAGAACTGCACTGTTCCACTGCAGGGGCACTTAGTACTGGACACCCATGTGCACCAGCCATATGTGTGGCAATGAGGCTACCACTAAATTTTTAATTCAAACTACAGTGGCTAGTTAGATTACACTAGTCAACCAGCTGGCCCCATTCTCACAAGACTAATGAACAGGATGGGGTGAGGTGGAGAGGTTTGTTGCCCTCTTTGGATAAACAATGTGCCCAGCAACACTAAGATGAGACTGAGGCGGGGGGGAAATGCTGCTGGGGGCGGTGGTAGGGAAAAATGCATGTGGTAACAAATGGAGTCAATACAGTTTGAATGGAGCAATGGAACATACCATTCACACACACAGATTATGACATTTAATGAATATGTATTTGTTTATTAGACTTGATCAAGTTATAAGACATAAATATCATCATTTGAGTTTTACCATATGCCTATAGAGAGGGGTGTGTTGAGCACCATTTGTTTCTGTCATACGATGAATCTGGCATGATTTAGGTTATAAACAATGCAAATTTGAACAGAGACTAAGATAGGGCTGTATCTAGAATTCATAAAGTACCATAGGAAAGACATGAAGGGGCACCATTTTGTTGATAGTAAGCAACTATACAATAAAAATGCTTATGGCAGTATATCTACTATGGTCTGTCTTACAAAGAGAATGCAGCCGATAGCGCCGACATTGCGTGTATCACTCCAGTGTTTGTGGTTGGGGGATTGGTGATGTGTGACAAACCTCTCCTCCTCTGGTATAATACAGGTCCCTGTTCTGCACACAAGTCTATAAATGTATGTATTCTTGTTCACTCACCATCTGTGCTCCATAAATTGGAGGTACAAATGAGTTTTGAACCTAGAAAAGGATAAAAAAAGAAAATAGGAACACATTACATAGTTTTGGTGAGTTAGTTCTGCATATTTTGGATTGAATATTGTCAGAATGCACCATTTATGATACCATATGGTAAAGATACCAAGCCTCCAATAGTAATGAGCAAACCAACATTAAATTCTCCATATATATGTTCATACTTTTGCTCCTAGGGTGCAGTATTATAATAATTAGTGTTCTCTGTATACAACATGATGAGGTAGTGGGTAACTCCTAGCAATTTCAATGGAACCCAGGGAGATGTGCCATGTTATACAGGATAGCTGAAACCCATCTTGTGGCATGATCAGAGTGAAATTCGCAACAAGAAGACATATTTTGCAAAACCTAATTTAAAGAGTTTATATTTAAAGACTAATTTATCAATTTTCATAGTCATGGACAGCAAATCTACATGCTTATATAGCTATATAAGAGAGAATGATGCATGATTAGGCAGTTATACGCATAGGACTCTAGAAAGGATGGTTAACGACCTCTGCTAGTCCTGGATAGGTGGCCATATTGCTGGTCACCCAACTTTTTCACCAACAGGTTTATAACTAGGAAATGCCTGAAGAGAATTTTTAATGACTTCACAGAAGATGAAGATTTATTGTAATTTTTATTCTAGGGGTAAATGAAAATTTCAGCACAGCATGTTTAACATAAATATGGCCTCCAATACACTAATACTGTAAGCCAGCCAGATAATAATGTGACAGCAGCAATAATGCAATATTGGAAAATTGTTAAAATATATCTCTTGGGCTTATCCGAGAGAAACCCTTCCAATAAGTGAGTGCCAAAGAGTGAGAATTCATTTACCAGTCGCTTCTTTTCAGCCCGAATTTTTGTAAATCATTATAATAATGTTCTGCCTCTTTAATGTTGTGTTTTAGGCAGCATTTTGTTTTAGAACTGTACTCTCTGAGCACTAGGTAGGGCAACCCATGTCTGGTGCAATGCACTAAAAGCCACCGTTGCACTACAAACCAGGGAATGACATAGATGGTGTGGCAGTGCACAACCCCTAGCAGAGTCTGAGTAGTGTGCTGTGCCAACAAGTGAGAGAACCTAAAACCTAGCAGCAGCAAATAAAGCGAGAACTAGATCTGACTCAATGGAGTGCACCAACCCAGTGCCCAGAGACGAAGCTATGCTGATTTCCGAATAAAGTTACATGTTCACAGTTGAAAATGGACATGGGCTCCGTTAATACCAGTGGTGATGAGTGGCGATGTGAGGATCAGTTATTGAGAAGAGGGGGCAAAACAGTGGCAGAGAAAATGTTAATGAGCTGTGCGGATGAAGCGGACGCCAGGTTCGCCCAAGAGGACATTGCATTACCTAATCCAAGTATGCTTCTGACCCAACGAAGACTACAACATCCGTTGGCCGACTGCAATCCGAGGGGGGTGGAGGTTCTCTACTATAGCGCTCAGTTCAACATCACATAAAAATAGTTGCTGGTTGATTAAATATTGTCTGGTGTAAACACGTAATTGTTGTCTTTCAACGATTACCCAACAACTTTGTAGGGAGTTGTGCCCTTGCTCCACGTGCGCCTTCCAAACATTGAACATTTTGCTCTCTCACTTAACAATCATTGATCTCCAAAAACACAAAAATATGTGTAAGTGAACTTCGACTGAACACTTTCTGCTGGTCTTCAAAAAAAACATTCAGCTGTTACAGACTCTGGCTGGTTTTGGTCTTCGAAGATACTTGCTAAGAGCAGCAAGTGTTCACTCAAAGACTGCATTAGTGTGTTCAGTAGACCGGGTGCAAAAGATCCTGAATTGGGAAGGGGTTAAAATTTCAAATACATGCCCACCAAAGAACCTCACACTCCCTAACAGGTCAAGCAATATTTCTGCCCGTATAAATGCTGTTAAGAGATTACCTTTGACCTATCGAGATCTTTATATATCTATCATCTGTATCCACGATTTGACGAGTTCAAGTTAAGATTATTTTAATTTTTTTTCACATTACAATTGTTTTGTAACTGTTTAAATTTAAATATTGAAAACTGAAAATTCTATTTTCTCATAGAAATTCATCGAGATTTTGATTTGCTTTGTTGTACTAAATTTCCTGTCAAAACTCAATAAAAATCTATTGTTTAAAAAAAAAATAAATGCTGCTAACAATTCCTTCAGTGCTATTGAATACGAATGACAAACAATTGTTCTTTGTAAAACACCAAGCAATAGTCATTTGTGCGCTTTAGCAACTATTTTGAGTGCCTATTCAGGTAATAGTTGTCCCATGTAAGGCAACCTTAATGCATGGAAGACTTGAGTCTGCCAGAAAAGGAGTGCTCACAAAGAGAGCTGCTTTGCCCCCAAATGAGGATATCGAGTCAGAGACCCCTTTCCTCTAAGATGTCTGCATGTATTTAAGGCCCCCTGCACAGGGGCGGAAATTCCGTGGCTGGATTTCCCATAGAATTTCCGCCCGTGCCCCCTGCCATTAAAAACACGCGCGGAAAACAAATCGTGGCATGTTCTATTTCTGCGAGACCCGCACAGAAATGTTAGTAGAGACCCGTCGGCTCCACACTGCACATGCATCAGGTGGGCGGCAGCCGGCACATCACAGAGAAGAGGAGACGCAGTGAGCCGCAGGTCTCTGCAGGGGCACAGGTCCGCATCCCGCTGCGAGAATTCCGACCCAGCTGTCTACAGGCGGCCTATAGGGCATAGGCACAGGTTTGTTTTTGTAAGCTTAGCTTGATAGATTGTTAAAAGTAAAAAAAAATCACATCTCTATACAATGAGTGTACTCACATAGCCTGGAGTGTTACTCACATAGCCTGGAGTGTTACACACATAGCCTGGAGTGTTACCCATATAGCCTGGAGTATATGGTGGAGGAGCTGGTGACATTGCAACCTAAAATTGTAATATGAATAGCGTATAATACCGTAGGTAATTACATTTCATATTAATTATAAAACTCGTTAGTCTGTTTATAATATATTTCCCATGCACACATTAAAGTAGCACAGTAAAAAAACATTTCTCCAAAACCTAATCCAGATGGTTCGGATATCCTGATAGTAAAATCAAATGTTTAATTATTATTCTGTGATATTTAGAAGTATTCAATTTTCTAATATGTAAATAAATAAGCACCCATGAATGAAAAATACAGAAACTGTATTTCATAGTTTTAATACTTTAGCAAAAAGGGAAAAAAAATTAAAACTTACTATAACCGATAATAATAATAATAGCAATAATAATAATAATAATACAATGTTAAGTATGTATGAATAAAAGAAGTGGGTTTTTTTTTAGATTTTTAGCTCCCACAGGATCATCATGATGGTGTGTGTGTGTGTGGGGGGGGGGGGGGGGGGGGATTATTAAGCAGCAAAGACAATGTCCAAAATTGTAAACTGCAAACAGTGTGAAATGCTAAATTGGACCAGAGCTGAAATACTAAGCAGTCAGGACTGTGGTTGATCTGCTTAGCTACTGAGAATCTTTCAGAAATGCTAAGCTATAAGAGTACCAGCCATGGCCGGATAAGCCTATCAAAGTACCAGAAGATCCTCGAATGGACCCAAACTCTGAAACAATCAATGTAACAAGGCCCCAAGGGGCTGACTTATTCGAATAGGCAAAATTTAATACCAGAACTGATTCTGTTTTAATCATATGAAGATTGAGTGTTTTCCCATCCCTGTAATGGAGACAATTCATTGTTTTAGCTAACTCTGTGGACGCAAAGATCACTCTAAGCATTAGATACTTACAGGTGGAGAAAAGGTGACACAGCTAAGATTGAGGTCCCCAGAGATCTGAAGGGATTGTATGTTTTGATAGGGAACACGATGACGATATTCTAATAGGTGCTGTCCATTCACAGTGACCTAAAGTAAGAAGTAGTATCAGTCTTATAAGGTTAAACATTACTTGGAAACATGTTATTAATAAATGTAATAATGCTGAACAATTAATATCATTAGAATATGAAATTCCAAAATAATAACATTTGATATTGTTGTCCCCTTAAAATCTGGTTTCCACACTCTATAGACACTGCCCCTAAAGTGTCAAATGATCTCCGGATGGCTAAATGTAATGGCAACTATTCTAGATCTATCTGGATCTATACGCAGCATTTGACACTGTTGATCACCGGCTCCTCCTCAGTATGGTAGGCTCTATAGGACTTGATGCTATATCCTACATCTCTGATCCCTTATTCGGTGTATCATTAGCCGGCTCTACTTTTCCTCTCCCTTTTGCTGATGGGGTTCCGTCCTCGGTCCTCTCCTCTTTTCTCTTTACACGATCCCAACTGAACAAACTATCAGAAAATTTTGCTTACAGCACCAACTGTTAAGGCTGTGCGACTGGGACCTGTGGTTCTACAGGCTTCCTTGTGCACATCTTCACAGGTAGGGGTTACTTGATCTGGCTGGGTGTGGTATTCTCCACCAGCCAATCCACCTGGTCTGAAGCAGATAAATACTAGCAAACTCTTGGGAGAGATTGCTGGTCATTTTAGTGCCTTATGTATCACTGTTTATCCCACTCAGAGCTGGTGGTTGCATGCTTGTTTGAAGTGTCTCTCTCCTCCCCTGAAGACTGTCTGGGCACTTGCTGTCCCTCCCCTCCTTACGGTTCTGGGGTGGGTGCATTGTGTAGTGTGTGGCACGGTGACCACGCAGGTGCAGGTGACCTGCCGGTTTCTCCCTATTCCTGGGCAGATGTAGCCCCCAGACGTCTGATGCCCTATTCATGTGTCAGATGGGTGATGCCTCACAGTGCTCCCTATGTCAGCACAGTGGCTGACTCTCCCTATTCTCCTGGAGTGAGGACACTTGGACTGGCTATGGTTTACCATTGGCATACATGTGAGCTCTGGGTGGGGTCCGTGTTGTATGCACAACCACATATGTTGGTGTGAACAGCGACGTATGTTGTGTGTGTGCAAGATGCCAGACATTTGCTTTATGGGCTGTCCTGTTGTGTGTACAGTGTGTGTGTGTGTGTGTGTGTGTGTGAACAGTGGCATGTCCTGTGTGTTCAGTGCATCTCTCCAGCTCCCTGATCAGGGATAGCCAGGTCATTAGAAGAAGACAGTGGGTCTGCCTTTATCGAGGCGATGACTACGCTTTTAGGCAGAGGTGCCCCTCTTTCCCTGATCAGTTAGAGACAGATGTCCATTCTTCCTCCTGGAGAGATGCAATTGGTCCATGCAAGTACTATAGGTGTGTGTTTGTGGTTTTAAACGGACACGTTTGTGTCCGTTCTGAGAAGTGGCGCTTTTGTTCGCCAAGCGGACGTAACACCATCTCTACCTTTTTATGGAACCTGTTATATGCTCTGCATTGCTACAAAACAACAGCAATTGTCTGCCCACTATCTCTAACACCATGTTGTCCCACTATTGAAAACTGAATCTATCAAAAACTGAACTTCTCTTGTTTCCACCATCTACTAACCTTCAAAAGCCTGGTATTTCCATCTCAGTGTGTGGTACTACCATAACTCCTTGGCAGCATAACTGCTGTCTTGGGATCAAATTTGACTCAGATCTTTCCTTCACTCCTTATACTCAGTCACTTGCACGCTGATGTTATCTGCACCTCAAAAACATCTCCAGAATCCGCCCTTTTTGCCTTCACTATGGACACAGTGAATACTCTTATTATTGCCCTGATATATATTCTCATTTTTACTCCTGTAACTCACACCTTATCGGTCTCGCCTCACTCTCCCCTCTCCTATATATACTGAATGCAGCACCCAAGCTCATCTTTCTGTCTAACCACTACACTGATGCTTCCACCTCATGCCAGTAACTGCACCAATGCCTCCACCCCATGCCAGTCACTGTACTGATGCCTCTACCCTGACAGTCACTACACCACTGCTTACATCCTGTGCTAGTCACTATACTGATGCCTCGACTCTGTGCCAGTCACTGCACTGGTTGCCCATCCACTATACAATAAAATTTAAACTTCTCACTGTCATCCATAAATCTCTCCACAGTGCTGCACTACTCTATATCTCCTCCCTCATCTGAGACTACCACACTGCATGTGCTCTGTGTAAGAGAGATGCTTTTTCAGTTTAGTTTATTGTTTGATTATGTTAGACATGGCTCTGCACCTTTTGGTGTGGGAGTGAGCTGACTGGACCTCAGCGTAGAAACAGGAGGCGCTGAGTACTACACTGCATGCCCAAGAGCCGAGGGAACGTCCCAAAGCACCTTTGGTGGAAAAGCTGCAACCCTACAGGGATTTGGGCTCTTGATTTGACTCGGACTTTTGGAACATTTGGTGAGCAGAAGATTAACTTCCCAAGTCGAGGTAGCACTCATCTCACAGACCTCTTGCAATGCATCGTTAATCATACAGACTTTCCTGGTGCTCACTGCCATTAACCAGTCAGCTCAAAAGCAGGCATATAGAGATACATGCTTACAAATCCCAGTAGACCTGGACTATTAGGATAGCTTGCTCAAACAGCGGACTTTATCATAATCAGACAAATAGGGTGAACTTTTATATATATATATATATATATATATATATATATATATATATATATATATCATGCACAATTCACCAGAGGAATCTGTTTAGTTTGTTAGGCTGGTAAATTGTTTTTATTAAAGGGGTTGTCCCGCGAAACAAAGTTGGGGTATACACTTCTGTATGGCCATATTAATGCACTTTGTAATGTACATCGTGCATTAATTATGAGCCATACAGAAGTTATTCACTTACCTGTTCCGTTGCTGGCGTCCCCGTCTCCATGGTGCCGTCTAATTTTCAGCGTCTAATCGCCCGATTAGACGCGCTTGCGCAGTCCGGTCTTCTCCGTGTTGAATGGGGCTGCTCGTGCTGGAGAGCTGCTCCTCGTAGCTCCGCCCCGTCACGTGTGCCGATTCCAGCCAATCAGGAGGCTGGAATCGGCAATGGACCGCACAGAAGACCTGCGGTCCACCGAGGGTGAAGATCCCGGCGCCATCTTCGCAAGGTAAGTAAGAAGTCACCGGAGCGCGGGGATTCGGGTAAGTACTATCCGTTTTTTTTTTTTGCAACACATGCATCGGGTTTGTCTCGCGCCGACCGGGGGGGCTATTGAAAAAAAAAAAAAAACGTTTCGGCGCGGGACAACCCCTTTAAGCATTTCTGAGCAGCAACATGGCCTCCTGAGATTACACCTCGTACAGTCGTGCCTGCGGGTACCCATTCTGTCGCAGGCCCAGTCCGCAGCTAGGCCTCAGTCCAAACCAGTATGGCCTGTTCAGGGACAAGTGTGCCTATTGTCCCTACCACCTACATATGTCAATTGGGAGACCCTGGTCACACTAAAAGACTTGGGCTTGGCCCTGATGGTCCCTTCCCAAGTTTCTGCCAACCTTCCAGAGCTCAAGGCTACTCAGCTGCCTGACTCTGGCTTTATTGTTTTACTCTGCATTCTACTAAAGATGTCAGGCTAAATCTGGATCTACATCCACCATAATCTGAGCTTCCCACTCCTGTCTCCACCATTTTTTCTGAGCTGCAACTGCGCTATCCCAAACAGATTAATTCCCAACATCTACATAATTAAATGAACCCTTTACATGTATCCTCATAGACAGGCCTATCACATCCCTTATTCTGACTCCTCTTTCAACCTTTCTTCTACATTACTCCAGATCCCGAATCCCTTTATTAAACATCTCCCACTGCCGCTGCACCCTAATGCACGTTATATGTGTGTACACAGGTATTGGCTGAATGGCCGTCTCATGCAGCTTTATGTATACTTTGTTTTAAAATAAAAGATATACTATCATACAGATCAGGCACTTTTTACCCTTTGTGTCATCCCTGTTTGCTCACAGATTATAATCCCTTGGGAGCAGGACCTTCACTCCTATTCTTTGAAATGATTAGCTTTTACACTGTAATGTCTGATTCTGTACATATCTCTGCTGATTTGTAAAGAACTGCAGAATATGTTGGCACTATAGAAATAAAAATGGTTATTGTTATTATATACAATTACTTGAAAATGTAACATTATTATGGACACCAGGAGGCGCTGTCTCACTACACTCAGTTGGGTTATGTTTGCTTTTCTATAAATATATGAAGAACACAACGTTTTACTAAATTTAACCAGCATTGGAAGGGGGCCTGTTTCAATTTGTGATATATGGTCCCCTTCTGGTCTTTATTAAAGGGGATGTACCAGAATTACAAGTTACTCACTGCACTTCTTCCCCGTATTGTAGAGGAGAATGAATGGTGCATAGGGGATAACTTGTAATTCTGGTACAACCTCTAATACCACCTGGGAGGGACAGCAGGACTTGGTGCTTGTTTGCCACTATATGGCCTCCTGCAGACGGCCGGATCGAATCCCGCTGCGAGAATTCTCGCAGCGGGATGCAAGCCGTGCCCCTTCAGTGACTGCTGCGGCTCACCCGCTCCAGGCATCGTCTCTCTGCGCTATGTGCTGGCTGCCGCACTAGTGACGTTTCTGTGCGGGCCTCGCAGAGATGACTGGACCATCGTACAGATCAAGCACTTTTCAGTTCACCCTTTGTGTCATCCCTGTTTGCTCATAGCTTATAAACTCTTATAAGCAAGACCTTCACTCCTATTCTTTGAAATGATTAGTTTTTACATTGTAATGTCTGATTCTGTACATATCTCTGCTGATTTGTAAAGAGCTGCAGAATATGTTGGCACTACAGAAATAAAAATGATAATTATTATTATAATATACAATCATTTCAAATTGTAACATTATTATGGACACCAGGAGGCGCTGTCTCACTACACTCAGTTGGGTTATGTCCATTTTTCTATAAATACATGAATATCGCAACGTTTTACTAAATTTAACCCACTTTTTTAAGGGGGGCCTGTTTAAATATACGGTCTTCTTCTGGTCTTTATTAAAGGTGATGTACAAGAATTACAAGTAACTTACTGCATCACCCAGTACTGATGAGGAGAATGAATGGAGCACTGGTGACGCAAGCACTCTGCCGTTCCATTCACTTTCAGTGGGTGGGCAGAGATAGTATTAGCTCATGTATTTCCCTCAGCCTCAATGAAATGAATGGAGCACTGACTGTGCTTGCTTGACCAGTGCTCCATTCACTGTGATGCTACTGCAGGTGGGAGGAGCACAACCGCAGTGATGAAAACAGGGGGACACAGGACCCCTGTTCTCAGGATTGGTGGGGGTTTCAGTGGTGAGGCCCCCATTAATCAGCTAGCTATTCCCTATCTTGTGGATAGGGAATAACTTGTAATTCTGGTACAACCTCTATAATACCACCAGGGAGGGACAGTAGGACTTGGTGCATGTTTGTTGCTATATCCTTTCCATGATCCTTGGGATGATTCCCAATATCCTACTTTCCAGCCTCCATTATAGGTTCGGCACAAGTTCTCAACACCTTTTAAAATAAGGAATGAAGCCAACCTACACAGGCTGCATCTTCTCTCTCTCCAGAGGAATTAAAGCATTGACATGGACGGCCTCCATATAATGCATACCCCTGATTGTCACCCAAAGTTGCAGGACATTGTGTCACTGAATGAAGCTTGCACAAGTGCATAAAGCAATAAAGGAAAAGACTATATACACATGACAGTAACACAGCATCTCGCAAGTGAGAAAATGTCAATGTCTTCTGCATAGTCTTGGCCTATGTGTTTCTTACCTGAAGGTTGTGTTGTGAAACTAACACAAGAGAGGACACCAGGCAGTCGCAAGAGGATCAGGTTACGTTGGGGGCTTGGGCAGAAAAGTTGTAAATGAGCTTTAGAACTTATAAATGTAAGGTTATGTACATGGGCAGAGGAAATATATATCACCATTAAATACTAAAAGGGAAACCACTGGGAAACACTGACATGGAAAAGGAGTTGGGGATTTTAGTTAACGGTTCTATATTGGACAGTGGGGGGGAGGCTGGTGGGTACGGCCTCACCTTGAGTACTCCCTCCTTGTTAAGTTTTTTAGTGTTTGGTGCTCTGGGAAACGGCCTATGGGGGAATCTTTCCCGGCCAATTTTACGGTAATATTAGCCACTTTAGATGGCTAGTGGTGTCCTCGAACCAGTTAATACAGTTGGGGGCAAGGTTCTATTTTTACTCAAGTTATTTTATGAGCACCAGATTGTGTGGCTCCAAGGACCTCCCCTCATATTCTTTATAATGGATTAAAATATTGTGTTATATATTGTTAATCTGTTAATAAAACGGCTGCTGTGGCCAATTTAATGCAAATATGGTGTTGGTCTTTTTTACTGGGAATTGTGGTGTTGAGTTGAATTGCCATAGCAGACAGTGACTTTAACCTACCCAGGTCAAGTACTTCCTTAATGCATAGTTACGGTAGTTGCAGAAGATTACATATTAACTTGTGCAGTTTCAGAAGTAATGTCAGGTTATCATTTACAGAAAAGCAGGCTTGAAATACCTTTACATGGGAGATTATCGCCTTAATCATTGCTAGAAACAGTGATTTTGAGCAATAGTTGTTCTGCATTCAGACGGCCACTGAGAGAGCGAGAAATCACTCACTGAGTGGCTTGGTTTTTAATTCAGATAAAAACCAAATGACAATTGGCCCATGTGAACAGGCAGTTGTTCAGCTTTGAATGACTGCCTGTTTGTAGTAAATGGAGGCCGGCAGCCGGTGTAATCTTCCATCCACATTGTCTTCATCATGTGAACTGCTATTGCTCCTGTGTAAAAGCACGGCTGTCAGGGTCTTATGTGACTGACCGTTGTCTCTTGTAAAAGCACCTTTACTAATTGTCAGTCGGATTTGTGGTGTCTCATTGTTAAAGGGGTTTATCTATAATAGACCATTGAAGGGAATCAGAATTTATGGATTTACATTTACACAGTTTTATAGGATGCTGCAGATGTGAGGGGTTTATATTTCCATTTAACTTGCTTATTAACATAATGTGTGTTTGTTTTATGATACTTATTCATTTGTTTTTTAAGACCTGTTTTATATGTATCCTTTCTGTCACTTTATATAATCATTTTTGTCTGTGTGAAGTATAGCCTAGCAAGCATTATCATTATCACAAGACAGTCCTGGGGACCTTCGTCAGGCCCCAGGATGTATATATTAAACCATCAGTCTTGGTGATTGTAGGCCACGGTTTATGTGGTTGGAATAAAAGGTGCTGCTATCAGTACTGATTGCATTATAAACAGCCAGGATCCGACTCTCCTCCAATCCCAGTGATTACAGCAGAAGTGGGACTGTCAGTCACCACCACGTTCCTGCTTCCACATTGGAGTGTCCAGGACACAGTAATCCAGATGGAAGGGTCACTTTACATTTATACACTGCAATTATCTGAGGCGATTCACACAAATGTTTGGGTGAACAAGTAGAAATTGTCAGCTGCACATTCCTGCGTACACGAGGGAGGGTGAACCCAGCAAACAATCATTTTAATGCCTGCATAAGAAATTTGATGAACGACAAACCAGCATTTTATCGTCTCTTTCAATATCTGGCATATTTACACTGGGCAGTGATAACTGGGAGGGAAGGTTTGTATGAACATTATTTTAGTCAATCATTGGCCTATGTAAAAGGACCTTAAATGTCCATAACTTACAAGTACCCACCTGAAAGGCATGTCCCATCACCATAATGGCTATATCAAAGTAGGTGTTCTGCTGGAATGGCATATTTTGTCTTCTCTCCTCGGAGCCCCAGTTACCACCCTGCATGGTGTTGCATACAATGACATTTTTCTCATCAAATCGGGGGTTAAAGTGAAATGCAATGTCATTGTTGTAGCAGATGAAGTTGACAGCAAACCTAGATAAAAAAAAACAGTTTTACTTCCCCTGTGAATGATGATGCTGACATACATGTAATCCAAGTGTAGGTTCAGCTTTGGTATACATTTGTGATCGGAAGCATCCTCCTTTATGAGTTGGGTCTTATACAAGGTGTTTCACTACAAGGGCAACCCAGTAATTTCACAATATTTGTGTTGGGGACAATGATATCTCACAAAGGGGAATACTGACGTCTACCATGGTCCTTAGTGATCTCATCACAGAAGATGTTGTAAGTGGCCACCACCAACCTCCAAGCACTTCTGTACCCGGCACTCCCTGTTGTTGAAAGTGCACTACAACATGCCAACATCAGTTGTGGCAATGGTTTATTGGCGAACACTTTACCTTTTAAGTAGCCCCACAGGACAAAGTCTGCTGGTGTAAGGTCTGGTGATCTCAGTGATGACAGACCCTTTGAGATAAACCTGTTCCTGCAGAAAGAACGAATATCCGCCATGTTCTGGATGGAAGTATGACCCTGTCTTGCTGGAAGTAACCATTCTGCAATTCCTCATTATCAAATTGGTTCACAAAGTCTAGAATATTGTCAGGTAACGTTCGGTGTCATTGAAAAAGATAGAACCGATGATGCAGCCATGGGACAACGTTCGCCACACAGACCAACTTTTATGGGATGCACTGCTTTATTTTGTGGATTTTGTGCTGGTTAATTATGGCCAAAATCTGTGAGTTTTGACTATTCACATAGCCACATTGATGGAACCATGCTTCATCTGTAATCCATGTGATATCAAGGGGTTACTGATGTTGGATTAAATTTCGCTGGAACTGCTCCCTGGAATACGCTTCACCATATTAGGCAGCCAAAGTTTCTGAACAACCATGGTGCGGTAGGGTTTCAACTTCATTTGCTTTACAGCTCTCAGACATTTTCCCCAAGGACTTACCAGTTTCTTGTGTTAAACGACAAAGAAATTTTTGCAGGGAATGGGACAAATGTACCCACACATCCTGGAGGATGGCCACTGACATATTCAGCTGCCATTCCTGGCGATCTTGTCATTTTCAGCTTGCTTGCTAGTTGCCAAATGGTTATCTTATTGGGTACAGTGTGACCTCCAAACTTTGTCCGAAATTGCCGCTGGCTTTCCATGAACAAACCAGTCACCCAAAACGTGCATGAGCCTCATTCATCAAAGCTGCCTGTTTTGATAAATGAGCTCTACCTTCTACAGAAATTCAGGTGCTACCTCCTAATGAGCAATACCACCTGTGGTGGGAAACTGAACATGAATCGTGAATAAACACTAGATTCCTGAAGAGGAGTACAGTTCTACACAAATTATGGGCAGAAATGAAGGTTCTGCTTTGAATGAAACATCCAACCCTGAGCCCAGTGTTGTTCAACATTTTTATAAATGACTTGGAGGAGGGGAAACTGATCAAATTTACAGATGACACAAAGCTAGGGGGATAGCTTACACTAGAGGGAAAAGAGAGTGAGAGAGAGGATTCAACAAGATCTAGACAAGCTTGAACAGTGGGTGGCGACTAACAGAATGGTGTTTAACAAGGAGAAATGTAAGGTCCTACATCTGGACAAGAAAAATTTCATAAACACATACACAATGGGAGGAATTGAACTAAGCAGTAGTACATGTAAAAAAAACTTGGGTATACTAATAGATCCCGAACTGAACATGAGTTAAAAATGTGATGCAGCAGCAAGAAAGGCAAACACAATTCTGGGTTGTATTAAGAGAAGCATAGAATCTAGATCACATGATGCAAATTATCCTCCACTACTCTTCCTTAGTCAGACCTCATCTGGAATATTGTGTCTAATTATGGGCACCCCAATTTAAAAAAGACATAGAAAAACTGGAGCAAGTTCAGAGAAGTTACCAAGATGGTGAGCGGTCTGCAAACCATGTCCCATTAGGAATGGTTAAAGGATCTGAGAACATTTACATTGCAAAAAAGAAGGATGAGAGGAGACTTAATAGCGGTCTACAAATATCTGAAGGGTTGTCACAGTGCAGAGGGATCAGCCCTATTCTCATTTGCACAAGGAAATACTAGAAGCAATGGGATGAAACTGAAAGGGAGGAGACACAGATTAGATATTAGAAAAAACTTTCTGACAGTGAGGGTGATCAATAAGTGGAACAGGTTGCCATGGGAGGTGGTGAGTTCTCCTTAAATTGAAGTGTTCAAACAGAGGCTGGACAAACATCTGTCTGGGATGATTTAATGAATCCTGCATTGAGGAAGCAGTTGGACCCGATGACCCTGGAGGTCACTTCCAACTCTACCAATCTATGATTCCAGTATTAGAGTGTGTCTTCTTATACCAGGATGCTAGGAAAAGTGGAAAGTTCATAATTGACCTCTTTCCTTTCTGGTTCCCCAAATAACTCACCGTTTAGGATTGCTGTGGGCTTGTCCTTGGATTGTCACTCTCTTCCCTTCTGCAATTCCTCCGAGGATTGCACTCTGGAAGGGGACGCCCTGCAAAGGTATGACAAAAATACCGTAAGTGCTATGAATTAACAAAACATCATAGTTGATTTAATTTTGATATATATCATTTGTATGTATCTCTCCTTCATGGTTGGACATTAAAGGGGTTGTCTGGTTTGGAGAGCCCACTTAAAAACACCCTCTTGGGCTCTAAGCTAACAGAGAAGTGACCCTAGTACAGGACCTGCATTAATCAGCAGAAGTTTAGCGCGGCTATAGAGTATCTTTCCCTGAGGGACCTGGCACAGCCATTAACATGTGCTGGTGCAGATATTTCTACCTATAAGCCGCTGGGAAAAAATATATTAAACTGCCTGTGTTAAACTGCAGTATGCTGGAGTAAGATGCGCTAAATTGATTAAAAGACACACACCACCTAACAAATCTATCTGATCTTGGGCTGGACATGTTCCAGAAAACCTATGTTAGCAATGAGCTGCTGTAGATTTGCTGCTATAATTTACATACATTCCATTACATAAATTCCATTTGCATTTCATTCATTACATAAGATGTAGAACAAAAACAGTGTTGTACCGTGTTAGCCACAAAAATCTATGATGTAAAATGCTCTTATAAAGAAGGCAAAAGCAATTATAGAGGTGATACCTTTAGGCCTGCTTCACACGGGCGACACCGCATCGCTGCGAGAAAATCGCAGCAATATCGCATCACTGCACCGTACGATATCGCTGCGATTTTCTCGCAGCAATACCGTGATTTTGTAGCGCTACAAAGTCGCATGTGATGCTACAAAATCACGCGACCTTGTAGCATCTGCTACTGTCAAAGTTGCATCGCATTGCATGTACACTGCGTTTTTGTGCGATGCAACAGAGAGGAAGGCTCTATAGAGAAACATGGGCTACAAAACCTCGCGTGTCGCGGGCATATCGCCGGACCTGCGATGTTTGTGTGTCATTTTGTAGCATGCTACAAAACATCTCATGTGTCAAGGAACCCATAGGAAACCATGGGCTTCTCATACATGCGATTTGTAGCATCTTAGCAATGCTACAAAATCGCGCGACTTTGTCGCCCGTGTGAAGGAGGCCTAATTGGCCAACCAAGAGTGGCGTAAAGTAGAAAAAGTTGCAAATCTTGGCACAGAAAATGCATGTGCCAAAATATGCAAACTTTTTACACAAGAAAACTGGTGCAAATCGCATAATAAATGACCTCCTTGGGTTTTAGGCTTAATCAGTTTTTATTAAAGTTTTCAAATAATTTAAAATAAACACTAGCAAAAAGGTCTCGCAGGACCAGATAAATGTATGAAAACGGTAACCTTAACATTCTCTTACGTAATTCCAAAACACATATTATACATTTATCTTTTTGATTTTGTAATTCGTTAATTTTTACATTATATTGTTATAGGACGGGGAGATCCCCTAGAACGTAAGAAATTACCTCCTTAGGTTTTAGATGTGATTTGTGTGCTTCTCGCTGCAAATTCACTTTAGCATTGATGACGGTAATAACCTGCTCAGCTCCTGCCAATGATGTTTGAACTGCATGATGTGAATGTCATAAATATACTAGTTCCATATAACTGTTTACAATGTACTCCATGGAAAAGAGTGACCTTTATGCACACAAACAGAGTAAGCTGCTCGCCAAAATCACTAACGAAGGGAAAGTTCTACTTTGGATGCTTGAGGTGGTTTTCCCACTAATTACATTTTTTCTCTATCATTAGTGGAAAAATGCCTAAATGTGCAGCCTCCTAAAGACGTGTGACATGCTCTATCACCGCATCTTGATGTCATATAAGCCGAAGGCTCGGCGGCTTTGAAAAGCCACCACCTGAACGGTTAGCTGTAACTTTCTCATGCCGGACCTGTTGTGCTTTATATCAAGTATCTTCTGTTGGGCTATAGATGGTGCAGAGGTGGCATCCAGTAACACAGAAGTAGTCCTGTTATTCTGTACATTTTCCTTTGGGGCCCAAGAGCCTCATGTTATGCTTCTGTCTAAAGCCTATAACTAGTGGGAGATTTTCATTTTGAGTTAACTTTTTAGCTCTGTAAAATCCTCGGGAAGCAAAGGCTAAATGAAGAAGAACGGGGCGGCCGTACAACAATCAAGGACTACAGCGACATGTACTCATCATAGATAAGCATGCATTAGGGCGGCAACCGTCGTCCCAATAGCTGCACGAAGTACTCACTATGGTGAGTTGTTTGTCTATGAACAACCGTTGTTTGTGTGTTTTACACAGAGCGCTTGTTCACTTATTCAATTTCACGATCTACGATCAAGTCCTCCCCTCCCTGCAAAGTTGTTGGCTAGTTGTTGAAAGACAACGATCGCCTGTTAACACCAGACAATAATTAATCAACCAGCAACAGTCACCCTGTTGAAGGCCGTTTTCACACGGCTGAGAAAATCGCGTGAGATTTGTGCGTTGCATACACATGAGTAATCTTTACCCACATCGCGATGTAGGGAAAAAATCGCGGCATGTCCTATCTTTGGCCGTTCCTTTGGATCGCCTTGCATCACTTTGCCCATTGTTTTCATTGCAAGGTGCAGGCGAGTGCGATGTAACATTTACCCATTGAAAACAATGCAAAACACTTTCCGATCGTTACTTTCATGAAGTGATGCAAGGCGGTTGTAACACAAAAATGCCTTGCATCAGTGGGGATATTGTACCTTGGCGAGCGCAATATCAGCTCGAGTTTCACTCTGATATATCACACTCGCCTGTGTGAAATTCGCCCAAGGATATACATTGAAAATGGCTGTGAGCATCCTCGGCTGCCAACTCTTCTTGGTCCAGTGATTTTGTCGGTCTTGTCTGTCCCATAGACACAGAAAATAAGGGTATTTGGTATATCCAGGTTGTTGCCAGAGCAGCATGCACAAGACTTTTAAATCCCCACACACTTGCCAACCGTGGTCTACATATTTAAGTTTATGAAGAACCAATTCCAAGTTTTCGTAGGTTTCCTTCAAGTGTACGGAATGACCTACAGGGATGGAAGCGTAAAAACCGACGTTGTGGAGCCAAACTGTTTCAAGATTTCTTTTTGAAACATATTGGATTTTGAAGTGACCCATCAAACCTTCGACATCGATGCAATAAGTCAACTTGTCTTCCTGGGCAAAGTAAGCCTTGAACTGAGTAACTCAGCATCATCTTTGGAAAGATTCAAGTCTCTTACCAAATCATTGATCTCCTCCTGGGAAAAAATTTTTTTTGTCTTGTATCATCTTTAAAGTCAGAACTTGATTCATCATCTGGTTCAGGTATGACTCCACCTTCATCGAAGCTAGGTATCTCTGCCAAGGAAGCAGGGGGCTTCGGTATTGGTATATCAGTGCCATCGGGGATAGGACGAATTGCTGAGTGAAGATTGGGGTTTGAAATGGAATGCTTCCATTTGGAATTATACCCTTTCACATTGCATGAACAAAAGTAACAGTCGTCACTATGGTTCTTTTGCTCTCACCATACCATAGGAATCCCATAACAGAAAGCTTTTTTCTTACCCTTGCACCAATTTCGGAGGTCTTCAACATACCGTTTGCACACTTTATGAGGCGCCCAAACTTTATCTTGATCTACAAGTTTTAGTCTGAAGTATGCGAAGTATACTTTTTTCACAAAGTCTGCAATATTCAGCTGTTGCTCCAACACTGTATATTCCCAACAAATTACACAGAAACTGTCAGGCGAATTAATACACTTCCGCGGAGCCATAACGCTAACTTGGGGAAACACAATTTAAGAATGACAAGCTAACATGAAGAGATTGTGAGAGTTACTCCCTCTCTTTCTGTTTGTCAGCGGCCACAGCAGAGAGACGGCGTCACTGAGCGGGGGAGTGAGCTTTAAGCCACCACAGCAGCAGAAAGCCAGCATCTGGGATAGAGCTGAGAGTCGGCACAGACACGTCTGCGGAGGGAGCTGTGAGGGAGCAGATGGCCAGGGGAGCTGCTCTGCGGCTTTGTAAGTTACAGCGCAAAGGCTTCGCCAGAGGAGATAGGAGGGCATAGCCTCACAGCAGGGGGATTCTGTCCCCTCACAGCCATATATCCCCAAGTCACCCTGTCCCCTCATAGCCATACATCCCCAAGTCATCCTGTCCCCTTACAGCCATATATCCCCAAGTCATCCTGTCCCCTCACAACCATATACCCCCAAGTCATCCTGTCCCCTCACAGCCATATACCCCCAAGTCATCCTGTCCCCTCACAACCATATACCCCCAAGTCATCCTGTCCCCTCACAGCCATATACCCCCAAGTCATCCTGTCCCCTCACAGCCATATACCCCCAAGTCATCCTGTCCCCTCACAGCCATATATCCCCAAGTCATCCTGTCCCCTCACAGCCATATATCCCCAGGTCATCCTGTCCCCTCATTGCAATTGTTTAAGCAATCTGTGTAACCCCTGTATGACTGAAGAAAACTTTTATGCTGCAACTTTGAAAAAGGAGAAATCTTGAAATATTCCATTGGGTAAGAATTAGTAAAGTGTTTTCATCTTGGTTATCTCATACCGCTCTCAGTTTCTGTCTATTCCTTCACTACTAACTATTGTGCTGTATAGCACTGGCATCACGGCAATTCTCATAACAAGTTATCATTAGCCATTTACTCCACTACAGATGCCGCTATTTGGTGATAGTCACTGTGACACCAGTTTAGCTAACCCCCACTCGCACCCTTCACTTCCAATCGGCCACGCTGCACAGGCACAAGGGTCCGGGTGTGACTGCTACTTCTTTACTGATGTTCCCTGACTAGCAATAAGTAAAAAGCCGGGTCTGTGATGGTGACAGTCTGCTTGCACAGAAGGCTGTAACTGCTTGAGGACTCCCCATTGTACAGAGAAAGGGATTCTCTAGCACTGCAGCCAGCTGTGGGCCCCTACAATGGGAGCAGTCCGGGTGCAGTGGTGCCCCATATAATTAAAGTGGCAAGAGAGCAGCCATGCTATATAGAACATGGCTCATGTATTGGGGAGGTCACGGGGACTAGAACTGTGTAAGCCATCAGTACAATATCCACTGATGATGCAGTTGTAAATGGTTGTAAAGAGACAGCTAGCTCAAGTCGCCATGGGGTCTGCTATCCTGCAAAGTATTTAGGATGTAACGTATGAAGAGTGATGACATGGATTTCATCTGTCCAGCAACTGAACTTTGTCTCTTTAACTACTTAGGCCACTCATGTGTTCACAAAACACCACGTTCAAAATCGCAGCATTTTACAGCAATTTCGAGCAGCGATTTTGAACACGTCACAGCATTTGACAGCGTTTTTTAACTTACACCATCATTGCAATGGGTGATGAGGTGCGTTAAAAACTGTGAAAATGCACAAAAATAGAAGAGACAGCGCTAGGAAATCGCAGCTTAAAAAACGCCACATTCGAGGGCAGTTTTGCAAGGCCCCATTGAAATCAATGGGAGCATCATACTGCAATTAATGCAGTGTTCCACAGTAAAAAAGTATCCGATGTGAGAGCAGCCTAAAGGGCTCCTTCACACAGAATTTGTTTCTTCTCTTAAAGGTCTTTCGCTGTATTTCGCACATACTATTGTGTAATGCATGCACATTTGTGCACCTCCATAGACTTCTATGGGGCCCTATGGTGTGCAAATGGGCACAAAAAAGAGCATGTTCTATTTTTTTTTTTGCACACGCAAATATGCCTCCTCCATGTCTACATAACTAAATTCCGTACTCCATTCTTTTATGTAAGTGACATGCATTCTCGGCAATTCCTTGGTATGAGCTGATTATCAGAATTGTCCAATACACGTCTGATAATCTGTAAACAGTATGGCGGTGCGTCTGTATTACCTGATTTTAAAAAGTCTTTGTACTTTTTACCTTCTTTAACTAAAAACAAGAAAAACGAGATTTAACTCAAAAATAGAGAAAAAACGTATGTCCTGTGGCATTACGGAGTTAAATGGACTATGTTGCTTGCTAAGACACTGGGAGACAGAATAGTAGTAGTAGTCGCCAATGCAATTGTGCCCTCCAAAAAAACACGGAACAGAAACCAGGACGAACAAAGACCTAAGTCTGTACCTTTGCTCTGTTTGCCTGATTAATCCCCCCATCAGTCACATTAAATTTAGAAAATCCCTCCAGCAAATGTCACTCTTTTTACTATGGATTGTGAATTTATACCGTATGTATCTCACTTTTTCATATTTTCATCAGTGTAGCGGTATGACACCTTGTATTTAGCAGGATGGCTTCTAGTTTTTATAGGAACCAATTTGTGTATATACAATGTATTGAATAATGTTTCTTCATTTTTTATTTTTTTTTGTGGGACTATTTTGTGGGATTTATTTTTTGGCATTCACCATATGGTATAATGTTAAGTGCTGTGTGAACCAAGCCTAAGGTCTCGGGAACAATACTGCATTTGGGGCACATGTGTCACGTTTGTGCTCCTGGAACCTGTGGTTCTGTGGGATTCCAGGAGCAAACTGCTGCAGGTGTGGGTTGTTTGGCTGGCTGATGATGTTGAGTTCTCCAGCCAACCTATCACCACTGGTCTGTTGCATGTAAATAGCAGCTCTTTTTGCCTGAGGGTGCTGATGATTTATCTTATTCCCTCCCAGAACCCTGGTGCTTGGAGTGTTGCATGTTCTGCTTTGGTGTTGCTGCATGCATGAGGTTCTGGCTGGAATTTCTTTGTCTGTTTATTGGTGTGAACAGCGACCTGTTCAGTGTTTGTTGTAGGTGTTCAGACATGAGCTGTGAACTGTCCTGTTCAGTTTGTATGTTATAATTCCCTTATTTTGTGTTTCTTTCAGTTTCTGTGTAGGGAGAACCAGGCCCATAGCTTCCAGCATGGGTCTGTCCCTGTTGGGACGATCGCCCCGCTTGCAAGTAGGACTCCCTTTGGGTTTTAGTTGCCTTGTTAGAGTAGCGACTCACAAGGGAACAAGGACCTTTGACGCAGCCTTGTGAGCTTCTGTACTTTAACTAAAGCACTAACTAATACCTCATATTTATGCGTTATTCCATCTGCCTATGTGTGTCGGTGTTCTTGATAAGTGTATTGACATTTGTCAGCCATTGTTGGATGTCTACTTGCATATCCATTTATCTGGCTTAGCATTACAGTTCTGTTGTTGTTGGTTGTTTGCACGCACGTTCAGTTTATGTTGTTGTTGGCATCCTGCATGTATGCACGTCCCATTCCTCTCTTCTTCTTTACCCTCCAGCCCTTGTTAGGGTTTGCGTCCGTTTAGGTCATTGCTCCCACGGCCTGCAGGGATGTAACAACTTGGTCCCATTATAAGCTGTGAGGCTAAGACCTGATGGTCCCCGTACAAAAACTCATATCATGGTCTATCCTTGATCAGTTCACAAAAGAGAAACAGGAGATGCCAATGTATGTCAATGTTCTAGGTCGTTCGGCTAGTATGTCAGAGGCTTAAGTGAGCGAAGGACCTGAAGTGAATTCTGAATTGTCATATAGTTGTAGTGTACAGAAGTTTCTAGACATTTCTGAATGATCTATGTATGTCTGGTGTTTATACATTGTCAGTGTCTTCGATGTGAGTGAATTTGATGTGTATAACATAGTTGTAGCACTGAATGAGTTACTGTCTGGGTTATGGCTGGAAAATGTATCTTCTTGTATGTCATGTGACCTTGTTATATATATGTGGCTGCAAGGTGTATGAGAGGGGCTTTTTGCATTCAATGTGAGTTGAAGAGCCTGTCTGCACACAGACATCTTCAGTCTGTGTAATGAAAATGGAAGAGGCAGAGTAAATGCTATGCATGTGTCCTGGGCCAAATCTACCCAGGCCTCTATGCTAAAGACTAGGAGAACCCACAAGTCTGCAAGAACCCACCGTGCAGCGCTGTGCATATCCCAGAGCGTGACTGTGTATAGTTAGAGAGTTTGAGAGAGAGAGAGAGAGAGAGAGGGAGAGTGACCAGGAACAGAATCCCACAGATAACTTGGCTTGTGGATTCATCTGTCATCCCGTGATTCTTCTCTGTCACACCACAAATCATCCTGCACCATTGTCCTGACTGTGGATGTAAATTGCGTTAGACTGCTTTAAAGTTGTTAAAGTTTATTCTTCAAGTAAACGGGCTGTACCGACTATTCCCCGTTCAGCCTTTAAAAGTCATCTCTGTGCATGTGGACTCTTTTTATTACTCCTGCTGGAATTTACCGCAGAGGACAGAACGGTGGTGTCACCCGTGAACAAAGACTGAAGGTAAATCACAGTTGGGTTACCTCCCATTTAATAGCCTGCTCTCGGTTCCTTAGATGGGTCTCTTTGCTACCCTCAGGGTGGGAGATGGTAGAGCCCCGTGACATGGCCCGAACTCTATCTCGCTGTCGCCTAGTCTGAAGGCCCACTCCTCAGACACTGCATAGTGACTATAGAAGATTGTGCTTGAGGCTGAACTCTTGGGAACAGAGAATGGCAACAGAAAAACAGAACACTCAAGACACAGGGAGTTGTGGTCGGGAGAAGGAGCCTTTGACAGTCGGGATTGGGCGAGAGTTTCTTGGTTTATGCTATTGTGCATTATAAGCACTAAGCTTTCACAACTGAATTTGCGTAATGCACATTGCCCAAAAAGTTTCTTAGAAATTTGAGTAAGTTCTCATAGAACTTCCTTCTTTGCAGAATATCACAATATTGTTATTCATGTGGAACTGCATATGCATTGGAAAACACACACATAATAATTTCCTCATTGTACCAGTAATTGCATCAATGCATGCGGCTCTTTTAAGGCCTCCTTCACACGGGCGACACCGCATCGCTGGGAGAAAATCGCAGCGATATCGCATCGCTGCACCGTATGATATCACTGCGATTTTCTCCCAGCAATACCGCGATTTTGTAGCGCTACAAAGTCGCATGTGACGCTACAAAATCACGTGACTTTGTAGCATCTGCTACTATCAAAGTTGCATTGCATCAAATGCAAACCGCATTTTCATGCGATGCGATGCAACAGAGAGGAAGACTCCATAGAGAAACATGGGCTACAAAACCTTGTGTGTCGCGGGCATATCACCGGACCTGCGGGGTTTGTGTGTCGTTTTGTAGCATGCTACAAAACATCTCATGTGTGAAGGATCCCATAGGAAACCATGGGCTTCTCATACATGCGATTTGTAGCAGCGTAGCAATGCTACAAAATCGTGCAACCTTGTTGCCTGTGTGAAGGAGGCCTTAAAGGGGTTGTCCCGCGCCGAAACGTGTTTTTTTTTTTTTTCAACCCCCCCCCCCCCCGGTCGGCGCGAGACAACCCCGATGCAGGGAGGTAAAGGAAGCTTACCGGAGCGCTTACCTTAATCCCCGCGCTCCGGTGACTTCAATACTTACCGCTGAAGATGGCCGCCGGGATCCTCTGTCTCCGTGGACCGCAGCTCTTCTGTGCGGTCCATTGCCGATTCCAGCCTCCTGATTGGCTGGAATCGGCACGTGACGGGGCGGAGCTACACGGAGCCTGCATTCTGCACGAGCGGCTCCATAGAAGATTGCAGAAGACCCGGACTGCGCAAGCGCGGCTAATTTGGCCATCGGAGGGCGAAAATTAGTCGGCACCATGGAGACGAGGACGCCAGCAACGGAGCAGGTAAGTAAAAAACTTTTTATAACTTCTGTATGGCTCATAATTAATGCACAATGTATATTACAAAGTGCATTATTATGGCCATACAGAAGTGTATAGACCCACTTGCTGCCGCGGGACAACCCCTTTAAGGGTTTTACAAAAATATAAAAGAATAAACCATCATTGTGTAATTATTGGGGGAGTTCAAGCCCCGTGACCTCCACCCCTCTCCCCATCATAGATCAGGAAAGCAGAACAAAGGGATAATTGATCTGAGCTGCAGTTTTAGGATCGGCTGCATAGATGGATGAACTGCTGTGCCCTAACAGCACCCTTCATTCTGCAGATACACTGACCACACACTGATTGCTTATACTAAAGATAGACCATCCTTTAAAGAAGGAAGCAGCTTTGAGCCTATGTAGCATTTCATAATGATAGCAGACGTGTGTGACAATCTAATATGTATCTCTGGCAGTTCAAGGAGTGTCTCACAGCAAACTTTATTATCATAGGATAGGTGATAAGTCTGATTGGTCTCACCGCTAAGGCCCAATGATTTGCTCCTACCGCCCCATTTCACTCCTTAATAATGCCGTTAAAATCCTTGCAAAGATACTGGCAATGCGTATAAACTCAGTTCTTAGGGAGGTCATACACACTGACTAGTTTGGCTTTATACCTGGCAAAAGCACAGACATGAACTTAAGACAACTTTTCAACCATCTGATGTATGTGCACACTAACTGCTGGAAGCACACCTTGGTATTTATAGACCAGGCAAAGGCTTTCGACTCAATAGAGTGGAAATACTTGTGGGCAGTGATGCAGCGGTTTGGGTTCAGGCCAACCTTTTGTAAGTGGGTTAGGATCCTGTACGACTTCCTGGTGGCCAATATTAAAGTTAATCATGTTTGTGCCCCGTTTCCCCTGGGTAGGGGTATGAGGCAGAGCTGCTCTCTGTCCTCAGCATTGTTTGCCCTTGCTGTAGAGCCTCTTGCGATCCAGGTCCGAGCATCGCCAACAGTAAAGGGGTTCAAATTGAGTAATTATGAAGAGCACATAGCACGTTATGCGGATGATACCCTTCCCTTTCTCCAGGACCTGGAGTCTTCTCTTGACTCTGCACTGGCCATATTTGACGCATTTGGCCTGCACTCTGGCAGTAGGGTTAATTGGGTCAAAACCTACTTGCTTGCAGTGGATCTAGCGGCGGCTGGGCTTTCTCTGCCCGCCCCGCTGAGTTGGACAGCCCGGACAATTTATTTGGGTATAAAGGTGTCAGTGGAGGTCTCTTCTTTTTATAACTTTAATCTAGTCCCCCTCCTGAGCTGGACTGAGGAAATGGTAGTGCTGTGGGCCTCTCCCCCACTTACTCTTGTGGGTAGAATAAAATTGCTAAAAATGAAGCCATTGTCGGAATTTTTGTATGTCTTGCATAACTCCCCTATGTAAATACCAAAAAAGTTTTTTACCAGGCTTCGCGGGATTGTACTGCATATTTTGTGGAGGGGCACCCTGCCCAGGATTAGATATAAGACTCTGTGCGGGGGAGGATTGGCCTTACCACACTTTTATTACTATTATCTGGCTGGCCAATTGGTATATGCTGGATGGTGGCTGTCTTCGTCAGATTATAATCCAGTGGTGGGCCTGGAGCACAGAATGGTGGGCCCTGTCCAGAGCCTGAGGGATTGCTATTGAGTGGCCTCTCAACCTCTATTGTCCCCTTGCCCATCCCCATGCTCGTAAAACTCGATGTCTGGTGCCGGGCCTTGCAGCTGTCCACTGAGGAGATAGCTCCTGCATCCAACAGGTTATATTGTGCCGTGAGAGCTCCAAAACGCATTGCACTACCTTGTACTGTTTAATAAAACCCCACTTCTTCAAGTCATCACCGACTAGTCTTTTCACCTCATTGCATAGTCATTGCACTTGACCATACACACGTATGGCCTCTTAACAAGGTGTTCCCTCCTGAGGTTACCCTGAGCGCAGGAATTTTTTCTTTCTTTCCATTTTCACTGTTATATAATAAAAGGATTCATGAGATCCATGGAAGCTGCATGTGAAATTACAAGTGTAGTTCCCATTGATTTCAGTGAAAACTGCGCCTGCAATTATGAGCGCCGGCCACTAGACAGGGGTTGGAGCAGAGGCTTCATCTGGCTGTGACAGCACGTGCTGCCTGGAAAACCCCTTTAACCTTTCTCAGGGACTGCCTGACTCTAGATCACTGCTGTAGGAATTATTAATCTCTGCAAACCTTCATTATGTAAACCCCCATAAACCTAATCATCATCTTATATTTCAGTATATATAACAGAGGAAGGAGCAAACAGATGATCACTTACTGGATTGTAAATGGGAGCGAACGTTGCCATCTGCTTTTCTGATGCTGCAGAAGACTAATGAGTAGAAGAGTTTCGTTTCTGAGGGGAAGAAGTGAAAGACTGTTGGGAGAACCCAGGAGGCGTGGTAGTACAGAGGTCAAAGTACGTTTATTACATGCAGCAGGTATATATGTCTTCCTCAAACAACCTCTTCATCACACATTACTTTATTCTGCATGCTAATTGCAATTATTTTGAGCCTTATTCCAATCATATTCTTACCGTAGGTCATGAATCTAGAGGAATCTGGTGAATAACACTTTAGAAATGTACAAATTGACAAACTTCCAATTTATTACCATGCTGGCTGATATTCTATAGTAAGGGGGTGATGCGGCACGCTCCCCCTAACAGAATACAGCAGCATGCAGGCATTCTTAGGAGACCCCATTCCCTCAATTACTCAGCCGGGAGGGGGGGTGGGGAGATGGAAGGATCGGACGAGCGCTGACGATTTAAGGGTACGCTGAAACACCTATCCTGTCAGTCCTCTGACACTGTGTAGAGAGGCTCCCTTCTGCCGACCAGGGAGGGAAGGCAGTCATAAAAGGTGCATGGAGGTGATGGTCCAAGCCCCGTTCCCTGCCTGTTAGGTGGCTAGGGAGAAGGGAGAGTATGCGATGCAGGCTACCAGTGCGTCACCGCCCAAAAGATCCTTGGGCAAAATGTGTTAGAGGAAGGTCCTACCTGCACGCATCGGGAAAGTTCCCGGCTCTTCCAAGCACAAGTATATAAATAATTGCTGCTGTGTCACAGTCCCAATGCAGCAGAGGCAAGCATTCAGCACCAGAAGTCAGAGTTCTAAAGGGGTGGTGGCCATTGAGCAGGGCTACACAGGGGGCAGTGTACAATGCTAGGGAGCTGCCTAGAGAGAGACTGAACAGCCCTGATGTCCTGGGGGCCAAAGATGAGATCAACTGGACCCTTGGAGTAGCTTCTCCTATTTATGACATAATTAATGTCCGTGCCAAATTTCAAGTTTCTACGACATCGGGAAGTGAGAGAATTAGATTTCATATGTAAAATGTGGACGCTAATTCTTTTGCGCTTAGAATTGAACAATCGAGTTGGGACCCATTAACTTTTCCTATTTATGACATAATCAATGCCCGATCCAAATTTCATGTTTCTATGACACCAAGAAGTGAGAGAATTAGATTCCGTACGTAAAATGTGGATGCTAGTTCTTTTGCGCTAGGATTGAATAATCGAGTTGGGACCCATTAACTTTTCCTATTTATGACATATTCAATGCTTATGGCAAATTTCATGTTTCTATGACTTTGGGAAGTGAGAGATTTAGATTATGTACGTAAAATTTCGACGCTAATTCTTTTGCACATAGAAATGAATAATCGAGTTGGGACCCATTCGCTTTTCCTATTTATGACATAATCCATGCTCGTGCCAAATTTCATGTTTCTATGATACAGGAAAGAGAGAAAATTACATTCCGTACGTAAAATTTGGACGCTAATTCTTTTGCACATAGAATTGAATAATTGAGTTGGGACCCATTAGCTTTTACTATTTATGACATAACCAATGCTCGTGCCAAATTTCACATTTCTATGACACCGGGAATTGAGAGAATTAGATTCCGTACGTAAAATTTGGATGCTAATTCTTTTGCACATAGAATTGAATAATCGAGTTGGGACCCATTAGCTTTTCCTATTTATGACATATTCAATGCCCGTGCCAAATTTTAAGTTTCTATTACATTGGGAAGTGAGAGATTTAGGTTATGTACGTTAAATTTGGACGCTAATTCTTTTGCGCTAGAATTAAATAATCGAGTTGGAACCCAATTAGTTTTCCTATTTTGGAGATAATCTATCCTTGTGCCAAAATTCATGTTTCTACGACATCGGCAAGTTGGAGAATTTTTGGCGAGTCAGTCAGTCAATCAGTGAGTCAGTGAGGGCTTTCGTCTTTATTTATATACTAGCTGATATACCCGGCTTCGCCCGAGTTAATTTGGTACTGGTGTTTATCTGGTGTTCACACGGAAAATCTTATGAAGTCGTGGTTACTTTAGAGATACTGAGGAAAAACAAATGTTCACCATTTTGCATAGTTCTCTGCGTTACCCAGGAAATACCACGGGGAGGCAACCATGCGACGTTTCCTTTATACAAAATTACATCAGGAAGTGAGAGAATTAGATTACACACGTAAAATTTGGACGCTAATTCTTTTGCACTTAGAATTGAATAATTGAGTTGGGACCCATTAACTTTTCCTATTTATGACATAATCAATGCTCGTGCCAAATTTCCCGTTTCTATGACACCAGAAAGTGAAAAAATTACATTCCGTATGTAAAATTTGGACGCTAATTCTTTTGCGCATAGAATTAAATAATCAAGTTGGGACCCATTAGCTTTTCCTATTTATGACATAATCAATGCTCGTGCCAAATTTCCCGTTTCTATGACACCGGAAAGTGAAAAAATTACATTCCGCACGTAAAATTTCTACGCCAATTCTTTTGCGCATAGAATTGAATAATTGAGTTGGGACCCATTAGCTTTTCCTATTTATGACATAATCAATGCTCCTGCCAAATTTCCCGTTTCTATGACACCGGAAAGTGAAAAAATTACATTCCGCACATAAAATTTCGACGCCAATTCTTTTGCGCTAGAATTAAATAATCGAGTTGGGACCTTTTAACTTTTCCTATTTATGACATAATCAATGCCCGTGCCAAATTTCATGTTTCTATCACATTGGGAAGTGAGAGATTTAGATTATGTACGTAAAATTTGGACGCTAATTCTTTTGCGCATAGAATTGAATAATGGAGTTGGGACCCAATAGCTTTTCCTATTTATGACATAATCAATGCTCGTGCCAAATTTCCTGTTTCTATGACACCGGAAAGTGAGAAAATTACATTCCGCACGTAAAATTTGGACGCTAATTCTTTTGCGCATGGAATTGAATAATGGAGTTGGGACCCATTAGCTTTTCCTATTTATGACATAATCAATGCTTGGGGCAAATTTCACGTTTCTATGACACCAGGAAAGTGAGAAAATTAGATTCCATTCGTAAAATTTGGACGCTGATTCTTTTGCGCATAGAATTGAATATTCGAGTTGGGACCCATTAACTTTTCCTACTTATGACATAATCAATGCTCGGGCCAAATGTCCTGTTTCTATGACACCGGAAAGTGAAAAAATTACATCCCGCACGTAAAATTTCGATGCCAATTCTTTTGCGCATAGAATTGAATAATCGAGTTGGGACCCATTAACTTTTCCTACTTATGACATAATCAATGCTCGTGCCAAATTTCCCGTTTCTATGACACCGGAAAGTGAAAAAATTACATTCGGCACGTAAAATTTCGACGCCAATTCTTTTGCGCTAGTATTGAATAATCGAGTTGGGACCCATTAGCTTTTCCTATTTATGACATAATCAATGCTCATGCCAAATTTCCTGTTTTTATGACACCGGAAAGTGAAGAAATTACATTCCATACGTAAAATTTGGACGCTAAATCTTTTGCGCATAGAATTGAATAATGGAGTTGGGACCCATTAGCTTTTCCTATTTATGACATAATCAATGCTTGTGCCAAATTTCACGTTTCTATGACACCGAAAAGTGAGAAAATTAGATTCCGTACGTAAAATTTCGACGCTAATTCTTTTGCGCATAGAATTGAATAATCAAGTTGGGACCCATTAACTTTTCCTATTTATGACATAATCAATGCTCGTGCCAAATTTCATGTTTCCATCACATTGGGAAGTGAGAGATTTAGATTATGTACGTAAAATTTCGACGCCAATTGTTTTGCGCTAGAATTGAATAATCGAGTTGGGACCCAATTACTTTTCCTATTTTGGAGATAATCTATGCGTGTGCCAAATTTCATGTTTCTACGACATCGGGAAGTTGGAGAACTTTTGGCGAGTCAGTCAGTCAGTCAGTTAGTGAGTGAGTCAGTGAGTGAGTCAGTCAGTCAGTCAGTTAGTGAGTGAGTCTGTGAGTGAGTCAGTGAGTCAGTCAGTCAGTGAGGGCTTTCATCTTTATATATATAGATAGATATGGAGGCTGTATCCTGTCAGACATTGTGTGTGTCTCAGCGTCCATTGTTATGTTAGGCCATGCAGTAGGACATGGCTACCTTAGTCCCACATGGTTGTGCAACACTGTGATGTAGTTTGTAGGTGGAAGAGTTAAATGCTTTTCAGCATCCAGGAAAGCTGAGTGTTGTAGAAAGCTTTGAAGCAGCCAGCTTCAAATGGACTGTTACACTCCCCCAGGGGGTCTCTGGTGCCCTACAGCCCTTGCTAAGCCAGAGCTAGGGAATGTTTACCTTAGAAGATAACCACAGGAATTGGCTCTTCAAGAGCCACTAAGTTCTCTTCCCCCTTGTGTAGCTGGTTTTAGCCAAAAGTTAACAAAGGACGTTTACTTGAGACAAAGAAAAAATGTAATTTAGAAATTATGAAAGATCTGTACATTGCAGCCCGCTGACAAGGATGTTTTGCGAAATGTTGCATCACCACGAATAAAATACAGGGACTCCCATCTTTTCGGGATGCTCGGGAACCTATAACTGTGTATTTGGGACAGAATACACCCAAGGATACTCGTGTGTAGACTCTAGGCGTAGGTAAAATCATGACTAAAAATATGCCGGGCCTATATTCCCAATCAGCTAACCGTATGTGAAGATATGACTAAAAGTAGGAAATTCAGATTTTTTGGAGTTGATGCAGAGTGGTAGTACAGACTTAAGTAAAATGTGATGCAAGAAAAGAGCCGCGAGTAATGTGTGACAGCTCCTGGGTGTTAGAACATCTACAATGTGTTAAGCTTTCTGTGTGACATGTATCAGTGTGAATCCACATTAGATGGGAAAATCAAGCCATCTGAGCGACTTCCAACCCGGTCATCGGTACTAGACTAGCCGGGGCCAGGATTTCACTGCCAACCATGAGGAATATAGTGAGAAAGGTGTGATTAAGAAAAAACAGCCAGGGAAAGGGGATCTCTGATGGCAGGGCTCTGCAAAGTGGTGGTTCACTAGCTGAGAATGTGGACCGGGCAGAGAGTTCTCACAAGGTTGTAGTCATTTTTATCAGCGTCTCAGTCATTACGTCCACCTGTTTTGGGTTTAGGGTTTCAGTAGCGGGGGTAGAAATTTAGTTTAGAGTCTATGCCCTCAATGAATCTGTCCATCAGTATTTTATCAACTTCCGCTGGAGCAATAGTGTGTATTTCTTGAACAGCCAAAAATGTGGGCCTGAATAGTCTCTCGTAGAAATACAGTCTGACCTCTGTTGGCAATTGGATCTCAAACTCCTTCCTGAGCTTTTCCAATATCTGCTCAAAGCTGGTCTCTTCAGAAGCTGGCCAGGTACGAACTTCTTGAACAGCAGGTCCCTGAAGTTGTCCCAGTAGCAACTGCACCTGTTGAACGGGACAAAGAGAGACAAACTGGAACGCGCTGAGGAGAACACGCAGAAGTCCCTAACAGTGTTTGGATCCCCACAATAGGTTGGCAGCGCTGGAGTCCGACAAAGAAAACTGGCCTTCCTGTTGTGTTGGCAGCTGGCATGTTTGGCGGGCTTGCGCTTATTGCAGGAGCAGGAGTGGGGTTGGCAGTAGATGGCAGTGTGGCGCTGGTGCCAGGTTATTCACTGGTACTGGACATGATGCCAATTTTGAGTATGCTGTCTCTTTAAGACAATTGACAAGTTTGTGCCGCATTATTAAAATGAGGCTCAGTCTCTTTATAGCTGTACTTAAACTTAATGGGCTCCTCCTCTTTAACACAGACACTGTTGTAGAAAGCTAAAATATAGCAGCAGAGGGGAGCTGTCCTCTGGATTTTGCACAATAACCACACACTCTCAAATGATCCTGATATCGTGACGCCAGAAAAAGGGGAAGGTTGTGGTGCACGGGGGAAGGGGGAAGTTTATACAGCAGGCTAGCAGAGGCTGTAGTTCTTATGTCACGTGGCAGGATGGCTTCACTAACCTAAGGTTTCCGGACTCCACACCAAACCCTTGGAGCTGCTTCAGTTGTACAGAGTGCAGGATTGACTTCTGACACAAAGATTTTGTGACACAAATTTAATTAAACTTTACTGTAACTGGTTATGCATATTCAGGTTACAACAGTCCATTATAGCATACTGTGAGATATTACTCATCAGCAGTAGACGGATGATCATTTGGTTATCATGCCTTTTAAGGTGGCTACTTTAGCAGAGTTACTGAAGACACAGCCTATAATACTTTTGGGAATGTCTCCTACTTGGTTGGTAACAGGAATATGTTTGTTAACAGTTATTGATTCAATTCTTCACAGTCCAATTTAGATTAATCTCTGCTGTGGGTCTCCACTCAAATTGCATTAAAATATCCACTTGTTACTCACGATTCAGTTCAATCACAGGGGACCTGGAAGGATGCATGCGGGGACGATTCAGTAGCGTGGTAGCTGACTAGCACTGTTACCCCAGGAGGTTAGTAAACACAGCATACACAGAGGGTCCTTGTACAACTTATCCTCTGTCTATAGCTTCCGCTCTGTCCCATTTTTTCAGAGCTTATGACACAGTAATTCCCTTTGCAGTGTGGACTGGCACAAAAATCAGCATTGTACAAATGGCAAGGTGGGTGAAGACTCCAGGGGCTCTTTCTCATGGCTTTTCACTGAGCTAACAGGCTGCACTCCTTCTTCTCTCTCACTCTGCATCCCAAAAACTGAACTCTGACTGTCTGGATCGTCCCACATTCCCCTGCAAAACTGATACAATTTGGTTTTGCAAAAACTGATGCAATTCTGCAGAATTTGCCAAAGGATGTGTCTGAAACCCAACATCATATTTCATCTGTACAATTTAACCCTTATATCTCTGCATATGCAAGGTTTTGCAAATCTAACAGTGCAATGCAAGATACAAGATGCTTTATGCAACCACACAACAACTTTGCACTAGGGTGTAGCATGAACTCTGGTTCTGGGACACTACAGTGTGGTTTTAAGAGGAAGATGTCAAGGATTGTTCTGGATGTTCTGATCAAAAGGAGCTGCACAGTCAAGAGCAGCTAAATACAATGCTGGTGGTCTAACTCACAACTCGTCATTCCTTAACATGGATGGGCTATAACAGCAGATGACCAGTTCCAGTGCCATTATGTCTAATAGAAATATAAATACAAGATTCCAGAGGACAAAAGAGCGCAAAAATTGGATCAATGACAGTGGAAAAATATCAACTGGTCAGATGAATCCCAATTTCTGTTGCACAAAGCTGATAGGAGGGTCAGAATTTGGCACAAGAAAATAAATCCTCTACCTGTCTGCGGGTCAGAGCATCTTAGGACCTCCATTTAATCTGTGATACCTATAAAAACTTCAGATTTTTTTTTTTTTCATGTTAAACTATTTTAAGTGTGAGTGTTTCTTTAAATCAGATGACTAAAGATGGCTTGGCGGAACCAGAAATAGGGACAGGAAGCGAAAACCTGTTGTGACTTAATGTGAAAGTCAGCAAGACAGAAGACACTGGATTAAGCTTTTATCACTTTGTGCAGAAGGATGCAAGTAACTGCAAGCTCTGCTGCCACGGGCTACACCTGAGAACTGGAGTTCATAACTGGAGTATCTGTGGGAGAACAGAAGAATCCTTACATCTGACTGAGATCCTGCCAAGCCATCTGCACAAACCAGGACTGTCATCAATTTGCTGAACTATTACCGTTAATAAAGCTGTTGAACTGCACAATGTGGTGTGGATATGAAAACTATTATGCTACAAAGAGGCTGTATGCTGTGGCTTGCAGCTGGGATTTCTATTGGGTGTATGGAGCAGGAGTGGGTCTAACCCTGAGGCTCCCCACCTATGTTCACCGGCAGATGGTGGTTTGCACTGATGGTGCATTGAGGCCAAAGTGATGTGGGACTCTAAAATTTATGATGTACTTTGGCACCTACAATGCATGTTGCCATGTAGAAGACCTTCGAGAATGTAATTCAGAGTTTGGCAATAAGTATAGAGTACAGATAGTCCCCTACTTGCAAAGTTACGAGTTACGAACTTCGCTACATACAAACAAAGTGACAGGCATTCTGTCAAACCATGACATAGACATGGCTTGATAGGTACCCTGCAATGGCAGCCCTGGGGCCTATCAGAAGGCCCCCATCTACCATAGCAACCGCACAGCAACTCGCAATCTGATCATGGAAAGCAGTACGGGACCCCCAACATTGGTCAGGGCATTTAAATGTCAAAATTGACAGCGCCATTTAGAGGGTTAACAGCTCCAATGAACAGGGCGGTTTATCAGAGCTGTTGAGGGCAGATACCACCTGATGCAGAGAATTCGAGAGAAGGTTGGCATAGCAGTGCAGACTTCAGTAAAAGAAATACCAATGACGTCAGGCATTCCTGGTGAAAGGATGCAGCCTCTATGAGGTGGATTAAGGTCAGGACTGTTGCTTTAAGAAGGACAAAGTGGTACGCATGGTTATTTCAAGTCATTAGGTAATCAATGCCCTCTTAAAAAAAAGAAGTGCTGCCTCCATCTGTCACCTCTGTACCATAGATAATTATAGAATGGTAGAGTTGGAAGGTACCCCCAGGGTCATCAAATCCAAGCCCCTGTTCAGTGCAGGATTCGATAAGTCATCCCAGACAGATATTTGTCCAGCCTTTGTTTGAACACTTCCACTGAAGGAGAACTCACCACCTGCTGTGGTAACCTGTTCCACTCATTGATCACCCTCACTGTCAGAAAGTTTTTTTCTAATATCTAATCTGTGTCTCCTCCCCTTCAGTTTCATCCCATTGCATCTAGTCTTTTCTTGTACAAATGAGAATAGGGCTGATCCCTCTGCACTGTGACAGTCCTTTAGATATTTGTAGACAGCTATAAGTCCCCTCTCTGTCTTCTTTTTTGCAAGCTAAACATTCCCAGATCCTTTAACCGTGGGTCTAACCCTGCGGCTCCCCACCTATGTTCGCCAACAGATGGCGGAAGCAACCTACCAAAGTGAATTAATGCAGTCCTGGAGGCCCATGAAGGTCCAACCTGCTACTAGATTGGGGTCTCTAGTAAAATTGCCATCCAGTGTATATGCGATTCCTTTGCCTTTCTTCTGCTTTAAGGGCTTCCACCCACTAGCGTTTTTATAACACTGCGATATCGCTGCGTTTTTTTAAATGCAAATGTCAATAGGACTTTCTAATGTTAAAATCGCATCGCACAAAAATCTCAAAGCACATTTTTGTGTGATGCGATTTTAACATTAGAAAGTCCCATTGACATCTGCATTAAAAAAACGCCGCAATATCGCAGCGTTAAAAAAAATGCTAGTGGGTAGGAGCCCTAATTCCCCCCTTTTCACATTAGACATATTTTAACATCCGTTAACTCTGATATCAATGGGATATGATATTCCGAATAGTCAGATGGTCATAGAAAAATACACATAATTCACTCATAAGAGTAGAGGATCTGAACGAAGAAAAGCTAAAAGAAAACTAAAAAGCCCCAAAGTTTTGTGAAATAAACTGGGGACAGTTTGGTGGGACCAGGTTCTGACATAATAATGGGACTTTAAACAGGACAACCCTACTGAAACTAATTCAAAGCCATTCAGTTGCTGCTAAGGACAATTCTCATGGAGCTCATTCCCAAATAACCTGTTAGATTGTACATGACCTGTCCTGTGTGCGCAATATAAACTACAAAGTTTATGATGTCATTAGAGCGGTTATACCAAGATTGCAAGTTATTCCCTATCCATAAGTTAGCATATAACCTGCTGATCATGGGAGTCTCGCAGCTGAGACCCCCACCCATCTTCAGAATTGAACTCCCCATGTCTCATTCTGCCTGTCACTGCTGTGGTCGCTTACCACACCCCTCCCACCTGTAGTGACATCATCATGGAGGGAACAAGTAGAGACAGGGCAGCAAAGTATGGTGCAAAGTGACATCCACCAGGTTGTATCTTTATTTCCTCACTGGCATAAGAGGCAACGTTTCGACTAATCTACAGAGTCTTTGTCAAGCTAACACAGTGTGCACAGTGGTTACATTATATACCACATTCTACCAATCACATACAAACACCTAAATTAAAAACCTCATTTTGCTATTTTGCTGACAGTAATCCATTCAAACTCTTATTATGATTGTAAGATCAAACATTTTGAGATGGAAGCAATTATAATCAAATAACAGATTGACAATGTAATGGAAAATATTTGATTAGATATAAAATATTTGGTTATGAAATGATTATTTGAATTAAAACTGAGCGACAACAGACAGCATTGAGAACTATGAAAGCAACTTCACAAACTAGGTTGTGTAACTATACTGAGGGACATATGTCTAGATGAGATAAGAATATCAAGGAGCTTCCACAGGTCGGCTCAAGGGGCCCTACCAAGAATATCAAGATACTAAGGGGGGGTTGACGCCTCACACTAAGGATAGAGAATAATGTAACAAAGTTATAAAAGTAATCATGGTTACTGGATGTATATGGGTGAATATATATATATATATATATATATATATATATATATATATATATATATATATGTGTGTGTACATGTATGTGTGTATGCCTATATGTATGTAGATATATGTACACAAGTGATATTTGAAATATTACGCCACAGAATCATCATGAAATGTATAGCACAGATCGTGTGGCCATATTCTTAGCTAAGGGGGACATATGTTGAGATAAGATAAGAACTTCAAGCTACTTGGGCCTCTCAGCACTCCGTCAAGAGGTTATTCATTGCGACTTAATAGTTTCTTGAAGGTATGCAAATGAAGAATCAGAATTTATCCAGTGAATGCCATGTAATGTCTAAGAAGTAACTAATCAGAGGTCGGATCGAGAAATGTGCAAAGAACTATGATATTTCTTGGAGTAATGAGGTGTAACCAATGGACACGAAGAAGGGTTAAGTTGACCTATGAGAAATGTTGGATTGGAAACTAACCAATAAACGTGCATAGTTAATTGTCCAATGATTCTGCGACACCCCAATGTAAGGGGGCTATAAATAAAAATGCCCGACATTAGAGATGAGCGAACGTACTCGGTAAAGCACTACTCGTCCGAGTAATGTGCTTTATCCGAGTACCTCCCCGCTCGTCCTGAAAGATTCGGGCTGACAGGTGAGTTGCGGCGGGGAGCAGGGGAGAGCGGGCGGGAGAGAAGGAGAGAGAGATCTCCCCTCCGTTCCTCCCCGCTCTCCCCTGCAGCTCCCCGCTCCGCGGCGCTCCCCGAATCTTTCAGGACGAGCGGGGAGGTACTCGGATAAAGCACATTACTCGGACGAGTAGTGCTTTACCGAGTACGTTCGCTCATCTCTACCCGACATCGATTTGTTGGGAATTCTTTGATGAATCCATAACTGTGTGGGCTCTGTCATTTCATTCCTCCGTCATATGACGCATTGAACTCTAGGTGTTGCAGCCCTACTGCACGGGTCACCTAGACTTCAGTCGCAGGGTACACTCTGCTGTCCCTCATCAGGCTGACACCATAGCATGGGTCATATGACGTCATTCACAAGGTACACTCCACTTTCCCTAGACGGCCATATATTTTTGCCATAACAACAACAATTCTGGGGAGATATACATAAGTATTTCACAAATAATACATTCCTTGCAATCTGGCACAGCCCTATATATACCTAATATACACAGCCCTATATACCTAATATCACCACTAAGTCCATGTAATGTGGTGGATCTGCATGTCTAATAGCATAGATGTATGAGTCTGGACACCCTTTATAAATATGCAGCCTGTTGTGGTGTTATTTTCATTTTACAGGATTCCAGAGGTGAACAACTGGCTATGTTGATAGTGCCGTCAGCAAAGATTTGGATTTATAGACCATGAAGTGAATTACCAATATGATGGACTGCTTGCTAGAGATGGGTTGCACTTTACAAAAACAGGTAAGCATATATTTGGTGGGCACCTTGCTTCACTCATCGGGAGAGCTTTAAACTAGAACAATATAGGAAGGGAAGTGAAAGGCCAGGTAAAAATATATAGCTAATTAATACATTTGACAACCTCGCTAATAGAAGTGGAAAGGAAGAACAAAGATAAAAAAAATCAGAAGGAAAGTAGAGGAGCAAGAGACAACGATCACAAACTAAAATGTTTTTGCAAAAATGCCCAGAGCATGGGAAACAAGCAAGGAGAATTGGAGCTCCTAACACAGGAAGAGAAATATGATGTGATAGGCATCACAGAAACTTGATGGAATAATACACATGATTGGAATACAAGGCTTGAAATATACAACTTATTTATAAGAAACAGACCTAAAGAAAGGGGAGGAGGTGTTGTGTTGTATGATAGGAAAAAATTAATCTCCACAGAGATTCAAGTTTAAGAGCAGGGGAGTTCTGTAGAGACTCCTTGGGTAAGAATACAAGGAGAGAACAACATAAAGGACACCATTGTAGGCGTTTACTATACACCACCTGGACAAGCGGGAGATATTGTTGAACTCTTTCTACATCAGATGGCCAAGCTCTCAAATAAGCATGACAGTGATTATGGGAGATTTTAACTATGCAGACATTTGCTGGGAATCTCTCTCAGGTAAAAGTAATGGATCCAACAAATTCTTATCCGCTCATGCTGACAACTTTATCATCCAAAAGGTAGAAGAGAAAACAAGGGGATCTGCTATCTTGTACCAAATTCTTACCAACAGGGAGGGAATGGTTGATGAAGTGCGGCTGGCTGGGACCTTAGGAGGCAGTGATCATGCTATCCTTGAATTCTGGATAAAAAGGGGAGGAAGACCAGAGAAAACTGAGATCTCAAGGTTGGATTTCAGAAAGGCAGATGTAACATTTACTGATCTTCCCTGTGCTATTGGGGGGATAAAATCATGCAGGCTATCTATAAGCCGAGAGATGGTGAGGGAACACATAGTTAACTTAAATGAATTCAACTCTCTAGGTCCAGATGAATTACATCATAGGATATTAAAGGAAAGCAGCAGAGGTAATTGCTGAACCACTTGCCATAATCTTTGAAAATTCCTGGAGAACAGGAGAAGTCCCAGAAGATTGGAAAAGGGAAAATGTTGTCCCTATCTTCACAAAAGGGAAAAAGGTGGATCCAGAAAACTACAGGCCTGTGAGTCTGACTTCTATACCAGGATAGATCTTTGAACAAATTATCAAACAGCATGTATCCAAGTCCTTGGATAAAAATGGAGTAATTCACCAGAGCCAGCATGGGTTTGTAACAAACTAATCATGCCAAAAGTATCTAATTTCCTTCTATGACAGTATCACCAACTGGGTTGATCAAGGAAATGCGGTGGATATAGTATATCTTGACTTTAGTAAAGCATTTGACAAAGTATCTTTTTTTTTTTATTTTATTTTCTTTATTAAGGAAAATTTGCACAGTACATAACAAGCTCTTGTAAAAAATAGACTCAATATTACATGGAGTGCATGCTGTGCTATAACTTACTTAGATATAATAACATAACATTTTCCTTGTATATTTTTTCCTTGTAAATAACTGAACTTTTAACCAGTAAACCAATAAACTTGATCCGCCCATGCCGATTGATTGGGCTTTTTGTGAAATAAAGCTCTGCTCTTGCTATTTGTTAGGTAGACGGGAGTTCAGGGGTATATGTAGGGAGGGGGAGGGGGGGAAGAGAAAAGGGGTCAGAGTTTGGGAATTCAATCCGCGGATAAGGTGGAGTTGGTATCCAGCCATATATCCCATATTTTTTGGAATTTGTTTGGGCATCCTCTATTTTGGTAAATGATTTTTTCGTAGGAGATTACTGTGTTCACCGACCGAACCCAGCACGAGATCGTGGGAGTTCCTGCCGCCATCCAGTAGGTGGCTATCGTTTTGCGTGCCAGAAATAAGATCTCCTGTAGAAAAATGCGGGTGTGATGCGGCCACTCCTCCTCCTCCAGTAGGCCGAATAGGATCGTCTTGGGGTCCATCCCAATATTAAGGGGGGATGGTAAAAGTGAATTTGTAAAGGATACAATCTCAGACCAGAATCCATTTACCAGAGGGCAATCCCAAATCAGATGCCAAAAATCAGCCTCTGGCTGACGGCATCTGTGACAGGAGTTTGAGGCAGAATTGCCCATTTTATATAGACGGCTGGTTGTGAGGTATGCTTGGTGGATAATATATAGCTGAATCAATTTGTTATTGACTGCAGGGGAGACTAAGAGATGGGATTCTGATATGTCCGACCAGTCTTCCGGTGATAAGGACGGGATGGCAGTCTTCCATTTATCATAAGCTGAGGGCGGGTTATGGTCGGTTTTTGCTGAGAGAAGGTGCGTATAGAGCACTGAGATTAGGCCCTTGGGTCCCTGGGATCTAAGAATGCCGATTGTGGGGAATTTGGATATATTCGTAGAGGTAGGTGGGAATTGGGAGTTCAGGGCATGTCGCAGCTGAAAGTATCTAAATAGTTGAAGTTGTGGGGACTGTATTTTTTCCCGTAGTTGGTTGAATGTAAGGAGGCTCCCGTCCGCATAGACATCTCCCACCAACACCACTCCAAAAGATCTCCAATATTGGGGGTCTGGGACCGACTGCAAGGCCTTAAGGCCGGGATTGTTCCATAAGGGAAGTTCACACATTACTCCTTTGTACTGTTGGATGGCCTTAGCCTCCTTCCACACCTTTAGGGCAAGTTTGTGAAGTGGCAATGTATCAGAGGGATTGGTATGTTCTGGAAATTCTAGGAAGCTTAAAAGGTTGTTACCTTTCACTTGTTTAGCCAGGTATTGGTCAGCGACAGGCATTTCTCGTTCTAGGAACCAGCTCCGGATGTTACGCAGCTGACCGGCTAGGTAATATACATGCAGGTCTGGAAGCGCCATTCCAGCCTGTTCCTTCGGTCTCTGTAGGATCGAAAGACTAAGCTTTGATCGTGTGGAATTCCAAATAAAAGATATAATGAGGGAGTTGAGGGCCTGGAAGATGCGCCTGGGTACAATTATTGGCATATGCTGTAGTATGTACAGACATTTAGGTTGAATGGCCATTTTTATCAGGTTTATGCGGCCTGCTACCGATAGCGGTAATTTAGACCATCGCTCGAGTTTATTTTTGACAGTTCCCAGCAGTGGGTCAATATTATCTTTTATGGCGTTATTTTGATTTCGGGACATATACATACCTAAATATTTGAATTTGGAGACCACGGCTAGATTATATCTGGCGACGCACGGGTCTGTTATTGGGTTGAGGTTTGTGTATAGGATTGTGGATTTGGGCCAGTTAACGTGTAAACCAGATAGGTGGGAAAATTTGTCGATTTGGGACATAGCGTGGGAGAAGGAGGTTATAGGATCCGACAAAAATAGAATTGTATCGTCCGCGTATAAACCCACTTTACTTTCAAGGCCCGCCCATTTAATGCCAGTTACTTCAGGGGTACTTCTCAGCCGAATTGCCATGGCTTCAATGGCCATAGCGAATAAAGCTGGGGACAATGGGCAGCCCTGACGGGTGCCTCTTGCAAGGCGGAACTCGGTGGATGGGATGCCATTTACTATTACGTTAGCGCTTGGTGATTTATATATGGTCTTGACCCATTGTAAGAATTGGGGGCCGAACCCAAAGCGAACCAGGCAGGCCTCGAGAAAAGTCCACTCCAACGAATCGAAGGCCTTCATTATGTCTAGTGAGACCAATGCCCAGGGCATGTTAAACTGTTTGCCCAGTTGAATCGCTGTCTGTACTCTCCGTATGTTGATTGTCGTGGACTTCCCTGGCATAAAGCCAGTCTGGTCAGGGTGTATGATTGATAGGATTACTTGGTTTAGTCTTGTGGCCAGGAGTTTTGTTAGGATTTTATAATCGGCGTTTACCAGAGATATGGGCCGGTATGAGCTACAGTCTGTAGGGTCTTTGTCTGGTTTCAAGATAACTATAATAGACGCTCCATAGAACGAGGGTGGGAGGGATTGGTCTAGTTGGGCCTGTTGCAGTGTTTCTAATAACAGCAGGGCTAATTGCTCGTCATATTTCCGATACACTTCAATCGGGAGGCCATCGGGGCCCGGGGCTTTATTAGGTGCCATGTCCCGGATTGTCTGTCGAATTTCGTCTAAGGTGATTGGGGCCTCCAGGAATTCCACCTGTTCTTCGGACAGTGTTGGAAATGTCAAGTCGTTCAGGTAATCTAGGATATCTGCTTTAGTGAAGTTCGTGGGTGAGCTATACAGGTTAGCGTAAAATTCTTTAAAGCGATTTGTGATGGCTGGGGCGTCAGTCAGCTCCACACCATATTGATTTTTTATCTTAAGGATTGTGTTCGAGTGTTTCTCGTGTTTGATCAAATTGGCTAGTAAATGGCTGGATTGGTTACCCAGTTCAAAGTAGTATTGCCTCACAAAGAATAATTTACGCTTGGCCTTGGCGTGAATTTGGTGTTTGTAGAGGCGGGAGCAGCTGAGCCATGCTTCTTTGTTAGAGTCTGTGGGATTATCAATATAGGTCTTTTCTGCCTCAAGTGTCTTAACTTCTATCTCTCTGTCCGCCTGGGCTGTCGTTTGTTTGATATATGTAATGGCTGATTTAAGGAACCCGCGAAGGTATGCCTTAAGGGTGTCCCACCTCAGAGCCGGGTGGGTGTTGTCGTTATGGGCATCTAAAAAGAGGGATATATGGAACAGTGTTTGATCGTCTGGGCCTAGAAGTTTGAGCCAGAACGGGTGTAGTTTCCAGGTGGGGAGAGTTTTGAGTTGGGGAAATTTCAGTGTTAGAAGTATCGGACTGTGGTTCAATATTCCCCGCGGACAGTGTGTTACATCTGAGAGATACACCGCCACCTCCCTGGAGCTGAATACATAGTCAATTCTTGAAAGGGAGTTATGACCCAGGGAGTGGCAGGTATATTCCAGGGTGTCGGGGTGACGCAACCGCCAGAGGTCGACCCAACCTACGCTCTCGGTCATCTGTCGGAGGGAGGAGTTAGTGTTAGTGGTTATGCTAGCCAGGGCATTAAATTTGTCCCTGGTCGGGTCCATTACCTGGTTAAAATCTCCCATACAGAGTACTCCTACTGAGGGGTATTGGTGTGCGAAGGTCACGGCCGCCTGAAGGAGGGAGAGATTATTGTGTGGTGGGTTATAGATGCATAATATAACATAGGGTTTGGAGTCTATTTCGGCGTACACGAATATTGATCTACCTTCCGAGTCTTTGCGAACGTTAATAGGGTTCCATCTTATAGAGCTATGTATAAGTAGTGAAACGCCTCTGGAGGAGGAGGTGTGAAAGGAGTGGGCCGCCCACTGTACCCACGGCTTCTTAAGAGTATCTGCCCTGTCTCTGGTGAGGTGGGTCTCCTGCAGGCACACGATATGGGGGTTGGTTTGTTTGATATAGGAGAAGACTTTCCTGCGCTTGAGGGTTGTACCGAGACCACGTACGTTCCAGCTAAGGAACTTTAAAGACATTGGTGTCGGTGTAAATATAAAACTCAATCAGTGTCCTTACAATCGGGGGGAGGGAAGGGAGAGGTCCCAGCGAGCACAGAGCAGTAGGGATCATCGGCATAGACAGTTCAGAACAAATAACAACAACAATTGTCTCAAAACAGTTCAAACCTTTAGCTATCAGCATCCTGTCTGATTATGAATGTAGGAATCCTAAATTGGGTTCCCGGTAAATCTAAAGACAGGAGGCAATGAAAAACTTAAGCTACAAACTATCGGTAGGTAGCTGGTGTTACTGGGGGGGAAAGGATCCCAATGGCCTATGGGTGGCTGACTTTATCTGGTGGATTTAAATTATCAGGTTGGAGTAGCGTTGAGGCCTGGGGGGGTCCCGGGCAGTAGGTTCGCGGCGTGGACAGCCGACACACCACCAGTAGGTCAGGGGGATAATAGAGCTTCCCAGCCACATTTCAGGTTAGTATACATATTTATGCATGTTATGGGTTAGTGCATTTTGGTGACACCGGGTGCATTCTGAGCCATTCCAGAACTTCAGTAGGAGAATGCAGGAAGATTGCTTTTCCCTCAGCGACAATGCGCAGATGGGCCGGGTATGCCATAGAGTAAGGAATGTTTCTATCTTTAAATTTCTTTTTGACCTCCATGAAGGTAGCTCTTTGTTTTTGCAAGTCCGCAGAAAAGTCAGGAAAGATAGATATCACTGAGTTGTTGTGTTTAAGTGGGCCCTTTAATCTGGCTTGACGCAGGGCGGCGTCGCGATCCCTGCAATTAAGAATTCTTGCTAGGAACGGGCGTGGAGGTGCGCCCGGCTGTGGTGGTTTCGCCGGGACGCGGTGGGCTCTCTCCACGGTAAAGTGAGTAGAGAAGGCGTCTTCGCCCAGCAATGATTTTAACCAGTTCTCCGTGAACAGTTCTGGTTGTGAGCCCTCTGTCTTCTCAGGTAAGCCGATTATGCGTAAATTGTTGCGGCGCGCACGATTTTCAAGATCATCGGTTTTAGCCTGGCAGTATTCCGCTGTTCTCATGGCTTTTTTTACCGCTGCGGGGATTGGACGCAGGGAGTCCTCTACACTCGAGATGCGGTCCTCCATTTCCCGCACCCTGCCGCGCATATTTTGTAGATCTTGTCTCAGGAGGACTACGTCTGATTTGACCTCTTCTATCTTGTCTGTGAGGGCGGACTTGCAGGTGTTAATTGCCTCCAGGAGCTGGCGCATTGTTGGCTCCGGTGGCTGCCCAGATATATCATCGGTTTCTTTTGTTTGGGTGGGTCGCATCGCTCGAGGGGAGTGGTCTGGAGTTTCGGTGCGTGAGAATTCTTTTAATCTTTCCGCCGCGGAGCCGCTTTTTGCGCGTGTGCTCATGTTCACAGGCAGTTGTTTAACGTGTTTAACTGGAAGCGTAAGCGGTTTTTTGGTGGTGTAAGCGTATGAGTGTTTCTGAAAAAAAATAGCTTGATTGTAGGGCTGATTAGCCTATCAGATATTTTGTGGAGGTTCTCCAATGTGGGTAGATGTTGTCTATGACTCAGGTCAGTTCGGGTGGTTCGGCCGGGAGGCCGTCGAGTCTAGTCTGTCTCCCCTATAGCGAATGGGGGTCACTGCAGGGTCACAGGGGGGGGGGGAGAGTCTTAAGATGGCGGGGGACTATTATATGTTGTCTCTCTCCGGGCACCCGGCGTCCAATACGGCGGTGTGCCGTTGCTAGGTGTTGTCCCCCGACCTTTATCCCCACTTACAGTTTGTCGCCGGCTCCGCTGGGCCGGTTTACGGTCGGTGGGTTTCCTCGCTCCTGGCGCCCGGTCGGGTGTAATAAGCCGCGCCCGCCGCAGTGGTAGGGGTGTCCGATGGTTGGATGAACCGCGGTTCCCGGCGGCTCCGTGGCAGGGGAGCAGGTGTTGGCGCCCCTCTTTTTGGCTGCGGCCGGGTCGCTCAGCAGTTCCGCCTCTCCACTGCAGCAGGGGGTCTCGGTGTTGCCGAGTCGCCGGGGGTAATGTGGCTCAAGGCGCCGTTAAATCCAGCTGCAGGCGCCGGGGTTCGGTGTGTTGCGTCCTCTCTACAGCAGGGGGAGGGCGCCAGCCGGGCCTTTCGGACCACCAGGTAGCGGTCCTCCGCGGGTTATATGGCCGCCGGATCGTTTCAGGAGGGGGATAGGCGGCTCAGCCGGGCATGGGAGGCCGCGGTCCCGCAGCAGGTGATCAGCCCCGTCCTCCGGGTAGTCCAGGAGCGCGGGGGTTAATGGATGTTCGGCCGCCGGCGGCACCCGCGGCACGTATCGGAGGGCAGAGAGGCCGCCTGCGCTCCCTCCACGTGCAGGCACGGCAGTCCAGCAGTGTCTCCCACAGCGGCGGCAGGAAGGCAGGCTCGGGGAGAAGGTAAGCGGTGATGTGTGGGAGCGTGCGTCCCTCCGCAGCTCCTGGTCGGGATGGTGAGCACTTACCCCGCAGCCGCGGGGGAGGAGGGGGGGGTCTCGAGCGGCCGGTCCGGACCGACGGGTCGGCTCCACGGGCACCGTCTCGTGCTCGGAGGGCAAGGAGGAAGGGCTGCCTCACCGCCTAGCTTGGTCCGCAGGTGGGGATAGGTCTCCGGAGCCGCCGCTCCGGGTGTCGGCAATGGCGGGAAGAGAGCAGGGGTTTGGCGCGGTCTCACCTCCGGGCCGGTCCACTCCGCTTTGCAGCACGTTTATGGGGATTAGTCTGCCCCAGCTCCGTCCCGGTCTCCTATGGCAAGTTTCAGGGGTCTTGGATTTCCAAATAGGTCACCCTAAGGCCAGGATTTTAATAGGATTGATATATCCCCTGGGGAGCTCCTTTCACGTGCGACTCTCCATGTTGGTCCGACAAAGTATCTTTTAGTGTCCCAGAACATCATTTTGGACCCCTCCATTATTGTCATACATGTTTGTCTTATGTGGATGCGCTGTGCAAAACTAGTGTCATGTCTATTTTCTGTATGTGTGTTGCACAGCTTCAGTGTCTGAGGGGTTAACTACCTTATACTGATTGCCTGTGAGCTTGGCTGCATGTTTGATGTATCTAACAAGTATCATGTGACATGGTGTGGATGAATCTATAAGTATGAGTGATTGGGTTCCAGAAAGGAGTTGAGTCCATCTTCCCAGCTGAAGAGCACCCATCTACCATCTGAGGGTTTACTACCACAGAGGCGCATGAGGGCACCATCAGCCCTTGTGTCGCTGAAGATGGAGGAAAAGGAGAGGCCGCCGGCCCGTATGTGTAGTGCATGGGAGTGAGTGAGCCTAATGTTTTTCCCAAAAAAGTCCCACCACAAGAGAGAGCCATTGTAAGTAACTACCGCTTCAAGTGACTGTGCATTTATACAGCTAATAGTGCAGAAGTCTACTGAACCTTTGAAGAAAATATTAAGATTATTTATGATTCGTATGTGGCCATCTGAAGCCTAGATCACCGTATAGTGGTACACCCTTAACTGACACCCACGCATACTGAAGTATATGAGAGCGGGGTGAACATTATTGCCATTCTGTGGCTATTGACTTGCATGTCAAGTATTGCTGAATATGTACTAAGTTTTTCCTGCACTGTAAACTCTGCATTCTGAAGTCTGCTGTATTATATGAAAAAGTCACTAGTAAAGTTTTACCGGGCCTTCACCATTCTGGAGGACCCGAGGTACTATGCACTTGTCCAGTGTGATTAATGCGCCGTGTGTGAATGCCGGTGTATGGAACGGTGGCGTAGCGAACTGACAACTACTACCCCCCTCATCCTGAGGGCTACTGGCCCTATCCTTTCCTCTGGTAACTCCCTCAGGGAATGTTACAGTTGGTAGTCACGAACAGGATATATATGTTTCAGGTTTGCCACCGCATGAGCCGGCCTGTTACAATCTCATACCATACTTATTGAAAAAATGACAAGGCAATTGTTAGGTGGATTCACAACTGGCTGAGTGATCGTAATCAAAGAGTGGTCATAAATGGCTCCACATCCAAGTGGAAGAATGTATCAAATGGGGGTACCACAAGGCTCTGTCCTAGGCCCAGTGTTGTTCAACATTTTTATAAATAATCTGGAGGAGGGTATTGATGGGAAACTGATCAAATGTGCCTACGACACAAAGCTAGGAGGGATAGCTAACACTAGGGAAGAGAGAGGGGATTCAAAAAGATCTAGAAAAGCTTGAACAGTGGGCGGCGACTAACAGAATGGTATTTAACAAGGAGAAATGCAAAGTCCTACATCTTAGCAAGAAAAATGAAAAAAGCACATACAGAATGGGATGAATTGAGCTAAGCAGCACATGTGAAAAAGACGTGGGTATACTAATAGATCATAGACTGAACATGAATCAACAATGTGATGCAGCAGCCAAAAAGGCAAACACAATTCTTGGATGTATTAAGGGAAGCATAGAGTCTAGATCACATGAGGCAATTTTTCCCCCTCTTCTCTTCCTTAGTCAGACCTCATCTGGAATACTGTGTCCAGTTCTGGGCACCCCGATTTAAAAAAGACATAGACAAACTAGAGCAAGTTCAGAGAAGAGTTACCAAGATGATGAGCGATCTGCAAACCATGTCCTTTGAGGAACGGTTAAAGGATCTTGGAATGTTTAGCTTGCAAAAAAGAAGGCTAAGAGGAGCGAAGTACGTACATCTGAAGATTCAAGTAAAGGTAATGATCTCACCTATGTAGCAGGTTATGTTAGCTCCCGTCTTATATTTCTTGCTGTGTCCTCTTTTCAGCATGAAGAAAGCAGTCTCTCATCCATACCACTTGATCCTAGGCGGTTTCTTGACACATGTGCATTTAAATGATAGGAGCTTGGATGCATAGAGATAAAAGCTTTCTTCTATTTATTCAGTATGTGTCCATCATAACAAGAAAAATCGTCCAGGACATTTGTATTTTTCTTGTTATGATGGGCACATACAGAATAAATAGAAGAAAGCTTTTATCTCTATGCATCCAAGCTCCTATCATTTAAATGCACGAACATCTGAAGGGCTGTCACAGTGTTGAGGGATCAGCCCTATTCTCATTTGCACAAGGAAAGACTAAAAGCAATACGATGAAACTGCAAAGGAGGAGAGACACAAATTAGATATTAGAAAAAGCTTTCTGACAGTGAAGGTGATCAATGAGTGGAACAGGTTACCACAGGAGGTGGTGAGTTCTCCTTCAATGGAAGTCTTCAAACAGAGGCCGGACAAATAGCTGTCTGGGATGACTTAGTGAATCCTGCACTGAGCAGGGGGGTTGGACCAGATTACCCTGGAGGTCCCTTCCAACTCTACTATTCTATGATTCTATTTATAGCTTTTTTATCTACACACGAAATCATGGGATTCCCTATACTGCACAAGTAACCAAGATGTTGCTTGTTGTGTTGCCATGGATACACCATGAGATGCTCTGGCGCACGCAAGATCATGCCGACCTCACGCATGTTCAGTGCACTAGATGAACTCTTTCAGTATGGGTAACTCCCATGATGACGTAGCTAATCCCACAAGACCTGGGAAATCCGGCGCATGCGCGGTTTTACAAACGGGACACCGGTAGTTGGATCACTGGAGTGGAAGACTGCATGATGATGCTTACAGACCCTGTGCTAATGATATTTGTAACAGATTTGGGTACACCTGCATCAGTGATGTTTTTAATTTTGGTGTTTGTATGTGATTGGTGGAATGTGGTCTATAATGTATGCACTGTGCACACTGTGTTAGCTTGACAAAGACTCTGTACATTAGTCGAAACGTTGCCTCTTATGCCATTGAGGAAACATCCTGGTGGATGTCACTTTGCACCATACTTTGCTGCCCTGTCTCTACTTGTTTCCTGACCTTTTTGAATCTGGGTCAAATCCTAAATATTGGGTGTGCATAGAAAGTTCACTGTACCATGTTCAGTGTGTGGTGAGTGCTGCTGACAGATAAATTTTTTGAATCATCATGGAGGGTGTGCTCGCTAAGTATGTGCAGCATCCGAGGAGTGGGCCCACAGCCGAGGAGTTAGCGGGGTAGATAAAGGCCTTATCACAGGGCTCTATTATCTCCTCCCCTATGGGTAGCTTGATACCTAATTAAGTTACTGCTGGGGGAGGTCACAGGGAAAAGTAACTGGAAGTTACCGGTAGCTTTCTTTGGCACTCGTGATGCCACTGTTCTGTCCTCTGCAGTGAATCTTGACAGTAGAATAAAGTAGTCCACACACAGGGAAATGTTCTGGACAAACCGAGAACAGTCGGTAATGTCCGTTTATTGTAACTTCAACAAAGTCCACTTTACAACAATGGTTTGGCACAATTACAACCAGAGAAGGTGATGTGACAGGGAGGATTCTTGGGGTATTCCGGACATTCCACAGTCCTAGTTATCTGTGTGATCCCGCTCCCGGCAAGTCTCTCTCCAACTCTCTACCAGTCAACACTCATGCTTCTGATGCATTTCTTCTAGCCATGCAACGGTCCTTCTCTCTCACTCACTACTTAGTGGTAGCACTGGCATATCCTGGGTAGACGGGTCCCAGGCCAAGCAGAAGGGAATCGCTCAGCTTCCTCCATTCTTTCCAATCAATGTCTGTGCGGCTCACTGACAGACTTGTAAGCAGGCCTTCTTGCACTGACTTGCATCCACAAACTAGACTAGACTCTACTCCCAGACTAAAAAACAACTCTACTTGCATCCTTGCAAACACATATATAAGACATAGTCACATGACACACAACATGATACATTTTCCAGACATAACCCAGACTTTACTTATTCAGTGCTGCAGTGCTGCAATACACATAAGTCTAATGCACTCCACAATTAAGACACTGACAGGACAATGGCGCAAGGCAGACATATAACATTATGTAGGGGCCCCACTAACTCTAGGCCACTACACATGCACGGTCAACACTCTATTCATTTTAATGGGGCTGACGAAAATACCCCAGTAGGTGGTGCTTGAGTGTCTCCGCAGTCACATGCAACACTGCATGTGAGGAGGACAGTCTGGAGATTGTCAGGGTCTCAAACCGCAAGCTATTCCCTTATGCTGTGGATAAGGTAAACTTGCAATCATGGTACAACCTCTTTAAGTGTGGACCCACAGATGTTCTGCATGATCTAGAGATGAGCGAGCACCAAAATGCTCGGGCGCTCGTTAGTCGGGACGAATTTATCGCGATGCTCGAGGGTTCGTTTCGAGTAACGAACCCCATTGAAGTCAATGGGCGACCGGAGCATTTTTGTATTTCGCCGATGCTCGCTAAGGTTTTCATGTGTGAAAATCTAGGCAATTCAAGAAAGTGATGGGAACGACACAGAAACGGATAGGGCAGGCGAGGGGCTACATGTTGGGCTGCATCTCAAGTTCACAGGTCCCACTATTAAGCCACAATACCGGCAAGAGTGGGCCCCCCCCCCCCTCCCAACAACTTTTACTTCTGAAAAGCCCTCATTAGCATGGCATACCTTAGCTAAGCACCACACTAGCTACAACAAAGCACAATCATTGCCTGCATGACACTCCGCTGCCACTTCTCCTGGGTTACATGCTGCCCAACCCCCCTCCCCCCTGCACGACACAGTGTCCACAGCGCACACCAAATTGTCCCTGCGCAGCCTTCAGCTGCCCTCATGCCACACCCCCCTCATGTCTATTTATAAGTGCGTCTGCCATGAGGAGGAACTGCAGGCACACACTGCAGAGGGTTGGCACGGCTAGGCAGCGACCCTCTTTAAAAGTGGTGGGGCGATAGCCCACAATGCTGTACAGAAGCAATGAGAAATCCAATCCTGTGCCACCTCCATCAGGAGCTGCACACGTGGGCATAGCAATGGGGAACCTATGTGCCACACACTATTCATTCTGTCAAGGTGTCTGTATGCCCCAGTCAGACTGGTAATATGTACCTTAACAGTAACCGCGTTGGTGGTAATGTGGTGGTGACTGCGGACCTAGTAGCACGGTTGTATTTTGTTGGTTTTCGGAATGTGGCCAGGATTAAGTGGGCCGTGGCGGGGGGATGGTGGGGGGGCTCTCTTGTTGTGTCGGTAAAGGTGAAATTCTTGGACTGCCACCAGACGAACCAATGCAAAGGCATTTGCCAAGAATGTTTTCATTGTTGGAGGAGGAGGGGGATGTTTTTGAGGCACTACGTGTCCTCTCCACGTGTCCGTGGCTATATGCACCTTAACAGTAACCGCGTTGGTGGTAATGTGGTAGTGACTGCGGACCTAGTAGCACGGTTGTATTTTGTTGGTTTTCGGAATGTGGCCAGGATTAAGTGGGCCGTGGCGGGGGGATGGTGGGGGGGCTCTCTTGTTGTGTCGGTAAAGGTGAAATTCTTGGACTGCCACCAGACGAACCAATGCAAAGGCATTTGCCAAGAATGTTTTCATTGTTGGAGGAGGAGGGGGATGTTTTTGAGGCACTACGTGTCCTCTCCACGTGTCCGTGGTTATATGCACCTTAACAGTAACCGCGTTGGTGGGAAATGGCCTCGCCGCCATCATGTCTTTGGGAAGCCTCTGTTTCCACACCCCAGAGACATACCATTAGCAGCGGTATAGGCAGAGCCCAGAATTCGTAACATTTCAGCCGTAGCATTAGGACAGGCCCCACTAACATATCACTAGCAGCATTATAGGGGGAGCACAGTATTAGTTCCATTTCAGTAATAGTAGCACTCAAGACAGGCCCCAGTAACAATTCCGAAGCAGCAGTATAGGAGGAGCATAGTCTAAGTTCCATTTAAGTAATAGTAGCAGCCTACACAGGCCCCAGGAACAATTCCGAAGCAGCAGTATAGTGGGAGCGCAGTCTTAGCTCCATTTCAGTAGCTGCAGTATAGCCAAGGCCCAAGTTACATTTATGTAGCTAAAGTGTAGGCCAACCCCACACACCTTTCTGTACCATGAGTGCAGGCGAAGAACATAGAAATTGCTATGATTACACTGTAGGTGAGGGCCCAAAAAAATTGGTGTACCAACAGTACTAATGTACCTCAGTAAAAATTGGCCATGCTCAACCAAGATGGCAGGTGAAACCCATTAATCGCTTTGGTTAATGTGGCTTAAGTGGTAACTAGGCCTGGAGGCAGCCCAGTTTAACGAAAAATTGGTTCAAGTTAAAGTTCCAACTCTTTTAAGAGCATTGAAACGTATAAAAAATTTTTAGAAAAATTATATGAGTGAGCCTTGTGGCCCTAAGAAAAATTGCCCGTTCAGCGTGATTACGTGAGGTTTCAGGAGGAGGAGCAGGAGGAGGAGGAGGAATATTATACACAGATTGATGAAGCAGAAATGTCCCCGTTTTGGATGGTGAGAGAGAACGATGCTTCCATCCGCGGGTGCAGCCTACGTATTGCTTACGTATCGCTGGTGGAGAAGAGAAGTCTGGGGAAATCCAGGCTTTGTTCATCTTGATGAGTGTTAGCCTGTCGGCACTGTCGGTTGACAGGCGGGTACACTTATCTGTGATGATTCCCCCAGCCGCACTAAACACCCTCTCCGACAAGACGCTAGCCGCAGGACAAGCAAGCACCTCCAGGGCATACAGCGCTAGTTCAGGCCACGTGTCCAGCTTCGACACCCAGTAGTTGTAGGTGGCAGAGGCGTCACGGAGGACGGTCGTGCGATCGGCTACATACTCCCTCACCATCCTTTTACAGTGCTCCCGCCGACTCAGCCTTGACTGGGGAGCGGTGACACAGTCTTGCTGGGGAGCCATAAAGCTGTCCAGGCCCTTAAAGACTGTTGCACTGCCTGGGCTGTACATGCTGCTGGATCTACGCACCTCCCCTGCTACCTGGCGCTCGGAACTGCGCCTTCTGCCACTAGCGCTGTCGGATGGGAATTTTACCATCAGCTTGTCCGCCAGGGTCCTGTGGTATAGCAACACTCTCGAACCCCTTTCCTCTTCGGGAATGAGAGTGGGAAGGTTCTCCTTATAGCGTGGGTCGAGCAGTGTGTACACCCAGTAATCCGTAGTGGCCAGAATGCGTGTAACGCGAGGGTCACGAGAAAGGCATCCTAACATGTAGTCAGCCATGTGTTCCAGGGTACCTGTACGCAACACATGGCTGTCCGCACTAGGAAGATCACTTTCAGGATCCTCCTCCTCCTCCTCCTCAGGCCATACACGCTGAAATGATGACAGGCAAGCAGCATGGGTACCGTCAGCAGTGGGCCAAGCTGTCTCTTCCCCCTCCTCCTCCTCCTCCTCCTGAACGCGCTGAGATATAGACAGGAGGGTGCTCTGACTATCCAGCGACATACTGACATACTGTCTTCCCCCGGCTCTGTTTCCGAGCGCAAAGCGGCTGCCTTTATGGTTTGCAGGGAACTTCTCAAGATGCATAGCAGAGGAATGGTGACGCTAATGATTGCAGCATCGCCGCTCACCACCTGGGTAGACTGCTCAAAGTTTCGAAGGACCTGGCAGATGTCTGTCAACCAGGCCCACTCTTCTGAAAAGAATTGAGGAGGCTGACTCCCACTGCGCCGCCCATGTTGGAGTTGGTATTCCACTATAGCTCTACGCTGCTCATAGAACCTAGCCAACATGTGGAGCGTAGAGTTCCACCGTGTGGGCACGTCGCACAGCAGTTGGTGCACTGGCAGATTAAACCGATGTTGCAGGGTGCGCAGGGTGGCAGCGTCCATGTGGGACTTGCGGAAATGTGCGCAAAGCCGGCGCACCTTTACGAGCAGGTCTGACAAGCGTGGGTAGCTTTTCAGAAAGCGCTGAACCACCAAATTAAAGACGTGGGCCAGGCATGGCACGTGCGTGAGGCTGCCGAGCTGCAGAGCCGCCACCAGGTTACGGCCGTTGTCACACACGACCATGCCCGGTTGGAGGACTGTCAGAGGCAGGCGAAATAGAATTTTTTCCCTTGTTTTTCAAAGGAAAAGCCACACTGCGTCTATTCAATGAATAATGTATGTCTTCTGGCCCTGCCTACACAATTCTATCCCTGTAGTATTAATGCCGGGTGCAATGGTCTGCACAGACGGTTTTGAGAAGAAAAAAAAAATATGCAACACTGCTAACAGCAGCCTGGACAGTACTGCACACGGATAGATGTGGCCCTAGAAAGGACCGTTGGGGTTCTTGAAGCCTACACTCACTGCTAACACTCTCCCTGCCTAACCACCACTTCTGTCCCTATTGCAGGGCGCAATGCTCTGCAGATCCAATTTTGAAAAAAATACAGTGCTAACACAGTACTGCACACTATTAGATGTGGCCCTGAGAAGGACCATTGGGGTTCTTGAAGCCTACACTAACTCCTAACGCTCTCCCTACAGCAGCTCCAGCACGATAGCACTTTCCCTCAGCTAACTCACAAGGCATCTGAGCCGAGCCGCGGGAGGGGCCGATTTTTATACTCGGGTGACATCAGATCTCCCCAGCCACTCACAGCAGGGGGGTGGTATAGGGCTTGAACGTCACAGGGGGAAGTTGTAATGCCTTCCCTGTCTTTCAATTGGCCAGAAAAGCGCGCTAACGTCTCAGAGAGGAAACTGAAAGTAACCAGAACATCGCGTGGTACTCGTTACGAGTACCGAGCATCCCGAACACGCTAATATTCGCCCGAGTATCAAGCTCGGACGAGTACGTTCGCTCATCTCTAGCATGATCTTGTGTCTTCAGGGTCATTGATTTTCAAGGAGCCCTAGTTTAACTTTTGTAACAGATGTTCTTTAATTTTGACAAACCTGACAAACCTGATATTTGGCTTTGGATCTATTCACAATCTGATGCCCAATCTCATGGGCATCGGATTGTGAATAGGGCTGAGTTGTAATACTAAAAGTGGACTAGAGTGGCGCTACTTCTAGAAGAAAGCCACCATGTTTCTCTAATCTCATATAACTCCTTTATGAAAGAAAAGTTGTTTCATGTAGTGGAATCGAAAGTTAAGATAAAAATAGAATATTCTATCTGCTATATCAACATACTTATCAGTAGGTGTGAATTACTTTTCTGTTTTATTGCCAGTCACCTTCAGTCATACTCACGTTAACCCCTTAAAATACAATTCTTGCCTGAACTTTTAAAAAGAAATTAAGACTAATAGAGTAATATGTTTTAAAGGTAGTCTCATCAAATTACCCCCTTCTCTAAAACAAACGTGCCCCTACCATCAGCTGCCATTTCTGGGGTCACACACAACCCGTACAGTGGCAACTACAGGACAATGTAGTATTACAAGGTGGGTGGTAGACTCTAAATGATCAGGAGGATTAAAATGATTATTCTTGTGAGGATTTTATAGCTTGTAATATGCCAGATTCCTACAGAGCGTTTGTGAATCCACTCCAGTATGCTTATATTTGAATCCATACTGTTTCCTTTAATGTCATACGCATAAACATGTCCTTCTAAATTTCATATGTAATTAGGATGGTTAGGAGACATGTACGAAAAAATAATCCTGCTACAAACTCATAACTCCCCTATTAAGTTTAAGGCCTCATTCAGATGACCATGCAGTGACTTTTTTCACATGGGCTATCGATCTATGTGAAAACTCCATTCAATGGCACCCAACATTCGCTGCACACGTATGGCAAATGTCTGTATTGAGTTAAAGCAGTTTTCCCAGAATCAAAACTGTTAACCTATCCACAGAGTTTGAATGGAGTGGCTGCATGCATACCGACACTTGCTCTATTCAAATGGAGGACAAGGGACCCCTGTTTTTGTGAATTCGGGTTCCAGCAGTTGGATCCCCACTGATCAGGCACTTATCGCCTCTACTACTGAGACGGGATTCGTTTTCATTCTGGCAAAACCCCTTTAGTTTTAGTTCACAGATTAGCTGTGCAAAAGTTTTATTGTCTCCAAAAGACTATACCAAAAAAACATGAGGGAATCGCGAAGAGTCATCAGATGTTTTTTACAATGAGTTCAAGACTTTTGGATCTGATATCTGAGATTCCCAGAATCCATATATGTGACATACTTCTCAGAACACATAAGACCTGTCATCTCAGACGCGGGAACCCATATAGTGAAATAATCTCAGGGTGTTTAGAGGGTGTCCTTAAATCAATGGTAGAAAAAATATAACCAGCTGTCCAAGACACCAGCAACTTATTGAACAAGCTCTCAACCATAGCTCTCGTCCCCAATGGGAGCCACCATGGATATGGAATCTTTATCCAACATCCTAGATAAAGATGAACTGACCGCCTACCAATTGTATCATGAGGATAATGGGGTTGTTTCTAAATTTGTGCTGCAGCTCACCAAGTGTATCCTTATACATAAATATTTCTGTTTTGGTAAAGAAATATCTACAACACATTGGAACCACCATGGGCAGTAAAATGATACCGCAATACGACAAATTTTTCAAGTGAAAAGTGAATTCCTGGTATCTGGGTCCATCAAACTCTTAGCCTTCCTCCACTACATAAATGATATCTTAATCATTTGGATTGACTGAGAGCTTTCCATGCAGAGGTATCCAGTAAAAAAAACTATTACATCTGATCCAAAATTAGGTGCTTTGGCATGTGTCTCGGATGTATCAAAGTTGGCTTCTACCTTATAGGGTTTTTTTTGTCTTCTTCTGGATCAACTTTGCAAGATAGGCTGAACTGGATAAACGTGTCTTTTTTTCAGCCTTACATGCTATGTAACTATCATATATACTGTATATCATAAGAAATACATACTTGCTGTTTTCCAGAATCAGCGCCACACCTATATATAGGTTGTGCCTGGTATTACAACTCAGCTCTGCTGAATTGAATGGGGCAGAGCTGCTATAACACACAACCTGTAGATAGGTGTTGTGCTGTATTTGGAAGAAATATGCCTTGTTTTTCTAATCTTGGACAGTTCCTTTAACTGTACTCATTGTTAACAAGCAAAAAGACCGGAAGGAAACGTTCGAGCAAAGTCCATTAGTAACACGAGTCCTGATAACAGTAGGGAAATGGCTCATGAGCGTAGTGAATGGCACGTGAGTTACAATGAGTAAAGGCCTAACTAGTAATCATGTATTGAAAAAGCCATAATGAAAATGATTATTATCTGTTGCATTATTAGTAGATGTAAAACACCATTTGTAGCGACATTTACAATTGCGTACTGCTGTATAGCTGATAACGCTCACAAGATCTGTAGCCTGACAACTATGACTCTCCTCATCCAGCCAATCACCATCAGATCCTCAATGCATACATTTTCAAACCACCAATTGTTCAGAGGTGATGTGGAAGTTGTCCCATGCAGGGGCGCAGCTAAAGGCTCATGGGCCCGACTGCAAAAGTTTATCTTGGGGCCCCCCAACTTCTCATAACCCTTAAAGGTGCCCTCACAATGCGGTTTTGAAAATCTACTTCTTGCTGCTATACATTATGGACAACAAACACAGGTTTTATTTCAGACTGTCTCATAAATCTATGCAGCAGAGCTGAATATGACATTCATCTTCAAGAATTTTTGTTCATTAATTTCTAGCAAATAGTAAAAAAAAACCCATTGAGATTCAAAGGAAGTGCAAAAAGAAGTGGAGCTGTTCCAACAAACTAGACGGATCAATTGGTGTGGCGATGTGTGATGGATATTAGTAAATACAATAGAGTTCTAAGGTGCTGCCAGCCCAGAATACGTTGTAGTTATACAACTGGCGTGTCCATATAGCTAAGAGAGAAAGCAGAAACACTGGTCAAAAGGCGCAGCCCATTTCCCAAATAAATTGAGATCGGGAATATAAACCAGAGTGATTCCTCTTTATTTAACAACAAAACCAGCACATTAGATACGTTTCGGGGACATAGCCCCTTCCTCAGAATACTTGGCTGAAATGCTGGTTACAAGGTAATAAAAATCAAGTATAAAGAAAATAAATAAGATGGAAAAAAGCTAATCAAAGTGATACTTAAAAAGCAAGACAAAGATGACAATGAAATTTACTAGATGTAACCAGAATTAGTAATGATGAATAAATGCGAAATTCAGTGAAAAAAAGAACACATCTGAACCTCGTTAGGCTAAATAGCCATTTAAATCAGGGTGTGTGCGCAAATGAACAAGCCCAGCGTGTGCAAAAAGTACAGCAATACGCACGCAATAAAGCCTCGTTCATAGCACAAATGCATTCCACTGAGGCGTGTGCAAAAACATTAACGTATATGCCTGTCTGAAGGAGCCTTAAGTCTGATTCCAGTTTTCTTGAGGTGCTCATGATAAGTGAAGTATTCTAAACTTACCCCCTGCCATAGAACACGCCTCATTCCTATTAGTTTAGTGTAGGTAACGCTAAGTGACTTGCCAGCCCTACCAGTTTTGGTGAAAAGGGCAAGGCTTACCAAACCAGAAGATAATAAATAAAATACATTATCAAAACAAAACAGCAGGAACTCTTTGGGGAAACGCCCGATCGCAGCGCTTCCCATTGCATCAAGAGGTGGAGTCCATAGTACTGCTCCAATCAGGTAACTTTATTACTGAAGTCACGGAATGCTTTCTCCCAGTACTGGTTTAGACCTCTGGATGGTGCAGGTTCAGTTGAAACACCAGCACACTTCTTCCCATGGGTTGTCAGTTCTTGAGGCTTTTGGTTAGGCCTACCCAAACTGCGAACGATGACCTTTTCGCATAACAGCCCATGGAAGCTTGACACACTCTCTTCAGCTCCAGGCATTTGAATGTGTCACAACCACATTTGTCTCCTTTTTATAAGGAGGCTGTCATTTAGCAACACTCCAACCCTCCTGCTCTGCACCATCCATCAATCAAAACCACCACCTGGCGGCACAAAATCTTAAAATAACAGTATCAAACAGTGAAATATTAACAACTGTACATGTAAATACATAAAGCACCTTGCATCCTGTTACATCATGATTGTTTTTCTTTTGCGGGACAAGCTGTAGTTTTTACTAGTATCATTTAGGTCACATACAGCTTTTTATTCAAAAAGGGTATAATAGGACAAAATCAATGGCAGGCCTGATTCACTAGGGCCCAGGCTGCCATGGCAACCAAATGGCACCTTGTAATCTTGTCGCGGGCAGCCGACCGGGGGCAAAGGTAGCTCCCTTCCTCTGTCCAGCTATTTACATACTGTAGTCAGTTTGACTAAGGCATCTAAGTGGTTAAAAGGGTGGAATCGGTATTTCCTTCATTCCTGGCTTTTGCAGCAGGATGGGGATTGTGTTTCATAGCCAGAACCTACCAGATCTGGAGTGGGCTCAGCCTCTTAGCCCGCTCCATACAATGGCACTCAACATCCACTATACATGTACGGTGGATGTTGGAATGGAGCTAGGGCGTTTCCCAAAATCAAAACTATTAATCTATCCATGGGCTTTCAATGGCATCATGCATGCCAACATTTACTCTATTCAAGTGGAGGACATGAGACCCCTGTTCTTGTGATTGTGGCATTCCAACAGTTGGATCCCCACTAATCAGACACTTATTGCCTATACTGGTAGGTGGTAAGTTTTGATTCTGCCATCATTCCCTTGTTTAGTTCTGCTACTCTATGGATCTCCATCCCTTACACCATCCCTCTTACATCATGATAATGTTCTAAGGCTTCTTTCACATGAGCACATATCGACTGGCCTTTTTGACGGCCGGCCTATAGGCGCTGTGATCTGATGCATTGGATTCCAATAAATCAGATCACATGGGCGTATTACTGAGAAGTAAAAGCACCCGGCAAAGCCAATGTAGCATCAGGCATTTTTATTAGGCCCAAAACATAGTCCTGGAATTATCTTTTGGACCGGAATACGAGCCCATAGCAGCAGCCATAGGTGGGAGGGAGTTTAGCAGCATGGCCACTAAACTCCCTCCCTCTGCTTTCCTCCCCCCATGCAGGCTTTCCTCTCGTCTCCTCCCCGCTCGTTTTGTACAATGGAAGGGGTGGGGCAGAGCTAAGCGCCGCCCCGTCTAGCCTTCTCCCATTGATGGCTATGGACAAAGGGCGGGATGTGGGCGGAGCTAAGCTACCACCCTCTCCTTGTCTATGGCCATCAATGGAAAGAGGCGGGATGGGCCACTGCTTAGCTCCGCCCCCACCTATTGCAAAGAACGAGCGGGAAGGAGATGAGAGGTGAGCCTGCGATGGGGAGGGAGGGGAAATGGGCGAGCTCGGTGCATATGCATCGGGCCCCATGCCATGTGAACGGGCGCACAAATGTTAGATTTGTTTGCCCATTCACAAGCTTCAACGGTCCAGATGGAAGCATATATTGGCCGGCCGTGAAAACAACGGTCAATATGCGCTCGTGTGAAAGAAGCCTAAGTTATCTCAGACCTGGGCGCTGTGAGCGATCAGCCAATCAGACAGGTCTAATTTAGCAATGGCATTTTATTTTGAAATTAATCATACCAGCCACTAAATACAAGAGAACACAACTTGTCAGGTGACTGGTGATGCTGTAGCTTCCAAATGATGCTTCCTTGCAAGAAGCAGGTGATTGTGAGACTTTGAGATAGCCTTGGGATCATTGTCCTATTGGAAGGTCCAGTGATGCTCAAGCTTCAGCTCCTTACAGAAGGCATGATGTTTTCTCCTAAGATTCCCTGATACGTGATTGAATCTATCTTGCACCCCACACGCTGCAGGTTTCCAGTGTCATTGGAAACAAAGTAGCCCCAGAACATCACCGGGCCACCTCCATGCTTAATCGTAGACAGGGGGTTCTTTTCAGCATATGCTTCATTCTTCCTCCTCCTGACATATTGCTGATCCATAGGCATGAAAAGTTCCAGGCTTGTTTCATTGCAGCTCAGAACAGAATCCCAAAACTTCTGTGGTTTATGGTTTTGAGCATATTGGAGGCAACTTTTCCTGTGTTTGGGGGTCAGTAGAAGTGTATGTCGTGGAGTCCCAACATGATGACCCACAGCATTTAAATTGTTCTTGTTTCATTTTTCTTGCAAATAGATGAAAGTTTGTAAGTTTGACACAGAAATCTAATTTGTAATGGGGGGTGTTAATAATTGAGATTGTAACTGTAAGGTAAACAAGGAAGCTAAGGCCGATGGAACGCGAACAGGTTGGGTTCCACATGCGGGAGGCCACAGCAGAATCCGGCCCTGTGCCTGACCTTTGATTTTCTGTATTGCGGATCGCCCCAGCAGCTCGCCATTGACTCCAATGGAAGCCGTTCGTGCGGAATCCGCATGAAAATAAAAAATGCTGCGATTTTTCCTCTACCCGCAGAAATCGCAATTCATTTCCGTGAGTGTGTAGGAAAAAGCGAAACAATGCAGTAGGACTTTGTACTGTGCTTTGGAAAAATGTTGCCAAATTGCAAACTCATTTCAGCTACATTTGTTTGGGGAATGTCAAATGAATACTTTCTTCACAGAAGCCTGCGATTGATTAAGGTCACTTGTTCTCCTACCCATCACATGGAGTTTTGTAATTCTCTATAAATTGTAGTTATAATTCAGTGATACAGCGCCCTCTTGTGGTAGATTTGGAATATTACTGGTGAACTCAAACATACCGGAAGAAAAGGACACTTTCGTCAACCTGTCCGTGTTACTACTATAGAAAATAACTGCTGAACCAGATCCATTTGTCCATAGCTCAGAACCAGACAGATCCATACAAGATTCTTGCATCTCTTGATTTTTGGTAATCAGACGACATTTCATTGAAGCACATGACCACATTAACTCTTGCTAAATACATAAACTTTCAGGGTCCTTCAGGCTCTATTCTAAAGTTACATGCCATCCACCATGATGTGCTCGTGAGTGCTATGCAGGAAAGGTGGCTATTATAGGTAGTTCTTATATGAACCCGGCGTCATCACATCGACCTTGTGAAGTATAAGTGACACTATAGATAATTGTTGACTTATACATCCACATTCTATTGTATAATTGTATATAATCTTCAGCAGACTGCTAGCGAGGTTATTTTCACGCTAGAAGCACATCTGGAGTTTTCAGTGTTGTTGTAATTGTACCAACCCCCATAAAAAGGCCGGCTCACACGAGCGTAATTTAATTGTGCATTACGCATGCAATGTACGCACACATGATACACGGTGTACAGAGTCAATGACAGTCCATTGATTTTCGTTAATCCATTCATGCTCACATATATTCAATGCGTGTAAAAAAAGAACGCAGCATGTTCTATTTTACCGCGTGTTACACGCAATAGAGCACTATTATTCTCTATGGGTGTGTACAAAAACAATATGCATACACAAGTACATTGCATATGTGCTGCATTTTTACTCAATGTTGCTAACAGACAATAGAATGAAAGTAAAAAAAGAAAGAAACCAGGAAGCCGATGCGTGAGATACGGTGCAGTCCAAGGTTGACGCCATGGCGCCTGCTGCATGGAGTGATGGGCAATCGTCTGCCATTTACTGTGCACATAACTGCTCAGTCAGTCACAAGCTTCACTGGTAATTCTTTCATAGCCACTGAAGCCTGTGACTATCTGAGTGGTCATATGCACAATGCCCTCCGCCTTTTCCAGTTTCCATGCAGTGGGCACTGCATCTGCAATACTGTATGGGGAGCTGCTGGGATATGTAAGTATTCAATTTTTCTTCATTTTAAGCCCATATGATTTTTTTTCATGTCCCAGAAAACTCCTTTAACCCCTTAATGCTCCAGGACATATATTTACATCCTGAGGGTTTGTATGTAGGGGAATCACGGGTCGATCCCGCTCCATACAATGTGGGTGCTGACTGTTTCTTACAGTCACCACCACCTGCAACAGCTCTAATCAGTCAATTCGGACAGCAGCATTTAAATGCCTTGATCCGGGTTCGGGGGTCCTGAATGCTCCCCCGCAATGAGATCGCAGGGGCCTTCTGAAAGCCCACAGGGCTGCCATTGCAGATTGCCTGTTAAGCTATGCCTGCTGTGTGGCTTGATAGATTGTGTTATAACGTAATACTATGACATTACATCATACTGCAGGAGTAATCAAACCACCCCAAGTTCTTGTCCGCTATGGGGACTAAAAAAGAGTTAAAATCTGTTTTAAATTGTTTTTATTAATTATTAAAAAATTAGAAGGTAATAAAAGTAAAAACAAATTGCCATATTTATAATAAATAAAAAAAACAAATACATATTTGGTACTGCTGCGTTCATAAAAACCTATCTATCAAAGTCACCCATAATTTACCTCGTATGGTGAATGCCTTCAGAAAAAAAACAACGCCAGAATTGTGCTTTTTTTGGTCGCCCTATCTAAAAAAAAAAAACATAAGAAAAAGCGATCAAAACGTCCTATGTACTCCAAAATGATACCAATAGAAACTACAGAATGTCTTGCAAAAAATGAGCCCTCGCACAACATTGTCGATGGAAAAAGAAAGAAGATATGGCTGTCAGAAAATATTTTTATTTTTTTTCCAGTTACATTTTTTTTATGTTTTCAGTATATTATATGGTACATTACACAGTACCACAAAAAACAGCCCTCAGACAGCTACGCTGCTGGATAAAAAAAGAGTTATGATTTTGTCAAAGTCGCAAGGGAAAACATTTTTTTAAAAAGGGCTCCGTCCTTAAGGGGTTAAGGGTTAATATTGGGACTGTGAGTGCACCATTATTGTTTGTTTATATTTATTTAACTATTACAAAGTGTTACATTTTTAAGAAATTAATTAAAAGTTATATTTTACTAAGGACTCTGGAGGTAAAACACGACATAGTTATGGAGATCCATTAGATCCTTATCTCGCGGATGTTTCGCCGCCTCATGTGAGTGTGAATCATTCTGTGATGTTCCTGGGTCACATTTGTATATTTGTTTAGAGATCTGAGGTAATCCTACAATGAGGTCCGCCCAAGAAAAACGAGTTTCAGGAGCTGCTCTGCTTCCATTATGTAACAGTTTGACATCCACCACTTGTATCCAAACGTGTAATATACATTAACCTATATGTAGCTCTTTATATGTGTTTATTTTGGAGCTGCAACGCTAACAGATAACGGTACTATGATAATGATGGTGATAAAGAAGGAGGAGCATACATGATGAAAGGGGTTCTCATACAACTCAAGGGCTAATTCACACGCCCGTATTTCGGCCGGGTTTTCACGCCCGGCCGATATATGGTGTCCCTTTCTGCTGTGCACTGAGCTCCCGCCCTCTCTCCGCCCCTCACCACTATTTGCAACGGGATGGGGCAGAACTTAGCTCCGCCCCATCCCGCCCCTCCCATTGCAAACAGTGGAGAGGGGGGCGGGAGCTCAGAGCACTGCTCCCAGCCCAGCCTGCCTCCTCCCACTGCAGAAAGGGATACCGTATATCAGGCAGGTGTGAAAACCTGGCCGATACATGGACGTGTGAATAAGGCCAAAAATTGCTTTTACAACCACTCTGTCCTACCTGGTTGTTGCTGACCAGGACATGTTACTGCTGCAGCAAATCACTGGCTATAGAAGGTCACTGCTACAGTCAGTGATTGGCTGCAGCAGTCACATGCCATTGTCAGCAGCAACCAGGAAGGACAGAGTGGCTGTGAAACAATGTGAGGGTGCGGGCAGACGAGCGTAGGCGTATTTACGTTCGCACGAGCGCAACGTATAATCGCCCGAGCGATCGTTTTTCACCGATCACGACCAGAGCTAGAAAGCGTATTTTCGTTTGTTCCTACTTTGCAAACGGTCTTTTCGGCGATCGAATATGCGTTGGTGCGTATTTCGGTTGCATATGTTCCGTTTTTTTTCGAATCGCCGTTTTTACGCGCCGTAAAATCGCCCATGTGAACGAATACATTCGAAACCATTGCCTCAGATGGTCACGTATATACGTTTGGTCGCAAAAACGCGCCGTTTATGCGCTCGTCTGCCCGCACCCTTAAGTTGTAGGAAAACCCCTTTAAATAGCAGTAAGGAATTATATGTTAAAGTTCACTTTGGCAACTTTTTATTTTATTGCTCCAATGCCTCTTAAAAAAACCCATATGGAAAGAAAGGCTTGATAAGAAAAAAAATCTTAGCATTTGGTGTTCAGAAAATCTGTAATAGATGTTGGGAAATTGGTCATTTGGTCAATGTAAAGGGCCATTTACATTGTCTGATAATCAGGCAACAGCGTTCTTCTGCCCAATTATCAGGCTGTGTAGAAGGGCAAATGACCAGCCCTGAGGCATACACAAAATTTATGGAGCCGTATAGGGAGACTCAGAATAGGGCCCCCAAGGCTTCTGCTCAGTACCTGTCACCCCTGTTCACCACCTGTTGAACCATTATCTCTCGAATCACTAGATGACAGTAAAAATGTGATTATATACTCAGATTGTCACATTGATGCTGATACCAGTCTCCCGCACACTTTACACTGACAGCAGGAAAGGGAGAAGTCAGATGGTGCCCTGGCCGTCATCAGTGTAACAGTGTGAGTATGTAATCACATTTTTACTATCAGCTACTGGTTCAGGGGATCAAGGTTCCACAAACGGGGCAAGGGGGCGGGAACATTCAGCCCCGGGCCCCATAGTGGTCAAGTGGTCCATTTCTATTGGCAGAACACCACTGGATGAGCCGACCAATGAGCAAATGCCTGTTCTTACGCTGATTGGCTTCTTAATGCGAACATATAAATGCTCAATGTTCTCTCAATAGGGTATCCTTAAATCATGACCTGTTTGGGGGTGGTGAGGTACCTTAAGGCTGGAGATGAAAAACACTGGTATAGAATATGCAGCGAACAGTAGTCGGCAGAAATAGCCTGAATGGGTGCACTAACTCTGACCTTGTCACGGTGGTTGCTACTCTGCCTGAAATGGTGGTTCGTGCGGCAGGTGGATTAAAATAGGGTTCTTGGCAATAACAATTAGTAATTTGTGCAATGTTCGATGTGACGCCAGTGCCTTTGAGTGAGTGCATTCTTTGAGGGGACAAAATAAAGAGACCAGTCCCAAGACCTGTAGTAAAACCAAAGGCACACAGTTTACTTATTCCTGTGGACTGAATACAATTTTCACACTTTTTAATCACCAAGCGACATGTATTCCAACAACTTCTTTGGTGTAATCCTTGATACACATCAATTTCTAGACCCTTTCCTGAAAAAGAACAGACTTCCAAGCTAAATTAAGTGGGCGCTGAACTACGCAGTTATTTACAGAGGAATCGGGAGATGACCTGACAGGTTTCCCCTTCCCCCACAGCTTGTATGCAAAATTTGATCACCATCTGCCAAACCATTTTTCCTCTATATGGGTGCTTCCACACCTCTAAGGCACCCTGTATATTACATTACATCATTGTAAACATTTTTATACGAAGCAGAGGAACTATATTTTGCCATAAACCAATATATAATTAGCACATGTGTAAAATTGTTTTTCTGGACCCAGACAACATAAATTGTACAATATGACAGTCACTGGAGGAATTTATTGTCTAATATGTATTAACCTCCTAAAGACATGACCTATTTTGGCGTTGAGGACGCAACAATTTTTGTGGGATTTTCATCTCCACTTTTCAAAAGCCATAACTCTTTAAATTTTCCATCGACGCGGCCATATGAGGGCTTGTTTCTTTGCGTGGCGAACTGTAGTTTTGTGTGGTGTCATTTTTGGGTACATAGACTATATTGTAAAACTTTTATTTTTTTTTTTATGATAGCAGGGAGAGAAGACACATAAATTTTGCCATTGTTGTTTTGTTTTTTTACAGCATTAATCATGCAGAATAAATGACACTACACATTTTTTCTGCGTGTTGGTACGGTTACAACAATTACATCCTCAAAAATATCAGTACAGAAAACAAATGGGAAAAGTTTAAAAACATCCCAATCGCCTCATGTGAGCAGTTCATACCCTTTAAAAAAAAAAAGAACCACAAGGGGCAATAAACGAAAAAAAGAAAGCGTTTAAACTTCTAAAACAAGAAGGCAGTGAAGAAGCGCTAAAATCATACAGGGAATAAAACAAAATATGTAAAGGAAAGATCAAGATTGCTAAGGAGGAGGCAGAACGACTGATCGGCAAAGAGAACAGAAATAACCCTAAACTATTCCTCAATTATATTAACAGCAAAAGGATTTGCATTGAGAGCACTGGCCCTTTAACAAATAATGCAGGAGAAATCATAGAAGACGATTGGGGGAAGGCCAATCTATTAAATAGTTTATTTTCAAGTGTATTCACGAACGAAAAGGAAATGTCAGACGAGATGCAGGGGAATAAAACAACCCCCATGATAAATATTGCATATCTAATACAGAAGGAAGTGCAGAGTCGGTTAAAGAGGATTAAAATTGATAAATCGCCGGGCCCAGATGGAATACACCCAAGGGTTCTACAGGAACTATGTGATATGATAGATAGACCACTATTTCTTATATTTATGGACACTATCAAGGCCAGGGTTATACAATTGGATTGGCGCATTGCCAATGCGGTTCCAATATACAAAAACGGGTCCAAAAGAAAGCCTGGTAACTACAGACCGGTAAGTCTCCCTTCAATAACTGGAAAAATATTCGAGGGGTTTCAGAGAGATGCCATCCTAGAATACCTCAAGGAGAACAACAGTATAACCCCTCATCAGCATGGGTTCATGAGGGGTTGATCATGTCAGACCAATCTGATCAGCTTCTATGATGAAGTAAGTTCTAGGCTGGACCTGGGAGAGTCTATTGATCTCATATATTTGTATTTCTCGAAAGCATTTGACACCGTGTCGCATAATAGGCTGATATATAAAATGAGACAGCTCGGACTGGGTGAAAACGCGTGTATCTGGGTAAAGAACTGACTTGGAGATAGAAAGCAGCGGGTGGTAATAAATGGTTCATACTCTGATTGAGCCACTGTTGCTAGTGGGGTGCCACAGGGTTCAGTATTAGGTCCCATTCTGTTCAATATATTTATCAACGACGTTATAGAGGGGCTGCACAGTAAAATATCAATAATTGCAGATGATACAAAATTATACAAGATAATTAATGCAACAGAGGACAATGTACGACTACAAATGGACCTAGACAAGCTGGGGGCTTGAGTAGAAAAATGGCAAATGAAGTTCAATGTTGATAAAAGTAAGGGTATGCACATGGACATGAGTAACGGATGTCACCAATATACACTAAATGGGGTACTGCTAGGGAAATGTGATATGGAAAAAGACCTGGGGGTACTAGTGAACATTAGATTTAACTGGAGCAATCAATGCCAGTCAGCTGCTGCAAAAGCTAATAAAGTCTTGGGGTGCATTAAAAGAGGTATAGGGGCGAAGGACGAGAACATTATTCTCCCACTATATAAGGCACTTGTCAGGCCTCACATGGAATACTGCGTACAGTTCTGGTCATCGGTGCTCAGGAAAGATGTTACAGTGCTTGAGGGGGCTCAAACAAGGGCGACTAAACTAATAAACGGAATAGGATGACTGCAATACCCAGAGAGGCTATCAAAATTAGGATTATTCATCCTGGAAAAAAGACGGTTAAGGGGTGATCAAATAACCATGTATAAGTACATGAGGGGACAATACAAGGATCTCTCCCATGATCTGTTTATACCCAGGACTGCAACGGTAACAAGAGGGCATCCGCTACGATTAGAGGAAAGCAGGTTTCATCACCAACACAAAAGGGGATTATTTACTGTAAGAGCAGTGAGACTGTGGAACTCTCTGCCTGAGGATGTGGTGATGGCAAAACCCATAGAGGAGTTTAAGAGGGGACTGGATGTCTTCATAGAGCGGTATGATATTAAAGGGTATAGACTAGAGATGAGCGAACACCAAAATGTTCGGGTGTTCGTTATTCGAAACGAACTTCCCGCGATGTTCGAGGGTTCGTTTCGAATAACGAACCCCATTGAAGTCAATGGGCGACCAGAGCATTTCTGTATTTCGCCGATGCTCGCTAAGGTTTTCATGTGTGAAAATCTGGGCAATTCAAGAAAGTGATGGGAATGACACAGAAACGGATAGGGCAGGTGAGGGGCTACATGTTGGGCTGCATCTCAAGTTCACAGGTCCCACTATTAAGCCACAATACCGGCAAGAGTGGGCCCCCCCCCCCCCCTCCCAACAACTTTTACTTCTGAAAAGCCCTCATTAGCATGGCATACCTTTGCTAAGCACCACACTACCTCCAACAAAGCACAATCACTGCCTGGATGACACTCCGCTGCCACTTCTCCTGGGTTACATGCTGACCAACCGCCCCCCCTCCCCCCCACAGCGCACACCAAAGTGTCCCTGCGCAGCCTTCAGCTGCCCTCATGCCACACCACCCTCATGTCTATTTAGAAGTGCGTCTGCCATGAGGAGGAACCGCAGGCACACACTGCAGAGGGTTGGCACGGCTAGGCAGCGACCCTCTTTAAAAGGGGCGGGGCGATAGCCCACAATGCTGTACAGAAGCAATGAGAAATATAATCCTGTGCCACCGCCATCAGGAGCTGCACACGTGGGCATAGCAATGGGGAACCTATGTGCCACACACTATTCATTCTGTCAAGGTGTCTGCATGCCCCAGTCAGACTGGTAATATGTACCTTAACAGTAACCGCGTTGGTGGTAATGTGGTGGTGACTGCGGACCTAGTAGCACGGTTGTATTTTGTTGGTTTTCGGAATGCGGCCAGGATTAAGTGGGCCGTGGCGGGGGGATGGTGTGGGGGCTCTCTTGTTGTGTCGGTAAAGGTGAAATTCTTGGACTGCCACCAGACGAACCAATGCAAAGGCATTTGCCAAGAATGTTTTCCCTGTTGGAGGAGGAGGGGGATGTTTTTGAGGCACTACGTGTCGTCTCCACGTGTCCATGGTTATATGCACCTTAACAGTAACCGCGTTGGTGGTAATGTGGTGGTGACTGCGGACCTAGTAGCACGGTTGTATTTTGTTGGTTTTCGGAATGCGGCCAGGATTAAGTGGGCCGTGGCGGAGGGATGGTGTGGGGGCTCTCTTGTTGTGTCGGTAAAGGTGAAATTCTTGGACTGCCACCAGACGAACCAATGCAAAGGCATTTGCCAAGAATGTTTTCCCTGTTGGAGGAGGAGGGGGATGTTTTTGAGGCACTACGTGTCCTCTCCACGTGTCCGTGGTTATATGCACCTTAACAGTAACCATGTTGGTGGTAATGTGGTGGTGACTGCGGACCTAGTAGCACGGTTGTATTTTGTTGGTTTTCGGAATGCGGCCAGGATTAAGTGGGCCGTGGCGGGGGGATGGTGTGGGGGCTCTCTTGTTGTGTCGGTAAAGGTGAAATTCTTGGACTGCCACCAGACGAACCAATGCAAAGGCATTTGCCAAGAATGTTTTCCCTGTTGGAGGAGGAGGGGGATGTTTTTGAGGCACTACGTGTCCTCTCCACGTGTCCGTGGTTATATGCACCTTAACAGTAACCGCGTTGGTGGGAAATGGCCTCGCCGCCATCATGTCTTTGGGAAGCCTCTGTTTCCACACCCCAGAGACATACCATTAGCAGCGGTATAGGCAGAGCCCAGAATTCGTAACATTTCAGCCGTAGCATTAGGACAGGCCCCACTAACATATCAGTAGCAGCATTATAGGAGGAGCGCAGTCTTCGTTCCATGTCAGCAATAGTAGCACTCAAGACAGGCCCCAGTAACAATTCCGAAGCAGCAGTATAGCGGGAGCGCAGTCTTCGTTCCATGTCAGCAATAGTAGCACTCAAGACAGGCCCCAGTAACAATTCCGAAGCAGCAGTATAGCGGGAGCGCAGTCTTCGTTCCATGTCAGCAATAGTAGCACTCAAGACAGGCCCCAGTAACAATTCTGAAGCAGCAGTATAGTGGGAGCGCAGTCTTAGTTCCATTTCAGTAGCCTTAGTATAGCCAAGGCCCAAGTTACATTTATGTAGCTAAAGTGTAGGCCAACCCCACACAACTTTCTGTACCATGAGTGCAGGCGAAGAACATACAAATTGCTATGATTACACTGTAGGTGAGGGCCCCAAAAAATTGGTGTACCAACAGTACTAATGTACCTCAGTAAAAATTGGCCATGCCCAACCAAGATGGCAGGTGAATCGCTTTGGTTAATGTGGCTTAAGTGGTAACTAGGCCTGGAGGCAGCCCAGTGTAACGAAAAATTGGTTCAAGTTAAAGTTCCAACGCTTTTAAGCGCATTGAAACTTATAAAAATTGTTCAGAAAAATTATTTGAGTGAGCCTTGTGGCCCTAAGAAAAATTGCCCGTTCAGCGTGATTACGTGAGGTTTCAGGAGGAGGAGCAGGAGGAGGAGGAGGAATATTAGACACAGATTGATGAAGCAGAAATGTCCCCGTTTTGGATGGTGAGAGAGAACGTAGCTTCCATCCGCGGGTGCAGCCTACGTATTGCTTACGTATCGCTGCTGTCCGCTGGTGGAGAACAGAAGTCTGGGGAAATCCAGCCTTTGTTCATCTTGATGAGTGTTAGCCTGTCGGCACTGTCGGTTGACAAGCGGCTACGCTTATCTGTGATGATTTCCCCAGCCGCACTAAACACCCTCTCCGACAAGACGCTAGCCGCAGGACAAGCAAGCACCTCCAGGGCATACAGCGCTAGTTCAGGCCACGTGTCCAGCTTCGACACCCAGTAGTTGTAGGGGGCAGAGGCGTCACCGAGGATGGTCGTGCGATCGGCTACGTACTCCCTCACCATCCTTTTACAGTGCTCCCGCCGACTCAGCCTTGACTGGGGAGCGGTGACACAGTCTTGGTGGGGAGCCATAAAGCTGGCCAGGCCCTTAAAGACTGTTGCACTGCCTGGGATGTACATGCTGCTCGATCTCCGCACCTCCCCTGCTACCTTGCCCTCGGTACTGCGCCTTCTGCCACTAGCGCTGTCGGCTGGGAATTTTACCATCAGCTTGTCCGCAAGGGTCCTGTGGTATAGCAACACTCTCGAACCCCTTTCCTCTTCGGGAATGAGAGTGGGCAGGTTCTCCTTATAGCGTGGGTCGAGCAGTGTGTACACCCAGTAATCCGTCGTGGCCAGAATGCGTGCAACGCGAGGGTCACGAGAAAGGCATCCTAACATGAAGTCAGCCATGTGTGCCAGGGTACCTGTACGCAACACATGGCTGTCTTCACTACGAAGATCACTGCCAGGATCCTCCTCCTCCTCCTCCTCCTCCTCCTCCTCCTCAGGCCATACACGCTGAAAGGATGACAGGCAATCAGCCGGTGTACCGTCAGCAGCGGGCCAAGCTGTCTCTTCCCCCTCCTCCTCATCCTCCTCATGCTCCTCCTCCTCCTCCTGTACGCGCTGAGAAATAGACAGGAGGGTGCCCTGACTATCCAGCGGCATACTGTCTTCCACCGCCCCCGTTTCCGAGCGCAAAGCAGCTGCCTTTATGGTTTGCAGGGAATTTCTCAAGATGCATAGCAGAGGAATGGTGACGCTAATGATTGTAGCATCGCCGCTCACCACCTGGGTAGACTCCTCAAAATTACCAAGGACATGGCAGATGTCTGCCAACCAGGCCCACTCTTCTGAAAGGAATTGAGGAGGCTGACTCCCACTGCGCCGCCCATGTTGGAGTTGGTATTCGACTATAGCTCTACGCTGTTCATAGAGCCTGGCCAACATGTGGAGCGTAGAGTTCCACCGTGTGGGCACGTCGCACAGCAGTCGGTGCACTGGCAGCTTAAAGTGATGTTGCAGGGTGCGCAGGGTGGCAGCGTCCGTGTGGGACTTGCGGAAATGTGCGCAGAGCCGGCGCGCCTTTACGAGCAGGTCTGACAAGCGTGGGTAGCTTTTCAGAAAGCGCTGAACCACCAAATTAAAGACGTGGGCCAGGCATGGCACGTGCGTGAGGCTGCCGAGCTGCAGAGCCGCCACCAGGTTACAGCCGTTGTCACACACGACCATGCCCGGTTGGAGGCTCAGCGGCGCAAGCCAGCGGTCGGTCTGCTGTGTCAGACCCTGCAGCAGTTCGTGGGCCGTGTGCCTCTTATCGCCTAAGCTGAGTAGTTTCAGCACGGCCTGCTGACGCTTGCCCACCGCTGTGCTGCCACACCGCGCGACACCGACTGCTGGCGACATGCTGCTGCTAACACATCTTGATTGCGAGACAGAGGAGGAGGAGGAGGGTGCTTTAGTGGAGGAAGCATACACCTCCGCAGATACCACCACCGAGCTGGGGCCCGCAATTCTGGGGGTGGGTAGGACGTGAGCGGTCCCAGGCTCTGACTCTGTCCCAGCCTCCACTAAATTCACCCAATGTGCCGTCAGGGAGATGTAGTGGCCCTGCCCGCCTGTGCTTGTCCACGTGTCCGTAGTTAAGTGGACCTTGCCATTAACCGCATTGGTGAGGGCGCGTACAATGTTGCGGGAGACGTGGTCGTGCAGGGCTGGGACGGCACATCGGGAAAAGTAGTAGCGACTGGGAACTGAGTAGCGCGGGGCCGCCGCCTCCATGATACTTTTGAAGGACTCCGTTTCCACAACCCTATACGGCAGCATCTCAAGGCTGATGAATTTTGCTATGCGGACGGTTAACGTTTGAGCGTGCGGGTGCGTGGCGGCGTACTTGCGCTTGCGCTTCAACAGTTGCGCAAGCGACGGCTGGACGGTGCGCTGAACTACACTGCTGGATGGGGCCGAGGACAGCGGAGATGAGGGTGTGGGTGCAGGCCATGAGGCGGTAGTGCCTGTGTCCTGAGAGGGGGGTTGCATCTCAGTGGCAGGTTTGGGCACAGGGGGAGAGGCAGGGGTGCAAACCGGAGGCGCTGAACGGCCTTCGTCCCACCTTGTGGGGTGCTTGGCCATCATATGTCTGCGCATGCTGGTGGTGGTGAAGCTGTTGGTGTTGGCTCCCCGGCTGAGCTTTGCGCGACAAAGGTTGCACACCACTGTTCGTCGGTCGTCAGGCGTCTCTGTGAAAAACTGCCAGACCTTAGAGCACCTCGGCCTCTGCAGGGTGGCATGGCGCGAGGGGGCGCTTTGGGAAACAGTTGGTGGATTATTCGGTCTGGCCCTGCCTCTACCCCTGGCCACCGCACTGCCTCTTGCAACCTGCCCTGCTGATGCCCTTGACTCCCCCTCTGAAGACCTGTCCTCCTGAGTAAGCGTTGCACACCAGGTGGGGTCAGTCACCTCATCGTCCTGCTGCTCTTCCTCCGAATCCTCTGTGCGCTGCTCACTTGGACTTACTGCCCTTACTACTACCTCACTGCAAGACAACTGTGTCTGATCGTCATCGTCCTCCTCACCCACAGAAAGTTGTTGAGACAGTTGGCGGAAGTCCCCAGCCTCTTCCCCCGGACCCCGGGAACTTTCGAATGGTTGGGCATCAGTGACGATAAACTCCTCTGGTGGGAGAGGAACCGCTGCTGCCCAATCTAAGCAGGGGCCCGAGAACAGTTCCTGGGAGTGTTCCCGCTCCTGAGCAGGTGTCATTGTAGTGGAGTGAGGAGGCTGGGAGGAAGGAGGAGCAGCAGACAGAGGATTCGGATTTGCAGCAGTGGACGGCGCAGAACTGCGGGTTGACGATAGGTTGCTCGAAGCACTTTCTGCCATCCAGGACAGGACCTGCTCACACTGCTCATTTTCTAATAACCGTCTCCCGCGTGGACCCATTAATTGGGCGATGAATGTGGGGACGCCAGAAACGTGCCTCTCTCCTAATCGCGCAGCAGTCGGCTGCGACACACCTGGATCAGGAGCTCGGCCTGTGCCCACACCCTGACTTGGCCCTCCGCGTCCTCGGCCGCGTCCACGTCCTCTAGGCCTACCCCTACCCCTCAGCATGCTGTATTACCAGTGATTTGATTTCACAGGCAGGAAATAAATTGGCGCAAGACTGCAGGCCAAATATAATTTTTTCCCTTTTTTGAAAACGAAAGGCCCCACTGCCTCTAGTGAATGAATAATCTAAGTTTAATAACTGTGCTGTGGCCCTGCTAATGTGTCACAGAACGTGAGGGTAGCAGAGTTATTATAACTCTGGCAGAGCTGGTATTTTTTTCCCAATTAAGGAAAGCAAATGGCGAAGCCAGCAGTAAAACGTAGCTGGGTGCGTCTGATTTTTAAACGTTGCACACGCAGCCGACACGTACACACAGCCCTTAGGACGGACAGAGGCAGGACAAATAGATTTTTTTTCAGTTTTTTTCCACCAAAAGGCAGCACTGCGTATATTCAATGAACATGAGAAGTTTAATAACTGTGCTGTGGCCCTGCTAATGTGTCACAGAACGTGAGGGTAGCAGAGTTATTATAACTCTGGCAGAGCTGGTATTTTTTTCCCAATTAAGGAAAGCAAATGGCGAAGCCAGCAGTAAAACGTAGCTGGGTGCGTCTGATTTTTAAACGTTGCACACGCAGCCGACACGTACACACAGCCCTTAGGACGGACAGAGGCAGGACAAATAGATTTTTTTCAGTTTTTTTCCACCAAAAGGCAGCACTGCGTATATTCAATGAACATGAGAAGTTTAATAACTGTGCTGTGGCCCTGCTAATGTGGCACAGAACGTGAGGGTAGCAGAGTTATTATAACTCTGGCAGAGCTGGTATTTTTTTCCCAATTAAGGAAAGCAAATGGCGAAGCCAGCAGTAAAACGTAGCTGGGTGCGTCGGATTTTTAAACGTTGCACACGCAGCCGACACGTACACACAGCCCTTAGGACGGACAGAGGCAGGACAAATAGATTTTTTTTCAGTTTTTTTCCACCAAAAGGCAGCACTGCGTATATTCAATGAACATGAGAAGTTTAATAACTGTGCTGTGGCCCTGCTAATGTGGCACAGAACTTGAGGGTAGCAGAGTTATTATAACTCTGGCAGAGCAGGTATTTTTTTTCCCAATTAAGGAAAGCAAATGGCGAAGCCAGCAGTAAAACGTAGCTGGGTGCGTCTGATTTTTAAACATTGCACACGCAGCCGACACGTGTCCACAGCCCTTAGGACGGACAGAGGCAGGTCAAATATAATTTTTTTCACTTGTTTTACAAGCAAAAGGCCGCACTGCGTATATTCAATGAATAATAACTGTGTTGTGGCCCTGCCTACACAATTCTTTCCCTGCAGTATCAATGGAGGGTGCAATGCTCTGCACAGGCGATTTTGAGAAGAAAAAAAATATGCAGCACAGCTAACAGCAGCCAGCACAGTACTGGACACGGTTAAATATGGCCCTAGAAAGGACCGTTGAGGTTCTTGAAGGCTACACTCACTCCTAACACTCTCCCTGCCTATGCAACACTTCTGTCCCTAATGCCGGGTGCAACGCTCTGCAGAGCCGATTTTGAGAAAAAAAAAGTTGCCACTGCTAACAGCAGCCAACACACAGCTATCAGTGGCCCTAATAAGGACCTTTGGGGGTCTTGAAGCCTACACTAACTACCAATTCTTTCCCTACAGCAGCTCCGGTACAAACAGCACTGTCCCTCATCTAACTCACAAGGCATCTGAGGCGAGCCGCGGGAGGGGCCGACTTTTATATTAGGCGGACACCTGATCTCCCCAGCCACTCACTGCAGGGGGGTGGTATAGGGCTTGAACGACGCAGGGGGAAGTTGTAATGCCTTCCCTGTCTTTCAATTGGCCAGAAAAGCGCGCTAACGTCTCAGGGAAGGAAGTGAAAGTAACCGGAACACCGCATGGTGTTCGTTACGAATAACGAACATCCCGAACACCCTAATATCCGCACGGATATCAAGTTCGGACGAACACGTTCGCTCATCTCTAGTATAGACATTAGGTGACCAATGGGTTGTTGTTCTGGGTCTTACATTTAGATAGGAACTATCAAAGGTTGATCCAGCGATTATTCTGACTGCCATTATGGAGTCGGGAAGGAATTTTTCCCACAAATGGGCTAATTGGCTTCTGCCTTTTGTTTTTTTTTTCCTTCCTCTGGATCAACGAGGGGGTTGAAACAGGCTCAACTAGATGGACACTGTCTTCATTCAGCCTAACAAACTATGTTACTATGTTACAAAAGTACCAAAATTCTTATTATTTTTGTTAGATTTTTCCAATTTTCCACAATAAAACCCCTTTTTTTGGAAATTATATTTTTTTCTAAATCTCTGTATTCAAAGTCCTAGAACTTTTTTATTTTTCCATGGATGGAGCTCTGTGAGGGCTAGTTTTTTTGCGTAAAGAGCTGTATTTTTATGGGAACTATTTTGGGGTACATACAGCTTTTTTGATCACAATAATTGTGTTTTTTGAGAGGCAAACTCCGTTTTTTAGGGGAGTTTTTTTTACACTTTTTGCCGTGCAGGATAAAAAGTGTGTTCAATTTATTGTAGGATTCGTTATGAATACGACAAAAGCAAGTATCTGGGATTTTAATGATAAAAAAATTATACTGATGGGGAAAAAGCACAAAAGAAGTTTTTTTACTTTTATTTTTGATGTATTTTTTTTACACTACACGGCTTAATGTCTGGCCATTGTCTGTGTATAGAATCCCTCACTCTCCACCTCACCATACCGTGCACATCTCCAGCCCTTTACCTTCTGTATCACCCCATTACTTGTAGTATGTAAGCTTGTTGGAGCAGGACCCTCACCCCTACTGTTTCCATTAACTGATTACTTCATGTAACCGTGGTTTTTGTATTTTTGTACTTTTGTCTTTCTGTATTCCCCTGTTTTTGTAAGCGCTGCGAAATATATGTTTGGCGCTATATAAATATGATTATTATTACACTCATTTTATCTTTTTTGTACACTCTTTATGTCCGTAAAGAGGACTTGATACATAGCAACTATGATTACCAGGGGCGTAACTATAGAGGGTGCAGGGGATGCAGTTGCACCCGGGCCCAGGAGCCTTAGGGGGCCCATAAGGCTTCTCTTTTCCATACAGGGAGCCCAGTACTATGAATAAAGCATTATAGTTGGGGGCCCTGTTACAGGTTTTGTATTGGGGCCCAGAAGCTTCAAGTTATGTCTCTGTACAGCATGGTTTAGGGATGGGTACGGGTACAGATACAGATAGAGGAGGGGCCCCAGCTCACATTTTGCATCAGGGCCCCTGAGCCTTTAGTTACGTCCCTGATGATCACTATGATAAAGCATTGCAGGACTTCTGTCCTGCAATGCCTTATGGCTTGTAATAGCGATCATAGGCAATGGCAAAGCAGGACTCCTGTAACTGGCATCCTGATGCCATGGTAACTTGTCGGCCCTCTGCGATTACATTGTGGTGGTCCGATGACATTGCAGAGGGAGCGTGCTCTCTCTGTGAACCCTTTGCATGCCATGATCTACATAGATCGCAGTATGTAAGCGGTTAATATTGGGGGTCGCTGTCCCAATGCACCCCCGCCGTTGCAGTGGGAGGCCAACTATCGATAACAGCTGGTTCCCATTGCCGAATGGCGCGGGATCTCTTCTGATTTTGCACTTTCCAGAGGGCGTAAGTGTACATCCTGTTTCCTTAAGTATCTGCAGCCAGGACATACACTTATGCCCCGTGGAAAGCGCGAGATCAGAAGAGACCCCAGACCATATATACATGATATATGTATATTGTATATAATCAGTCACAACAGTGATACTCAGGGTTTATATGCTGAACCTACAGTTTTGTCACTGTTACAGATACATGATAATGCATTGCAGCAATTTTAATAATGGACTAGCTGAACCAGCCCGACAGCTTGAGTGTTGCAGGGAGTTGTAATATGTCATAGGGTGGAGCGATATAGAAATGTTTATGATGTTATACAGTAGCTGAAGCCATTCCTACATACAGGAAGCAGCATCATTCCTCCTAGATCGTATCAGAAGTCACACATGGAAAACAATCCTCTGTGACGGGAGCTGCGGCTCATGGATCCTGCCATCATCACTGAGGCATCTTTGGCTGAGGATCTTTCTTCAAGGTAGAACAACATGCAAGTAAGTATCTTCTTTTTTCTCAGACATTTAATTAATCCAAAATGTCAACATTTTATAATGTTAGATTACTTAAGACTTTACGTGAAAATTAAAATGAATGGCGCTAGAGCCCGGTGGGTTTAGTGGGCCCATAGTGATTTCAAGGGGCATCCCAAGACTAAAAGTAAAAAAAAAATATGTGTACGGAATGGGTTAAAATACAAAATAAGCTCTATTGAGCCATTATATGGCCGTTTGGTCCTGTAAGCTCCTCTGGTAGTCACATTTTGTTCATTGATCACGTGATTGCTGTAGGGGTCATGTGTTGTTCACAGCAGTATCACTTTGAAGCCCATGATTGGCTGCAGCAGTCATGTGAACATTTAATGGGATAGGCGGGAGTTTTTCGGACTGGAACAGCAGGGACCAGAGGGTGATTTGATAGTTGAGAAGTGCGTATTTTTTTTATTTTGGCCCAGTTCCTGCCCGTGCTAATGCTTTTTTTTACTCTTGTAAAACCCTCTTAAGTCAACATGTGTTATGCTTCTCAAGCCAAGGACCAGGTGGTCAAAGAGGTGACATACCTGGAGCCAACCCCGACACTCCTGAGAAAGTATTCCCAATGACAGATGGCCAGAAGTTGTGTTCCACAACATACTGTAGTTGTTAGGACTAGGATTCTTTGGTTATAGATGTTCTATAGAAAGAGAATTCCCGCTTACATGCGGACGTGGTGATGACAAATTCCATAAAAGAGTTCAATAGGGGCCTGGACATCTTTCTTGGGCAATACAATATTACATGTTATTATTAATAACTTCTGAAGGGTTGGTGAACCAGGGATTATTCTGATTGCCAGATTGGAGTCAGGAAGCATATTTTTCCTTTGGGTTCTTTTGCCTTCCTCTGGATCAACATTGGGGTAATAGGCTGAACTGGATGGGCATATGACTTTTTTCTCTGTTACATCTGTGATTCTTATGTTACAAAAGTCCTGTCATATGACAACTTGGGGGCACATTAGCTCATGGCATCGCCATTTTCTGGGTTAGATAGCTGGCACACAAAGACTTTTTCACTCCAACACTGTAGATTATGTGGCTCCATTTAGCTGTGTTCCTTCATACACGACAAAGTATTTTAACATCAAAGTGCAAAATACACCCATAGGCCATCTGGCATCTAACTTAGGCCTCATTCACATTGGAAACTCTGTGCGCAAAAATCAAGTGCACAAAAAAAAACCTTTTGGCTATTAGAACCAATGATTTGTTATGGGAACAGTCAGATAAAGGAAATTTAGACGCGCAAAAAACATCTGAACGTTCCCATAGGAAACCATTGGTTCTAATAGCGGTGAGTTTTTTACACGCGTGATTTTTGCGCATGTAGGTCCTCGTGTAAATGAGCCCTAAGGCTGTGTTTTTGAAGTGTTTTCACCCTTGATGTAGGATTCTGTCTTGATGTTTCATTAGAAGTGCAGAAAATGGCTTTGAGACAGAACTTCCGCACAGAACCATTCTGTCATTAGTGATAAGGATTCCATTAGTTTCCACAATATTTGAATGATAGAATAACATAGACTATTGCTCTATTTAATTTGCCTTTCCAGTAGCTGTACTGCCACGTCATCTCCCCACTCCTCCATCCCCAATAAAGTCCTTAGGGCTGATCACATGGCATTTTTAACAGACATTATTGCACGAAACATATTTATATCGTTTGACACCATTGCCATTAGTGCATGCTCCCATTGAAAAGTATGCTCTGGTGATAACTTCATCCAAACACTTTTGAGAATGGGATCTATGATTGGGTATCTCCAGAGTTAGGCCCAATGCACATGGGCGTATTTGCATTGCGGAATCCGGAGCGGGCATCTGCCTCCGGATTCTGCAGCAAATACTGCACATGCTATGGAAAACCGCTTTTCCATGTCCACAAGCGAAAAGCAATTGAGATTTTTCCTCCTCACAAAAGGAAAATCGCAGCATGTCGTATTCCAGCGCAAATTCCGCACGGACAGCTTCCATTGAAGCCAATGGAAGCCATCCTATCCGCGGCTGTTCCGCAATGACATTGCGGAAGAGTCACGGATTCTGCGTCATCGCCTACCGACGATGTGGCATTTTCTGGATTGCGCATGTGTGCCGGTACAACGGCTGGCACATCCGCAATACAGAAAAGACTACTGCGGGTAGGTACGCAGGGTTCACCGGATGGGCACAGGGTCGGATCCCGCAGCGGGATCCTGCAGGCGGAGTCTGACCCGGCCATGTGCATTAGGCCTTAATATGGGAAATCTCCATGTCAGGTATGTTTGTATGAGCAGTAAGACTATCTTCCTCTGCACTTAAGGGTTCTTTTATAGGGCCCAATACTTAGACAAGAATATTCGTCACTGGCCTCGATTGCCCGATAATCAGGCCATGTAAAATTTTAAATAATTAGTCAACAAACCAGCAAATGCAGTTTTACATCTCAAACATCAAAATAAACCCTAGGCTAACTGACCTGTAATACACAATGTCCCTTATTATCAGGCCCTGGGCCTACTACCCAGTGCCTCAGAACAAGCACACCACCCTCTTACTACGCTCTCCTAGCTGGCTCCCAATGAGTTTAATTGGCCAGCTCAAACATGGGGATGGATGGAGTGAAAGACAACTTCAACATTCAGACTTTATTCAGGACTTTAGACTAGTTGCCAGAACTATGCCATTTTAATGGCATAAATATGCCCCTCCAGCAGCTGAACTGCCACAACACTTAAAGGGGTTGCCCAGGAAGGCAACAAAATGGCTGCTGTTTGTGAATCCCACGGAGAAACCCATTCTAGGATGGGAGAATGCATCTCTAGCTCAGAAGAGGAATGGGGTGAGGCTGCGGACGAGGCCATAAAGCCTAATGACACACTGTTCTGTTCCATTAGTTTGAATGGCAAGTCAGATAGGCACAATGTGGCTGAAGCCCCGCCCCCACCCATGGCCTGCCCCCTTCCATCTCCAGTCTAAAGATGCATTCTCCTGTCCTACGACAGATTTTTCCAGGTTGCCTGGACGTTGGCCATTTTGTTGCTTTCCTGGACAGTGGCAGTGCTTATTTATGCCACTCAAGTGGTGGATTTCTGGTAACTGGGGTGTGTACAGTAGAGAATGTGGTGTATCCTTCAGATTCCCACTGCTTAGGCATATGAAACCTAAGTTGGTTCTCCCTCATAGTATGCACCATGCAAACTTACCACTCTCACCCAAAAGTTGGTTCCTATAAGTAATAGAAAATCAGTCTCTCTGGCTTATGGTATGAGTAAGAATCATATTAGGTTCGAAATGCATATACCAATTAGATATCCTGGCTTTTATTAAGCCTTTAACCAAGTTTGAAACAAAGCTGCCGGCTATTACTGTTTTCCTGTAATGAGTGCTGGATTTTCTTCTATACACGTGTTCTTCTAATAGGCTTCATTACATCTGTGGCTCCATCACCGCTGAGAGACTCGAGTCTACACTTGCCTTGCCATCATGATTAGATAATTTTAACATTTTTTAATGCATGTGAAATAAGTTGAAGAAAACACAAATGTCCTAAAAGTTCACCATTAGATCTACTAGTTTGGTCCAGAAGAACCTAAATTGAACCTACTTGGGTGAATGTGGTCACTCTACCAGGGCAGTTGAATAGAATGAGCTACATACTTTCTTTCTATTAAATAGATACCGAAAGTATTAGTCATACAACGATTAATGTTAATTGTTTAATAGGTTTAATTATTTTGTTGATCTATTAAGCTACTTATACACTTTCAACAACTATCGGCTGATCAATTGTTTGGCCAACAGCTGTTTCTCCCTGTTTCCCTATACAAACAAATGTTCAACTGGCCAAATATATGTGTGTTTAGGGAGTTAAGCCTCAACCAGATATGTCTGATATGGTTTATCTCTCAGGGCTCTTTCCCAAGAGCACATAAACAGCGACGGCGTTTTTACGTCCGTTCTGTATAAGTGCCTGAATGGGCGTTTTTCCGCAATCATGGCCAGCGTTTTCTCATCCATTCACACAACCGCAAGTGTCATTTTTAGCAAAAAAATACGCTGCGCCCCGGAAATACCTTGCTTTGCCAAAATCGTCAGGATGGCTTCTAATGGCTATATAGAGGCGCTTGTAAGCTTTTCACAGCGTTGGACACTGCATAAATACCTCACTTCCCTTCTCTTTCCCTGCCACCATAGGAGTCTATGGGACCCGCCGGCGTATATTGGCCAAAACATAGTTCCAAAACTATCTTTTGGCTGAGCGTATATGCGCCGGCCCCGTATATGTTCTAATTTTTACGCTGCCAGAGTATTTACGTGCCGTATATTCACCCGTGTGAACAGATGCATTGAAAATCAATGCCTTTCATGGCGCGTCTAGACGCCCGGGCGTAAAACGTGCCGTATATGCACTCGGATTGAGCATTGAAATTTCATGTCCCTGATCCTTCTTTTCCTCAATATCACCTGTCGGAGGAAAGTTGGGTGGCACCAATATACATTAGAGAGTGTACCAGCCCTGCTGAAATTAGCCAGTCTGCATGACTAAGCACTAGTTGTGTGGAGGCATTTACTGCCATTACTACCTATTACTACAGCTTCTTTCTTCAGTGCCGCTGCCTTCTTACAATGAGGAACATCTTCCTACATTGATTCCAAAAACCCATTTCCTCCAAAAATTTCAAAATGAACAAGTCTAACGCTTTAAATGTGCCTAGCATTAAAGAGACCTTTTATTCCTTTAATCCTGCTTATTCATGTGTGCTGTCTAAAGGCCCTTTTACATGGTAAGCTAAATTGGAATGAGCATGTAAACATTTTCATCCGATCAGTGATAATCTAACGATTTATCGCTGATCGTTTGTTCACTGCATGAATTTACACCCAACAATAATCATGCACCCCACTTGATCTAACGATTATTCGCACAATAATTGCTACATGTAAAAGGGCCTTCACTTTCTTCTAGATCAACAATGTAGATAAACTTTTGCACCCGGGCTCATGAGCCTTTTGCTATGCACCTGCTGTGGTCATGTGGTTCTGACCTTGGTACCAAGCTTCAGAGATGTTATGACATTGTTGGTTTCATTGGTGTTCTCAGCTGGTGAACCACATGCAGGGAGCTTGAGACACTCATGTAATCTTCACGTTGGAAGTTGGCAAACAATAATTTGCATGCCTTTCGACCTTTAACAATACTATCCTTCTCCCTTTGACCAACAGTAACAGGCTGTGCCTGATATTGCAGTTCAATCCTAATTACATGAATAGGACTGAGCCGCTCTCAGGCCATGTGACCGATGAACGGGACGTCACATGCCTGAGAAAAGAAAGCAGCACTCAACCAAGCGTCATGACCTCTACAATCAGCAGATTGGCGGAGATCTTGAGTGGTGGATCCCTGCCAATCAAATATCGATGACCTATCCTCAGGACTGGTCCTTAATAGTTAAGTCCCAGAGAAAACCTTTAAAGCAACCTCTGATTTCAAGACAAAATTCCATCCAGGGTTGGAGCAATTGGGGGTATATTACCTGTACTTGTTCTTTTCTCTCATCTATCTTATTCACTGGCCTTTATCAAAGTTTGTCCAAGATGGCTGATGCCATTTTCTATCTAGTTAATGCACATTGTGCACTGCTCTCTGATTGGCCAGTGCTGATCATGTGAGCAGTGCTGTCCAATCAGAAAGCAAGTATAGAGCATCAGTAGTCTAATACTACCAAAGCACGATGCGGATTAGGTAATCTGAACATTATGTTGGTCCTCTTGAATGAGGAAATTCCTGATGGTTACGGATCCAGCTATTGCTTCTGATATGTGTGATAAGGAATCTAAAAAAAAGACCAAAAAAACACAAACAGTGTAATAGATTACCGATGTGTCAGCAAATACCTGACATAAATGTATCATCGCTCTGCATCATGTACTGTGTAATTGTCAACACTATAATTATACTCGACCGGTCGGACCCGTTTCAATAATCTTAGAGGAAGTAGTAATGACAGTGAAGTGTAAATGGAAATGTTATAAAACTGTTGCATGAAAATCTCTGTATAATTAGTCAATTATGTGGTGTTATTTTATTATAAATTATATGTAAATACACACGGTATAAGGCTGGAATGCAAAGAAGTGAATGAAGGAGATGAGAGCGTGTTATCGGTCGTAGCTTATTAAGCTGATAGAAATGCATACGTCGGCAACTTTTATGCATTAAAGCTATGAGCAACAGAATTAATAAAGTGATTATCCTAATAATATGCGATCGTTATAATAATTACCTTATAATATGCCCAACTTGGAGAAAGAATTCATAATCACAAGAGTGATTAGCATACCCAACAGATAGCATAAGAGTCTAGACCTCATGCCCACAGAGCCCTGGAGGCTCCATACTTTGGATCTGTGGTCACTCCCTATCCTGCCATATGGAGCTCCATGCAGTGCCATATTACAGGATTATTCTGTGTAGCATACCGAACAGCAACTGTATTTGAGACCACCATTTACTAGTGTGTTGGACCCTCTTTGGCCGACAGAGCTACAGAATAGATTCCACTAGGTGTTGATATTACTCTGCTGGAAATTGGCCCACTTGGATAAGAAGCTTTTTGTCATTGCTGTAGACTAGATGGAGGTGCTTGCGCCAAATTCTGACCCTCCCACTAGCATGGTGGACCAGAATTCTGGATTCTTTTGCCCAGGCGATGTTGGTCCACTGTTCAGTCATCCAAGTTTTGTTTTGGTGGCCTACCCAAAGGATACGCCATCAATAGTTTGCAACTGCACAACCCCTTTAAAGGAACAGTCAGGAAAAACTGCTATACTATGTTATGCTTAGTGCAAGGCCTCGCTTTTTTCACAAATAGACTTTACATTACTGCAATTTTATTGATACTTTTTTAGTATTAACGACATGTTCCTTATTTTATAGTTCCGAATTTTACTGTGAATTAAGGTCAATGCTGCTCTTAAGACTTCTGGGACAAAATGGCATCAAAAGGTAATGAGCGTATGCTTACAGTATGTAAAGACGTCATATTGTGGAAGGTGGAATTTAGGTGATCACCTTCTATTTCCTATAGTGACAAATCCTCTGTCAGTGATCAGACTAATTAAATAATTGCATAATCTATTATTATATAATTAAATGGGTTTTCCAGTGTTATGTAAAGAAAGTTGAAAGGGAGATAATCCATTACGAACGGTGAATATTTTATTGCACCAAAGTTTCTGAAATAAAAAGTGAAGCAACTTTGCAAATAGTCATGATTACAAATTTGTGTAATCAGACGGCCCATTCCGGTGCATATATGCCGAGGCTGCAATGCCGTTGGGCGTGGGGAAACAGTTTAGCTCTGCTAAGCCATCTCCCCCTTCCCTCCCCCTCACCGGCTCACCTCCTTTCTCCTCCCCTCTGGCTGTTTGCAATGGAAGGGGGCAGGATGGGGCCAAAGCTAAGCTCCCGCCCCCTCCCCACCCCTTGTCCGCAGCCAGCAATTTGAGAACTTAGCTCCGCCCCATCCCACCCCCTTCCATTGCAAACAGCCGATGGGGAGGAGAGAGGAGGAGAGAAGGGGAAGGGAGTTTAGCAGTCACGCTGCTAAACTCCCTCCCACCTCCCTCCTCCGGCCGCTGTCATTGGCTCCCATAGGAATCTATGCAACGGCCGACGTATTGTGGGTAGAAAGATAGTTCCGGGACTATCTTTGCTGTCCGGCATAAAAGCTTTTACACCGTGAGAATATGCCTGTGTGATCTGATGCATTGGAATCCAATGCATCAGATGGTAGCGTAAATCGGCCTACCGTGAAGATGGTGGCTGATATAGGCTCGTGTAAATAAGCCCTCACTCCTACTGAAATCAATGAGAGTGCTCTGCTTCTCTTACACTTTCTGCTCTGGACAGGATGTGATGTCCTGACTATGGTCCTGAGGAGGAAGTACAAGAGCAATGCAGTGCTCTCATTGGTTTAAATGGGAGTGAAACCGGCACTTTGACTTGCTCCACTGACCACTGAAGACAACATCCGTCCCGCTGCTAGGGCAGCAGGCCGAACAATCAGCTGATGGATGGGAGTCTCGAGCAGTGACCCTATTCCATCAACTACTACAAAGCCCAGAATACCCCTTTTAAGGTATGTCCACACTTATCTTGTGGCATCTGTTTGTAACACAAGTCACAAAACAGATTTGTCATGTGAATGATAACACTAGAGATGAGTGAATATACCCGCTAAGGCACATTACTCGAGCGAGTAGTGCCTTAGCCGAGTATCTCGCAGCTCATCTCTAAAGATTCGGGGGTCGGCGCGGGTGACAGGTGAGTTGCGTCGGGGAGCGGGGGGGAGAGAGGGAGAGAAAGATCTCCCCTCCGTTCCTCCTCGCTCTCCCCCGCCACTCCCCAGCCCCCGCCGGCCCCCGAATCTTTAGAGGCGAGCGGGGAGATACTCGGCTAAGGCACTACTCGCTCGAGTAATGTGCCTTAGCGAGTATACTCGCTCATCTCTAGATAACACCTATTTGCCTATAATGGGATCTAGTGTAGTGTCCTTAGTACTTTCATGAAAACTAGCGATGCATGTGTAGTGATAAATATCATGTTGCATTGCTCCACATGCAGTTGTCCTAATAGTACATTAACCCCTTAACGACGGCCCCATCGGGAAACTACGTCCTCAGAAAGTGGGCCTTAATCCTAGAGGACGTAGTTTTATGCATCCTCTTTGGATTGATGCCCACTGGCCTGAGGACGTGACAGCTCCATGCTGTCGGTGCCCGCAGGTAGCCGACAGCATGGAGCTGTCATCCCAGGATGCGGGCAGTCCCCCCCCCCCCCCCCCCGGCATTGCGATCGGCGCTATAAAATGAATAGCGCCGATCGCAAAAAAGTAAATAAAACAGTGTAAAAAAGTAGTAATTCAGCTGCTATGATGGATCGCATCCATCACGGCAGCTAAAAATACTCACACGGCTTGTCGGCGGTGTCCCCCGGAGATCTGGTCCTCCCGGACGCATATTTGTAGTTTACGCTTAGGATAAGCAGCGCTGCTGATTAGAGCCACCTGATTGGCTCTTCGGCACCACGTGACTACACAGCGTGCACGCGCATTGCCTTCAGCAGCCGTGCACTACACACTACAATTAAGCAGACGTGCGCTACACACTACACTTAAGCAGCACGGGGTTAGGTTTAGGGTTAGGTTTACGGTTGGGATTACCTAAACCTAACCCTAACCCCAACCCTAACCCTAAACCTAACCCTAAACACTAAAAGTAACCCTAAACCTAACCCTAAACCTAACCCTAAACCCTAACCCCGTGCTGCTTAAGTGTAGTGTGTAGTGCACGGCTGCTGAAGGCAATCCGCGTGCACGCTGTATAGTCACGTGGTGCCGAAGAGCCAATCAGGTGGCTCTAATCAGCAGCGCTGCTTAACCTAAGCGTAAACTACAAATATGCCTCCCGGACCCGCCGGCGGCCTTCTGCGCATGCGCTCCTGACGATGACGTCAAGCGCACGCGCAGAAGCCCGGGTGTCCCCGGCAAATTTAAAATCTCCTGGCTCCCGGCTCCTGAAGGTAGCCGGGAACCAGGAGGTGTTACCGGGGACCACTGTGAGCGGTCCCCGGGCCCGCGATCACCGCTATCCATTACGATAGCGGTGATCGCGAAAAAGTTTAAAAAGTAAAACAAAAGTAAAGTTTCACCTCCCCTCATGGATCGGATCCATGAGGGGAGGTGAAGATACTCACCCCCAGTCCCCTGCGATGTCCCGATGTCCCGGGACCCGAAATCCCCGTCTGCGCATGCGCGCCCGATGATTGACATCGGGCGCGTGCACAGAGGGGCTCGAGCCCCGGGAAATTCAAAATTGCTCTGCTCCTGGCTGCCATGTGTCGCCAAGAGCAGAGGGATGTCACTGGGGACATGATCACTGTCATCCAATGGATGACAGTGATCATGTAAAGTAAAACAAAAGTGCAAAAAGTAAAAAAAATAAAATAAAAAAAGGGGTAAAAGGTAAAAAAAAAAAAGTGCAAAAAGTAAAAAAAAAGTTTTAAAAAGTTAAAAAAAGCTTGCGTTTCATCTACCCCACGGATCATATCCGTGAGGGAGGATGAAATGATGTACCTAAGGCCTGCGGATTTATCCGCGGACCTCAACCCAGCTTCTGCGCACGCGCCCGTCACCAATGTGGCAGGCGCATGCGCAAAAGCCGTGGTTTTTTAAAATCTCCCTGCTCCTGGCTACAAAACTTAGCCGAGAGCCTGGAGATTTCACGGAGGGCCGCGGTGAGCGGTTCCTGATCACGTGTTCGCCGTTATCCAAAGAATAATGGCGATCACGTAAAAGTTAAAAAAAGGTGAAGCTTCATCTCCCCTCACTGATGCGATCGGTGAGAGGAGATAAAAATTTTTACCGGAGGCCTCCATATTTGCACCCCGACGCAATCTTCTTCCGTGAACTTTCCCGTATTCTGCGCATCCGACCGCTGGCAAAACACCGGACACATGTGCAGGAGTCGGGGAGCCCAGGAAACTTAATATCTCCTTGCTCTCGGCGACCAACGGTCTCCGAGAGCCTGGAGCTGTGACGGGTGGCCTCGTTGAGCGGTCCCCGGTCACGTGAAAAAATGGTAGCGATCTACCTTTGGCCGGTCTCACATGACCGGATAGGAATTACGGATTCCGCATGCGTTTGATTAGCGGTAATACGCAGATCAATTGCATTGGATTACACAATTCCGCTCACATTAGCGGGTTGGAATTGCGTAATCCACTCGCAGAAAAGAGAACGCAGCAGGTTCTATTTTACCGCGGATATCCGCAACATAGAGCCCATTGTGCTCCATGGTCATGGATATACCCGCAGCCCATACGCAACTACGTTGTATACGGGCTGCGGGTACCCGCGTCATCGCTAAGCGACAGTGCGGGAAATACAAACAACAACAAAAAAAAGTGTACTGCGCATGACCGCCCGTGTAAGTACGCAGTTATGCGCAGTACATTACGCGGCCGTACGCAGGGTCACAGCCGGGCTCACAGCCGGGATCCACCTACGGCTGTGTGAGCCCGGCGTTATTCAGACCGCTACCTGTAATACGCAATTTACAAGAAGCCCCGGGAACGCTCGCCTTCCTGCAGTTCCAGGAGCACCTTGTTGAACGCCTTCTGTGTGAGACCGCTGCACCTCATCAAGCTTACGGAGACTCACAGAGCGCCACTTTTTACACCCCATACCCGCTACTGAGGTCAAAAAATGACTCCCAAAAAGCATAAGAGGAGGGGGGATACCCGGTTTTATTGCCCCATGTGCCCATCCCAACCAGCCTCCATAATTACCCGTCTTTGGAAATACTACACAGTTCACATTATTACTTTTATCTAAGATTTGGGGAACGCCGAAAAGGGCGTGGAGGGGGGGGGGGGATTTTAGGGAGTCAATTTTTATTCCGTACAAGTGAGCAATGGGGCCTGGAATTTATTCAGTTATGCCCTGCAATCCAACTGGTGTTCCCTCCATTACAGGCCTTGCCATGTTTCCTGTAAGTAGATTAGGGCCACAATGGGTATGTTTTTGAACACGGGACAAACGGGGGTATCCATTTGGGGGTGAACGTCTTCATTCCTATATAAACTGTACAAAAAAAAAAGTTTTTAAATTGACAAAATTGCCAAAAAAATGAAAATTGTAATTTTTTTCTTCTGCTTTGCTGAAATTTATTCAAATACTGTGTGGTCAAAATACGCAGTACACCCCTAGATGAATTTGTTAAGGGGTCTAGTTTTTAAAATGGGGATATTTGTGGGGGTCTTTATAGTTTTGGATGCTCAATGACTCTATAAGTGGGCAATGGGGCCTGGAATTTATTCCGTTGTACCCTAAAATCCAACGGGTGCTCCTTCCATTATAGGCCTAGCCATGCGTCCTTTAAGTAGATTAGGGCCACAATGGGTATGTTTCTGAACACGGGACAAACAGGGGTATCCGTTTTGGGGTGAAAGTCTTCATCCCTATGTGTGCTGTACAAAAAAAACAGTTTTTAAATTGATACAACTGCCAAAAAAATGAAAATTGTAATTTTTTTCCTACTGCTTTGCTTAGATTTATTCAAAAATTGTAGGGTAAAAATACACAGTACACCCCTAGATAAATTCGTTAGGGGGTCTAGTTTTCAAAATGGGATCATTTGTGGGGGTTCTCTGTCGTTTTGGCCGCTCAAGGGCTCTACAAGTGTGCAATGGGGTCTAAATCACCTTCATGCTAAATTTCTGTTCTGAAAGCCACCGACTACTCCTTTCATTTTGGGCCCCGTTGTGCATCCAGAGAAAAGATTAGGGCCACAATGGGTATGTCTCTGAACACGGGACAAACAGGGGTATCCACTTTGGGGTGCAAGTCTTCATTCATGTGTGTGCTGTACCAAAAAAGCAGTTTTTAAAACGACAGAATTGCCAAAAAAACGAAAATCACAATTTTTTCCTTTTGCTTTGCTTCAATTCATTCAAAAACTGTGGGGTCAAAATGGTCAGTACACCCCTAGATAAATTCGTTAAGGGGTCTAGTTTTCCAAATGGGGTCACTTGTGGGGGTTCTCTTTGGTTTTGGCCACTCAAGAGCTCTACAAAAGTGCTATGGGGCCTAAAACGCCTTCAAGCAAAATTTATGTTCTGAAAGACACCGACTACTCCTTTCATTTTGGCTCCCGTTATGCATCCAGACATAAGATTAGGGCCACAATGGGTATGTTTCTGAGCACGGGAGAAACGGGGGTATCCATTTTGGTGTGTAAATCCTCATTTTCATGGGCTCTATAGGAAAAAAATATGTCTTTAAAATGACATATTTGCAAAAATATGAAATTTTATTTTTTGTCCCCTAAATTGAACTAATTCCTGAAAAGAACTGGTGGGGTCAAAATACTCATGACACCCCTCAGTGAATACACTAAGGGCTGTAGTTTTTTAAAATGGGGTCATTTGTGGGTGTATCTATTATTCTGACACTTATGAGCCTCTGCAAACTTGGCTTGGTGCAGGAAAACAAAGTGCTCCTCAAAATGCTGAAAAGTAATGTTAAATTTGTACGTCCTCTAAATGGTTAAAAAAAACACAAAAGTTTTTCAAGTGTGCATTCAGAATAAAGTAAACAGATGGAAATACATATCTTATCAAAAATTTGTACAGTATGTTTGGACATATTTGAGATATTACGGTTGAAAATGTGAAAAAATGACAATTTTTTCAAAATTTTTCCAATATTGGTACTTTTAATAAATATACACAAATTATATCGGTCTCTTTTTACAATCTAAATGAAGTACAACATGTGGCGAAAAAACAATGTCAGAATCACTGGGATATGTAAAGCCTTTACGGAGTTATGCCACGTTGAACGACGCATGTCAGATTTCCAAAATTTGGCTCCGTCACTAAGGCGCAAACAGGCTTCGTCACTAAGGGGTTAAACAATGCATTTGCAGAATTTACCATTAATGTATGGGAATGATTTTGAATTCACTAAAAATGTGTGTTTGCCTTGTTCTCATAGGAAAAGAGACAGAAGATGACATCTATTGTGCTTGCCTGTCCAAAGCATTATGTCAGGTGGCTACACCGGTCACTGTTGGTTTATATGCCCCATTTGGGGGCAGGGTATACATGCTACTGGATCGTATAACAAGTAAGTTCTTACATAGATATTATACACTGAACAATCACAGCATTAGGCCTCATTCACATGAATGTTTTATCGCAGCTATTTTGCTGTAAAATGATTCCAATGCATTTGTTCAGATGGGCGATTTTCCAGCTCATAAAATGTGCCGGCCGAAAAGATAGCACATAGTAACGTAGTAGGTTAGGCTGAATAAAGACAATGTCCATCTAGTTCAGTCTGATTCAACCCTCTGGTTGATCCAGCGGAAGGCAAAAACACCAAGGGCTAGAAGCCAATTAGCCCATTCGGGGGAAAAACTCCTTCCCAACTCCATAATGGCAGTCAGAATAATCGCTGGATCAACCTTTGATAGTTTCTACCTAAATGTAAGACCTGGAACAACAACCCACTGGTCAAGACCCAGAACAACAACCCGCTGGTCACCTAATGTCTATGTCCTGTAATATCCTTGCACTCTAGAAAGACGTCTAGTCCCTTTTTAAACCCCTCAATGGATTTTGCCATCACCACCTCCTCAGGTAGAGAGTTCCACAGTCTCACTACTCTTACAGTAAAGAACCCCCTTCTGTGTTGGAGATGAAGCCTGCTTTCTTCTAGACATAGCGGATGTCCTCTTGTTACCGCCGCGGTCCTGGGTCTAAACAGATCATGGGAGAGATCCTTGTATTGTTCCCTCATGTATTTATACATAGTTATTTGATTGCCCCTTAGCCGTCTTTTTTCCAGGGTCAATAATCCCAATTTTTGATAGCCTCTCTGGGTATTCTAATCCACTCATTCCATTTATTAATTTAGTCGCCCTTCTTTGCCGATTACGGACGGCCACCTTTACACGTGGCCCGAAAAGATAGGACTTGCCCTGTCTTGTGGCCACGATCAGCCGGCAGCTCCCATTGAAGCCTATGGGAGCTGCCGGCAAGGGGAGGCGGAAGGACTTTAGCATGACTAGCGTTGCTAAATTACATCCCCCTCCCTTTGCCGGCAGCTCCCATAGGCTTCTATTGCCACGATTAGAGGATGGGGGAGACAGGTTTCTTTGAATATATGAGAGACTCAGACTTGAATCCACAAGGGCCTTCAAGCCGAGACAGTTTTGCTGAATAGTAATCCAAATTACTTGAAATTGTCTGAAACTGTTTGCCATGTTAAAGTGTTTGTCCCCCTATTTCAGCTGCTAAGTAAAGACTGTTACATGTGTATTGATGTTTCTTAGGTTGTTAATATTGATTTATTACATATTATGATATATGATGTCTATGATCTTTTGGTCTCTTGTAGAATGCATGCACGAGGAAGCATTACGTATAACAGAAAAGGAAAATAAATTAAAGAATTCCACAGTTAAAAGTAACGGATGCGGCTTTCTACATCTACTTTGGCGTCTATTTTTCTACTTCCCTGTAGTAACTGAACGACATCTAGAATGCAGAAGTATTGAGTTCATATTTGTACACTTCAGCGCATGGCAGTATGCAGGCAGTGACCGACTATGGGCTGGCCTTGTCACCACACTCTGTGAACAAATAAGACGACACTTTGGAATTTTTACACTCAGTGTATTTAAAGTCTTGGGTACCGTACCTAAAAGAAATCTAGACCCTGAAGCCAGAGAGTGGACCCTCAGAAAGACTTTCTGCATCGTACTAGCAGTTACTATTGTTGTACTTATCATTGGGTTGCTCTTACTACTTGTACCAATCGAAACTAGCAGCGATGGCGAAGAGAAAATCACAACTATTTTTGGAAGTGTGGCAACAATAATGGCCGGATCTTCAATTCTCATGACACTGTTTAAGCTATGCAAGAGTGTCTTAATTAGCCAAAAGCATAAGATTGAGCAACTGGTCAATAGCCAGAAGTTTAGTACTCAAATGGGTTTCATGAATGAGGTGAAAAAAGAGGTTGAACTGATCTCCCATATGGTTCAGTTCATGGAAATTTTCCAAAAGCAGAAAATCCGAGTGGTCTTGCAAATCACCAGTCTGGAGCTTTGTGCACCTGACAAAGTGGTTGGAGTACTGGATGCTATGAACACCCTATTAGCTGACCACAAATCTCCATTTATATCTATACTGGTAGTTGACCCCAGTATTATTGTTACTTGCTTGGAGAATACAAGCTCACTCAAAGGTATGGCGGACAATGGCTACATGTTTCTCAATCGCACTGTCACTTTGCCTTTCTCTGTACCTCCTCTTGGCACGAAAACAAAGCTGCAACTTTTGAAGAAGGCTGTACAAAGGACAGAGGATCTTATTGATTGGCCTTGCAGGAATGATACCAATCGTGGCACCAAGACAGGTATTACAGAGCCCATGAAGCTATTGGCAGAGGAACTTTTGGAAGATGAAGAACCAGAAGTGAATCTACCACCTTATAAACCCGGTTATTGCATTCAAGAAACATTTTATGCCCTATACAATGAGCGTGAAGTTCTCCATGAATACATTCCTGACAGTATATGTCAAATGAAACGAATTGTGAATGCTATCCCTGTTATGGTCCACCTGATGATGCTGAGTAAAATACCATGGGGAAACATGTCTTCTAAATATGTAGCAGCTTGGGTTGTTCTCTGCAATCAATGGCCCTGCAGACTAAGCTGGATTCTTCAATGTTTGGAGGATGAAGAACAACAAGGATGTAAGGAAGGATTCGACAACTATCTCCTCTGGGACATGTTTAAGGAGCACAGCAAGGAACTGTTTTCCTTGAAAGCTGGACTGAAGAACCTTTTGGACTTAGATGGGGATCCAGAGATTTTCCAAAAGTTCCTCTCTCAAGACTTTCCTTTCACAGTTGAGGAATCCAGAAGACTGATGAAGTGTACAATTAATCTGGATTATTCTATAAAACACAAGATGGGTCTTCACCGCGGAATTAACAACCTTCAAAATGACTGGAAAACGACAATCATAGAGAAGACAGCAGAGGCAATTGAAACTGTACATCGAAATAACACAATAGTAGTCAAAGATAAGGTTGAAATGCAATTTACTCACCCTAGAAGAGACTTTATGAAAGATAAAGATGAGGAAAGAACTGAGTGTCAGAAAGAGGTATATTGGTATAGACCCGAGGAACAAGCAGAATGGGTGCAGGCAAAAGAGATTGAAAGAAGGAAAGCAGTAGCTGGGTATGACGAGGAGCAGTCCAACGGACTAATGTTTTTAGAGCATAATATGTTAAAAGAAAAGTTAGAAAATAATGACAGAGAGATGGACAGTTTGATGAGAAAGGGCTCACAAGATGAAGGAAAAGAGTGCAGGGTACAGATTAAAGAACATTATGAGAAATTAGAAGAGAGACGAAGGAAAGAACGAGAAACAGTACTTTAATTAAGATTAAAGGTGGTGTACAGTTGTAAACTAATGATAGTCTGTCCTTAGGATAGTAAATTGGCAGGAGTCTGTCATCTGGGATCCTCAATGATCAACTGTTTGCCCTGCCAATGTGCTCATGCACTGAGCTGATTTTTGCAGAAAGCAGACAGCTGCATTCCCACTGCAATGGCAAGGCTTCACTTTGAAGGCCAAGTTCCCATTCACTTTAATAGGAACTTTGCCTGCAATACCAAGTCTGGCCACTGCAGTGGAAATGGAACTGTCTGCTTCCTGCAAAAATCAGTTCAGTACACAAGCACACCAGCCCTGTGAACAGCTGATTAGTGGAGCTCCTGGGCTGCGGACAGTCTACTTTTGCTGACCTAACCTGTGGTTAGGCCATCAATAGTTTACAAGTGGACAGCCCTTTTAAGCACATCTATCCAGCAGAACTTTGTTCCCCCTCATGGTCTTGTGGGAGAACAATAGTGACAGCCATTGGGACATTTTTAATGTATCTTGTTCATGGTTCAAAATATCCAGCTTTTTCATCTCTGGTGGAAACCCTGTAACATTAAAGGGGTTCACTGGTTTAGAAAGTTAATTTCTTAATAACCTATAATCTGTTCTCTAGGTTTCGATTCTTTGCCAAGTGCACCGATCAAAAAAGAGTATGTTGATTTGTGCTTATTACTGCCGTTTACATGTAGCAAAACTTTGGTAGTATGGGAATGAATGATCATTACTATGATCCTTCCCATACACATAGCATTTGTCAGCAGTACAGCCCCTTCTTTACACTGGGGCATATGCTGTCGACGAGGGAGCATTTTTATGTCTGCTTAAATGATCCAATCAGTCCTTCATTTTTATCCTTCAGGAATTAGTTGTAGCAGAGAGCAGTTAAAAAGAGCCTCTGTGTCTTTCTGCAGGACCCAGCACATCAGTGCATTATGAGACAGCTAATTCATTTTAATGGCCACTGTGTAAGGCTTAAAACGTTTTTTCAGGACTTTAAGGGGATAAATCACCTATATTTTTCACTAATTAAAACCAGATAGTGAAACATTTTCCATTTTTTTAATCTGTTTTTATTTTCTGATTGTAGATTTTTTTGTATTCTGTTGTCTCTACATGGCTAAGGGGGGGAGGGGTGGCCATTTTGCCTGACCTGAATTTAACACCATTTCGAGATACACTTTACAGCAGCTTCATGGGCTATTCACACAATGGACATGATGCTGACCCATTGACTTGTATGGGAGACTATTATAGTGCAAAGGGGGGGTGAACAGTCACAGCTGATCACCTATTGTGAATGGTGGATCCTGTGTTACGTACATATAGATATTACCTGTCAGTGTAATCCTACCTGGATTACTATAAATCATGCATAGCCCCATACATACCAGTGTGGGTGAGCTGGTACTTTACCTCAGACTCATGCAAGTGCAGATGTAAGAGGTGCAAAATATGGTGCCAATAATGGAGAGATAACACACATAAGTTAACAGGTATAGCATTTACTTAAGAGAGTAATAAAGAAATATCTCACTTATAACAATAGACATTAGGTAAATAGTTACTTATAGGATGATTATAGGAAATACACAGTCCATAAAGAAATACCCCTGGGAGAATAAAGGAGTACTGTCTTTTTAAACGTAGAAGGTTGTCCCATATGAAGCACTTTGCTTATGGATGTCCATTTCATGATCTACCCTGGCCAGTGGTTTGGTAAGAGAAGAATGCTGAATATAAATATGGGATATCCCAATGATGATAGCCGTATAGCTTTTGTAGTTGCGCTATCGTCTTGTCTCTTCCAGATAATGCAGATAATGTCCACAGCTCACTCTCTATGTAGGTTTCCTTTGTTGTCCACACTATTTCGGTGCACTTACGTGATAGTCTAACTAGGACTATGCTCACATCTGCATTCATGGATTCTGTTCTCCTGCTCTGATAGGGGAGCAGGAATGGGGAATCCACTGGCTGAAAGGATCCGTCATATGATGGAACCGAAAGGTGCCAAACGGACCTCATTGACTTTAATGGTGTCCCTTTAGTGTTTGTTTAACTGTCTGGCATTTTACTGGATGAAAAAGTCTTTCATGCAGGACTTCTTCTTTGGGCATTTTGTGTCGGATCTACAATGGAGGTTCTTGACACATATGTGAACATAGCCTAATGGCTACTCAAAGAGGAGAATGCTGCAGCCTGATGAAGTTCCTACTGGTGTTGTTTCTCCCGCTGCAGAAATCAAAAGGAAAAGCAGACATACTCCCCCGGTATCGGCATGTAAGCGTATCATCACAGTTTGGGTAATCTGCTGGATAATTGCTTCCTGCACTACTTTGGGTCCAGTGAGGTCAGCTTTAGGCCTCATGTTCACGGGCGGGTCAAATTCCACATACAGGAGCCCGCGGCCAAATCGAACCCTGCCTGCGGCCGAGGACTGTGCGTACCTGTCCGGTCTTCACTGCAGATGTGTGTGAAAGCACCGGCCAGTGCGCATGCGCAGTAGAGTTTTGTTGTTGTTGTCATTTTTTTTAAACTCCTGCTTTCCCGCGCCGTCTGTTGCTGCTTCCACCGATGGAACGTCCTTTCACTAACACAGCGCTAAACCAGAAAACTGTATTGTAGAGGAAAACAACTCCTCTCATCTACCGAGCTCCTCTTGCTGCCGACTCCCCTTCTAATGCTAAAGACTCTCCTCCTATAGCTGTAGGTCCCAGCGCTCCCAGGTCCTCCAGCTGCATAGCTATACAAGGGCTGTATCAGCTCTCTGCGGCTCCAGGCCCTGTGATAAAACTGCCATAGTTACTGTGTTCATATATAAGATATATGGCTAGAAAGTGTTATTGCCTATTTCACAGTTCAAATGTACTATGTGTGTAATATATGAATATGAACATGTCAAATTGTAAATAAAAGTAAATGTGAAGTCCAGTGTCTAACACGTAATTCAACCTTACGGCCCAGTCAGGGCCAGCCTTTGGTTAGATAGCGCTCAAAGGAAAAAAATGGATATCTGTCACCATTGCAAACAATTGGGCATATGTATTATAACTTGTATGCCAAACAGAAGTCACAAATTATGGTGCACAATATAATTTATGACACGCTCCAGCACATTTTTAAAAGTGGGTGGAGCTGGGCAGTATATATTCTCAACAGCATGTGTATATATACTGTATATATATAATACTGTACATCTTAGGCCGAATGCAGACGGCCGGGTCAGATTCCAACTGCGATATTTTCGCAGCGGGATGCGACCCGTGCCCCTGCAGTGTCCCGCTGCTTACCTGTCTGGTGTCTTCGCTCTTCGCATCTTCCGCGAGGCTCGCTCTGAAATAAGACATGCTGCGATTTTGTTATCGCGCGAGTTTTCTGAGAACAAAATCGCAGCTGTCTGCATAGGATTGCAGAAATTCTGCGTGAATCCGTGTGCATTCGGCCTTAGCCTGATATGATACAGTTTCTTATCAAAACAACGCTGCCCTCATATGTATGTATTATGTAACTACACACTATGCCTCACACTCACTCATCAACACCATAGCATCTACAGGGTGGCCACGGAAAAGTAGGCCGGCATCGCACTCATATGGGAGTTCACTATAAGTAAGTCTGTCTTTGTTGCTCATTGCAACCAATCACAGCACAGCTTTCATGTCTTATACTACTGAGGTAAAATGAAAGCTGCACTGTGATTAGTTGATTGGTTGTGGAAAGCTTTCATAAGAACGAGCCAACGATGTAGGCTGCAAAAGTAGCTGAGCTAACAATGACAGCGTTTGCTTGTTAACTCATTCAAACTATAAATCAGCTAGTCTAAAAGCACCCTAAGTTGGTGTTCGGGGGTCACTAGGCCTGTGTGTTATCTCTCCTCCAAATTTCTCATACGCTCCATTCTACCATAAAACATTTAGGCCTGTGTTGACAGTGTCAAAGATGATTATAAACTGGTACCCCAAAATTCTACAGTGATGTTGAGATGTGAAGTTGCCTTTTAATATACCGCGTTTCCCTGAAAATAAGACCCTGTTTTATATAAATTTTATCCCAAAAAGAGGTGCAGGGTCTTATTTTCGGGAAAAGTGTCTTATACTCACCTAACAGTCGCTGTCTGGGTCCCTCCCGCTGGTCTCTAGTGCTCCGGCAGGCTTCCATATAGTCCTCAATCTCTTGCTGGTGACCAGGCTTCAATACCCCGCCTCCAGCAAGCAATTGGTCTGATTGGTTCTCAAGCGCCACCTCAGACAATCAAAGCCGACACTTGATAACCTAATCACAGCCATGCTTTGAATAACATCAAGAGATGCTCCGTCTGCATTGAGGACTGCACAGAAGCCTACCGAAGCGCCAGACCAGCGGGAGGGACCCGGATGGCGCCTGCTAGGTGAGTATTGCTTTTTTTCCTTTCTATGTAGTGTAGCTACGGCTTATTTTCGGGGAGAGCTTATATTTCAAGCCCCCTCTATTCCCCCCCCCCCCCCCCCGCCCCCTGAAAATCAGGGTTAAGGCTTATTATCGCGACAGGTCTTATTTTTGGGGAAACACAGTAGTAACCTTCATATGTTCTGTGTTGTGTCCATGGCTAAAAAAAATGCTCAGCCACAGGTATTTCTGTCTTACTTTCTTTATTTGTGTGGCAGTGAGATCTCATTCTCGCTTTCACTTTCTGTTCTGTTTCTCCAACATAAATGCCCCCAACAAGACATTTACTGCACAGGATCAGGTACGCAACATCAGACGTGGAACATGTGAATGTCCCAGGGATCTTATAGTCCTGCTATGTGTTGGGGATTTGTATCCTGTCCGCGGTCAGTACATGTGAGCAGGTCTTACAGCTCCTTACATTACAGGGATTGGTTCCTTTGTGTGTCAGAGGGCAATGCAATCCTGATCATAAGGTTCCTCAAATTTGGAGGTTGCCTGTAACACAGAAGGGGAGGGTCTGGGAATATGGTTTTCAGACAGTCATCCTTGTGTAGGGTATGATGGAGTTTCTTTTCGGTTTTCCTTAGTACCGCCAGCTGTGAGTTGTAGGTCACTACTAGAGATACATGATTGTTTCCTTCCTTCTCTGTGTATTGGAGTAGTTGATTTCTAGGTATCCCGGTGGCTCTGGTGATTTGGTCATCAGTTGAGGGGGGATGGTAGCCCCTTTAAGAAGGTATAAATGTGGCGACCTGTTAGAGACGCCAATAGTTGTGATGGTTTCACGGGGAAATGAGACACTGGGACTTGTGTATGGCTGGAGGCCTAGTCCTTGTCACGGTGTTGCCGAGTGGTAACACAAGGGGGAATGTTTGTAGAAGTATATATCCCGTTGTGATACCACCGTTCTCACACTGTTATTCTATATGGCGAAGTAATAAACACAGAGACTTGTGTGTCGTACCTCGGGACCTCAGGAACGATTGAGACCCAGTAAACTTTACTTGGAATTAACTTTTCAAAACAAGTAGTTACAGGTACAATTCACTTGCATAAAATTACAGGCAGAAGCTCAGAGGTTGGAACAATACGGCCCTCTAGTCCGCATTATCTATATGTCACCAGTACTGGAAATTGGGTATACTCCAGAGGAGGTAGAAGGTAGGGGTCTCTCTGTATGGTGATCCTAATGGCGGACGGCCAAACAGGAAAAATAATGCCTGTAGTGTGAATGGGTACCTGGTATGGTGGGTCGCTCTATACAGAATTATTTCCGGGTTGCTCTCACTCAGGGGGATTTAGTGACACATGCAGTAGGGATGTCTCTCCTTCTCCTCCATATTAGACACTAGGAAACCAGAGGTGTCTCCCTGTGCCCCTGTGGTTTCCCCTGCGGATCGGGGAAGAGGGAAGATCCTCAGCTCTAACATGGGGAGCCTCTCCTTCTCCATTTTTAATGCAGGGAAACTAAAGGTGCTTCCCTGCATCACTGAGGGTCCTCTAACAGCATGGGTAGATGGATGATCGTCAACAACTTTTCCTGCTCTCAGGCACTCACATTTATAACCTCACTTGTACCACATGACACAGTAGGATATATACATTCAGCAGACAGAGCTGACAGGCAGTGATTTTAGGGGTGTTAAGCCTTCAGATACTGCAGCTGTGCAGCATGCACATAAAAAATTGACATGACAGTTTTGCACAGTGCATCCACATTACACAATACATGTATGACAATTATGGAGGGGACTAGGATGTTATTCTGGGACACTACATAAATGTTCATTCCTGTCTGTTGGGTTGGAGCAGATCCAGTTGTATCTGATGGCCTGTAGATGGCGGTTCTGATGAGTTGACGGTATATCTGTTTGCCAAAGAAAAAATAATTATGTGTGAGGATGAATCTCGTGAGTTGTAACACAGATTAGGAGACAATCCCATTGGCCTTAAGGTGTAGCTAGCAGGCGGTCAGCCCATTCTTGTGTGGGATGTTGGAATATAAGGACTCCACACCTATGGTGGCCAAGATTACACCATTGGGGAGGGACCTACAGTTGACAGTTTGTTCAGTAGGTCAGTGGTGTCTTGCAAGTAGCTGGTTGTATTTTGTATTTTGTTTTTGTTTCCTGAAATATTCTTCCATGTCACTGCAGAGTTCTGTTTTATCAAGTGTTTCAGTAGGACAGAAGGTAAGTCCCCTTGAGAGGACACTGAGCTCCACGTTGGTGAGGTTGTGAGATGACATATTGATAACACAGCTGATTCTACCTTTGTCCGTGTCCTGTTGGGGATTCTGTTCCATCCTGCCAGACTTAGGATGTTCCTGATCAGTGTTTGGGCACAGTCCTACTTTGAGTCAAAGTCTATGGAGTTTCTTTTCCTTGTTCTTTATTAGACACAACTGTGGTGTTATATAATAGTGTCGCATGTTCAGTTCAGTTTTAAGTCCGCTGTTGGTGTGTTCCTTAAAGTGTTCTTTTAAGTTTGTATCTCCATAAGTGCAATTTTCTTGGTGCTGCAGAAGTGGTGGGTAACAGGTTTGACTAAGGAAGAGTAGAGAGGGATAATTACCTCATGTGATCTAGACTCTATGCTTCTCTTAATACATCCCAGAATCGTGTTTGCCTTTTTGGCTGCTGCATCACATTGTTGACTCATGTTCAGTCTATGATCTATTAGTATACCCAAGTATTTTTCACATGTGCTGCTGCTTTGCCCAATTCCTCCCATTCTGTATGTGCTCCCTCCTCCCGGCTGGATCCACTTAGCAAAGCTGACTTTTGCCCTTGACACCTCACCCTCTGGAGTGCACAAAGCAGAGCCAACGTTTGCCTTGGACACCCCAACTACACAATACAGCATATGAACAGGGTATGGCATCTTGGCATAATCCATTTATTATTTAGCCCCCTGATAGAACTGATTATGGAGATATCCAAGATCATGTCTCCTCTATAGATATTGCCATGTAGATTTAGCAAATATGCATGTTAACATAGTACCATGGTTTACAACTATCGGTCCAGTGCCAAGTGCTTTCAGAAACCAGAAAACCACAGTAATTCACACAGAATTTCCAACATCTTACAAAATCTCTGTATGTTTCCAATAAAACTTTCTGGCATGCTCCAAGTTACCACAAACACTTGTGTTTTATTTCAAGGGAAAATGCTCTTTATTAATATGTGGCAGTTTATGAGGCTTCAGAATGAACATCCACAGCAACAAGGGAGAAAGCCACAATGTATCACAAGCACTACTGACCTTTCTGCGTAGAAGAGGACAGATTGCTCTACTGCAGCAAAGGGGAAAAAAATCTACTTTGCAAATAAGTTTGATTAAAAATTATTCTATCATTTTGTATACAGCTCCCATGCAGACCTATGCTTCATATACATTGCATTGGAGTGAAGTTCTCAAGATTCTATTCTTGTCATCTGGAACTGACAAAAGTATCAGGCTGCAGATCCATATAATCAGAGGAGGTGCAATGTCTAATGCTTCACCACAAGGTGGCGACAGAAGAAAAAGGAAAAAAACCGTTAGAAGATGCACTAAGTAATCATCACTGTACCCATACAAGTATTTAGGATTGTACGGAGAAGTAGACTGAAGTGAACATCTGCAGTTTTGCTACCTATTTGATTAAAAACCTGACCGATGGGTCAAAAAAATGTGCCCCATGACTTACTATATTTAAAACGTTTTTTTTATGTCCTTTAAATATTCCAGACATCAGCTGATTTTTTCCACTTCTGTAAGCCCCATCTAGTTTACATATAAGCTCACAGCATTTTTAATATATTGCAAGCTTGAAATAGGAAGGCTCTAGAAAAGTTATACCGGGGTATAACTGTAGGGGGGCAGAAGTTGCAGTTGCACTTGAAGGATTCCATAAGGTCCTGCAACCCCACAACAGGAGGCCAGTACTGTAAATGATGCATGGGGCCTGTTATAGATTTTGCATTGGGGTTTATGTGCTTCAAATTACCTCTCTGGAGCTACTTGAACAAATATTAATATGAATGTTGCCTGTAGGTTAAATGACACTCTGTGCAGACTTTTTTGCAGAATCAAACTCATAAATATGGCGCCAGAACCAAGTTCACAGCATAAATACATCACAAATCAACCTCAATACATGGATACCATACCAATACCAGAACCAAGCTCATAACATAATTACAGAACCAGAACTAAGCTCATATCATAAATGTGGTTGCAGAACTAAGGCCTCATACCCACTTGCACGCACTGATTCCACTGCTGAATCCTGAAGTGGTATCCGTGTGTGCCAGCGGACATGGAGAGGAAAAGAGAGTTTCTTACCTCTCCTATACATGTTGGCCAATTTCACCAAATCAGCAGGTTCATTGAGATATATAGCCAGCTTTATAGAGCTTTCACTTTTGCGCAAAAAATAGTACCTGCTCTATTTCCCTGTGTATTTGCGCACCAAAGACCCCTATAGAAGTCTATGGGGGTGTGCACGCAATTCGCAAAGGGATACATGAAACACTGCGCAAAACCGCAAGGAAGATAACACATCTGGACCTCATTAGGTTAAACAGTCTTTTAAATCACGGAAGGGGATGCGTCATGCATGCAGGTGAACTGGCCCTGCATTCACAAAACGTACAGTACTATGCGCTAATACACACACAAATCTACCTCGTTCGCTGCACAATTATGTTGCGCATGCGGTCGTCTGAAGCCGTTCCTAGTGCTTCTTTACGTGACCATATTTGCACGTGTTTTTGCATGCGTAAAATATTACAGGTCCACCTGTCTTCTTTTCCAGCAGCTTTCTACGTAACATGGACAAAGATAGAGCAGGTCCTATCTTTTCATGAATTAAGATTTTGCGCAAAAAGAACATGTTAGTCTGAACAAATCGATTGAAATTGCAGGCATCACTTTGTCACGTTCTACAAGCGATATTTTCACATGCAGAAATGCGTCCGCAAATATATTCGTCTGAATCCGCCATTAAACAGACGAACATATTTGCGGAGGCATTTCCATACATGAAAATATCGTCCGTACAACGCGATAAAAGCGAAGCTATCGATTTAAATGGATTCGTTCAGAAAAACCTGTTTCTGGCGCGCAAAAATCTTTGCACAAGAAAAGATAGCACTTGCCCTATCTTTGTCCATATTACGCAGAAAGCTGCCATAGAAGTCTATGGCAATCTAAAAAAAGGTAGAAGAGGGAGTTACCCTGCACACAACGGAGGGGAAAAAAGACAGCTGGCTCTAATTTTGCGTTAAATTGCCATTCTATTCCACGGAAAGGATGTAACACGCAAGCGCGTGGACTGGCACGCACATATCAGCCTGTTTCTTGCCATCTCCCAACTTAGTTTATGTGTGTTCCGTATCAGCAAAAGTATTTGTGCATACGCTTGTCTGAAACCACCCTTAGGTTTCAGGCGGCCATAAGCGCAACTACACTTGCTGCAACAGAGTGAAGTTGCACATGAACGGCTTTTTTCCCCCGTTCTTGGGCTTTTCAAACTCTGTGCCATAGTGCAGGAGTTTGCAAAAAACAGCGGGAGAATCAGTGCTGCCCTATTTTTTGCGCACGTAGTAATAACTGTGCGTGGGAAAGATAAGGCAAGTCATGTCTTTTCACAGGCGTAGTATTCACATATGGAAAAAGAGCTAGTGAAAACGGGCTTAAATGAAAACACCTGGGCCTAGCGAGTCAGCCGCCCCGCCTACTAAGTAGGAAGTCCGGCCTACTCAAACATGGCGCTGCAGGGGTCACGCAGATATGAACAGTCCCAGCAGCGCAATAAAGTACAGTAAAATGCACCCATGAGGCCACAATAGCCAGCAATTGTACTCCATGCGTAACACATATATGTCCTGCGATAGTGAGTGTAGAAGTCAACGGGTATGCACAAAAGCGCATGCAATGTGCAAGGAGATGCGTGAAGCTCTACGTAAAAGAACACATCTGCAATTCATTAGCCATTGCAATCGGCGCGTCTTTATTTGCTACGAGCAAATGAACATGCCTTGTAGGCACAAAAAGTACCGTAAAATACGTTGAGGCGGCACAAAAGAACAATGTGCGTTCCGCAAAAACGCTACGCTCAGGCACGTAGAAATACGCTTCTGCTCATGTGAAGCCAACCTTGTCCACCTTGTTTTAGGGCTCCTTCGGATGAGCGTAAGCGCAGAAACTCTTGTGACAGTGCGACTTTGTGCACTGTGAAGGTTGCACTATTGTGCGTGTATGTGAGCTTATTACTGCACTTTCTGCACTGCTGGGGACCGTGCACATTGGCGTACAGGTGTACATTTGCGCAGCCCTATAGACTCCCATGGTGCCTTTTGTGCGCACAAAAATAGAGCATGTCACATTTTTGTTTTTCTGTGCGCGCTAAAGTGAGAGTGAGCCCATAGTATTTCCGCATGCATTTACACTCGCAAAATCTGTGCATGCAATATGCAGAAAATAGAACCCATTGTTTTCACTGGGTTCACTTTTGCTGTTCCATTTTGCGCATGCTTAATTTTTGTGCACATTTGCGCCCCAAAGGTTCCCATAAGAGTCGATAGGGGTGTGCAAATGCGCACATATGTCCGCGCGGGCATGCACCAGAACCTCATTTGGCCTAATAGCCATTTAAATCAGCATATGAAGTAGCGGTATCTGCACAAGTCCACACAGTATTTGCGCAAAAAATACTTGAGGGCTTTAATACACGATCATGATTTTGTCCCATTTGGTTGCCGTGAAATTCATGCCCGCAAAACGTGACGAAATGAAACCATTGATTTCCATCATTGTGTTTTGACTAGCATGATTCTCACGCGATATTACCACGTGCGAGAAAATATACCGCAGGACCTTTCTTTCTGCTTTTTTTATTTTTACCACATGCAATAGCACGAATTTAAAACGGTAAAAAAAAATGTTGACCTATTCGTGTGCAAATACACTCCTTAGTATTTGCACATGCCCTGGTCTGTTTAAACCTTCACTGTGCAAATACATTGCGGAGGAGCGAGCGTTTTTGCTCTAACGCTCGCCTGAAGGAGCCCTTAACCAACGTCTTTTTAATGGGGAGGCACATGTTTTCCAATATCGGAACGTTATTTTACGTGTCCGCGTTCCTATCTGTTCGCACGTAGTATATAAAATATATGCAATTGAGTGATATCGTATAAATACATTCGACAGCATATCGCATGGAAAGCGCAGGCTGGAGAGGTTTATGTTGGAGGGTCTGCGGACGTGGGAGGTCTGTGGCTCATTAGCACATGGCTGAATAGCTGAGAGCCTCCGGCACAATACTGTGAGTTCTCCCAGCGCCCCTCCCTCCTCGCTGCTGCAGGATTGTGCTGTGTCAGTTGGGATCTGCTCCACTATAGTCATCATGCAGCTCTAGGAACATGTGGAGGACATGAATGGAGTGGATCCCAAGATCTGAGACTGCAGCGGTTGCCCCCCAATAACCCCTTTGTATCCTACAGGATCCATACTTGTGCAGCGGCAGCAGATCTGGGAATATCTAGCAGGGAATTCTATAATTGATCACTGATGCTTGGAACACGTGATCAATATAGATCCTAGAAGGGAACATTTGGCACTAGGCTGCTTTTGGATTGAGTGAGTTGCACTGACCAGTAGGGACCACCAGCCCGGCTACTGACCCTCACTTTCAACAATGGCTGCAAATAAGGTTGGAAAAAAACTGATCAATAAGAACCATTCCCCATCCAGGAGCAGGGATTCGGGCCAAGCCATACAAAGGAGACAAGCCCGGGTGACCGTCAAGTACGACCGCAAGGAGCTGCAGAAGAGGCTGGACGTGGAGAAGTGGATAGACGAGAGCATGGAGCAGCTGTACCAGGGCAGGGTGAGTGGAGGGGGATACAACCATATGGGGGGCAGGAGGGAGAATAGGCATATCTGGTGGAATAAGAACTTTTACTTTTAGGTTGTGCCATTCAAGTCGTATCGGAATATTCTGCATCCCCACTACACAGATTTGTGTCGGAATTTATCCACTGCCTTAAAATCCACGTATGGATTTTGGCGTGGATTTTCCCGTGCGGTGTAATATCCTGCTGCGAAGCGCAGAACTTTCTGCCCAACTATTTTACATATAATTTGATGTAGTCAATTAACCATTCCTTCTACGGAGCACGCTGCAAGAAGCAGAGGCAGGTACAGCGAACCTGATGGCTGCGAAGCCCTAAGGTGCGTTCACGTGGAAGGAATTATTCTAACAGGATGCAGCAAAATTGGTGGTCCTGCAGCAAAGTCCATATTTAGGGGTTTATTCAGAAGACTGCGCAAAAATGCTCACCGCACTGCAACGTGTTTTTGAATGAACTAGGTTGGATGAGGTAGATTTGCGCACGTGTCTATGCATAGTACTGTACTTTATAGCACACGTAGGGCCAGTTCACATGCGTGCGGCACACCCTTTCTTAGCCTAATAAGATCCGTATGTGTTTTTTGCCCCGCATTTTGCGCAGCGTTTTATGTTTCCCCCCTTGCGTATTTGCGCACCTATTATAGACGTCTATGGGGCCTTTGCTGCGCAAAATGCAGAAAGGTAGAGCAGATCTGATTTTTACTTTTTTTTTCTGCGCACGTGAAATGTGTACGAAAACCACATTCATGAGAATGAACAGATTGGATTTGGTGCGGATATTCCGCTGTCAATATCCGCACCAAATCCACATGTCTAAGGCCACTCTAACATGGCTATACGTAAAAATGCTATGTTTTTTGCACCGCGTTTACAGCACGCAGAGCTGCGTTTCTGTGCGCGTTTGCCTGTGTTTTTGCTGCGTATTTGTGCACAGTAAAAATGCAGACAAGCAAGCTGATGATGTCACATGGCATAGCAACCTGCGGAAAAAAACAGCGTGCAATTGCGTATTTAAGTTTTTTACGCACCCCATCCATTTCAATGTCGATTTATGCGAGAAAGAAAGTGCTAAAACGCCCAAAATAGGACAAGTTGCCTGTGATTTTGCGCACATAAAATGCGTGGCACAAAAAAGCCAGTGTGAGAGTGCCTATTGAAATACACTATGAAAGCGGCCCTAATGCGGATTATGATGCAGGATTGCCAGCACAATTAAGTTATTTTCAAATCTGAGTCAAAATTTGAAGATTTTGGTGCAAATATTTCCGCACAGCAGAATTATCTTGTCCAAACTTCAGTTGTGTATAGAAGCAGTTTAACCCCCCCCCCCCCCCCCCTTAGCTCCAGGGGAGGACGTAGCGTACAATCCTATAGGAACACAGAGAGTGATAAAATCATGGTGGACATGTATATATTGCTGGCTATTATCAGGTTCGATCAGTGTGGACCAGTGTGGACCACCTTTAATTACTGAAGACCCTAATGGTTTGTACCTTGATCTCACATTTTTGCCTAAACCTGCAGACAAGGGGTTGTATACCAAGTTTGGGGATAAGTTCTGGTCGATGGGAGTTTGATCGCTGGGACTCCCACTGTTGAGAAGGGAGGTCCCATAAACCCCTGAATTAATAGAGCGGCGGTCGAACATGTGCACTGCTGCTCCGTTTGTCTTTATGGGACTGCGGACGAGACACTGAGTAAAAGCCCCTTAGTGATCTCTGAGTCCCATAGAGATGAATGGCAGTGTGCATACTTGGCAGCCGCTCCATTCATACCTGGAGACATGGGACCCCGATTGTCGTGATCAGTGGGAAGACCAGTGGTTGAATATTGGATAGCAGATAGTTGGGCTAGTTGCTCACGGGCGATCGCGATATCGCCGCGAGAAAATTGGGGCGTTATCACAATTTTGCTCATAAGATGTCTGAGCATCAGCACTGCTTTCTTGCACAAAAGCATCGCAGCCGCTTGCAATTTTCTTGCACGTTTTTCTTGTGAGAAAGACAATAGGACTTTCTATTGTTAAAAACGCATTGCATGAAAATCGCAAGTTCAGGCGTTGTGATGCGATAAACGAAGGCTCCATAAAAAAACAAGGGCAATTAAAAATGACAAAGCGCAGAAGGTATAGGGCATGCCGTGATTTTTGTTCAAGCAACATCGCATGATGCAGATACGCAGGAAAATCTCAGGGAGTAAATCTCCCCCATGTGTTGCGGATCCGGACGCTTTTTTTTTCTCTAGGGGATCTGCTGCGCATTTTAATCCTTGCATTTCGAGGGATGAACTCAGCAGCATAAATGGACATGCTGAAAACTTAGAAGCTGCAGCATTTTTAAAAAACACTGAGAATTTGTTGTGAAAATTTTGCGAAGCATTTGAAGGCGGTTTTAGAAACTCCCTCCCTTCTCCGGCTGCTGTCATTGGCTCCCGTAGGAGCCCAAGCATTGGCCAATATATTCTGGCCCAAAAGATAGTTCCAGGACTATCTGTTGGGCCCGATGTAAAAACGCCCAGCGCTATATTTGCCGGCCGGACGCTTTTACGTTAGGGGAATACGGCCATGTGATCTGATGCGTTGGAATCCAATGCATCAGATCACAGCGTATATCGGGCGACCATGAAAACAGCGGGTGTATATATGCTCGTAGGAAAGAATCCTAATAAAGGCAGCTGTCTTTTTTTCCGCAGGGTTGCACCGTTCCACTTGATTTTTTTGAACCTGCCATAGACTTGAACCCATTGAAATCGATGAGTACGCTTCATCACCACCCCCTGTCCTGATTTAAATGGCTATTAAGCCAAGTTAGGTGCAAAAAATAGGACCTGCTCTAATTTGTGTGTATTTGCACACCAAAGAGCCCCAGAGAGGTTTCTGCACGCGCAGGTATGCACTAATTGAGTGTATTGCAACATATACTCTTCTGTAAAAGCTCTAATTTACAGCACCGGCGACACAGATGAACAAACTTGGGCTACATTCACACAAGCGCGAAACTCACGCAAGTTCCGTGTGTTACGAGAATGGAGTCATGCAAATGAGCAATATATTTTTTTTAGCCACCCCCTCCTCCTTGCCTCGATGCTGTGAGGTAAAAAATCACTGCATGTGCTGTTTGTTTTCAATGGGACAGTCAAAAACATCACATGCCGTGCGATCTGATGATTCCCAGTGAAACACCAGATAGCCGGCTCAAGGTTGACTCAGCCTTCCATCCTTCCGAGGTTGGTAAAATTAGCACCCAGCTTAGTGGGGGGTAATAAATAAATTAACAGAAAGCGCCATGGAATAAGTTGGCACTATACAAATAACAAGTCCCATTCCCACCCCTCCGGATGAGCAAATCTGCATGAAAGTATGCATGTGACATATTTTTACCATTTCTAAAAAACAAGTTGATTCTCCATGTTGGATTTTTTGTCATTGGCTGCGACTGTATTTGTATGACCAATCACGCTCGTCGCGCCTCAGCACATATATTACTATATCACACTTCTTTTTATTTGCTAGTTGCTCAATTTGGCAGTTCTAATTGTTTGCAGGAAGGGTCTGACATGTAATATAGAGGCCACCCGATGGGTCCCTACAATCAGTATATCGGAATCTACTGTGTATGACCAACTGTAAATTGTTGATTTTCCCACCACAAACAGCATAAAAGATATTTATTATACATTATATTGTTTACTTAAATACAAAGTATCAAAAATGGCAACAGTCTATTGACGGCTGCTGGAGGCTTGCTTCACATCTGCATCTGAACCTCGGTGAAGTTATCCGGATATGGAATGATGTATTTGCTGGTATAATATTAAATGAGCTGCAGCAGATAAGTCTGAGGCCGGCTTTACATAAACTGTATCAGGAAAACCCGCAGCAAATATGCCGCAAAGCCAAACTGGCCAAGTCCTAAATAGTGCGGAGCTTGACATGGTTTTTGAGGCGGATCTGTGCAGTTTGGATCCGAATGCAGATTTAGCCCGGTCAGTGGGCACAGCCCATGTAAGGAATTCCGGCACATAGTCACACCGATAACTGTGAAGAAGTGACGGGACTAAATCCACCTGCGGATCTGTAGCTGCAAAATCTGCTGAGGTTTTAGGGCTCCAGCAGATCGGTGAAAATCATGTGCGCAAACCGCAGAACGTAGAACCAATTGGTTTCAATGGGTTCCCTCACATTCAGCTTTTTGCGCTATATTTTCGCGCAGGTGAAAATATACGTGACATGCTTTATTTATGATAAATGATGGCAGATTTTAACTCTTGTATTTCTAGAGTTGAAATCTGCAGCATAAATGGATTTAGAATCTGCAATGTTTTTCAAACGTTTTTTAAATCTCCTCCACGTGGCTTGCGCTGTAAATTTCTGCCGCAGAAATTCCACAGCGTTTACGCTTTGTGTGCAGGTGGCCATAGAGAAATACCAAAAAAAAAAATGAGGGAAACTTACCTAGACCAAATTTTTTGGGTTGTAAATTGTAGTAAACCCCCTTCTACTAAATGACGCCCATTTGAAAATATGTTCAAAGTCTTGGATGGAGGAAAAATTGCAAATGGACCCAAATCTTTGCTTGCACAGCCCTTATTAAAGGGGTTGTCCCGCGCCGAAACTGGATTTTTTTTTTTTTCAATAGCCCCCCCCCCCCGTTCGGCGCGAGACAAACCCGATGCATGTGTTGAAAAAAAAAACGGATAGTACTTACCCGAATCCCCGCGCTCCGGTGACTTCTTACTTACCTTGCGAAGATGGCCGCCGGGATCTTCACCCTCGGTGGACCGCAGGTCTTCTGTGCGGTCCATTGCCGATTCCAGCCTCCTGATTGGCTGGAATCGGCACACGTGACGGGGCGGAGCTACGAGGAGCAGCTCTCCAGCACGAGCAGCCCCATTCAACACGGAGAAGACCGGACTGCGCAAGCGCGTCTAATCGGGCGATTAGACGCTGAAAATTAGACGGCACCATGGAGACGGGGACGCTAGCAACAGAACAGGTAAGTGAATAACTTCTGTATGGCTCATAATTAATGCACAATGTACATTACAAAGTGCATTAATATGGCCATACAGAAGTGTATACCCCAACTTTGTTTCGCGGGACAACCCCTTTAAATTCCCTCTATGCAAGCCTAAAATAAGTACACGTGGCGGTAGGAAAGTGGTCTCGCTGTCCTATAAATCACTGTCGGCTTATTTCATAGAAGAAAACCTGTATGTCCACTTAAGGCTTTGTGTGTTGGCCTGCAGCTCTGGCCGTCCAGTTGCTGGGTAGCTGCAAGGACAGGATGACGGCAAGCAAGGATCTCCGGAAGTATTTTGAAAAACTGTATTAGTTTTCATCATACAATGCAAAAATCCTGCCTAATTGGCTGATATACGGCAAACAAATGCTCATAATGTGTGGTAGGGGGCTGCCAGGATCCAGACCAATACAATCACAACTCCTGGTTGTCTCTATTGTAGGTCTTAGGTCTCATTCACACAATCATGTCCAATGCATGAAAAGCAAACTGATTTTAATGTGTATAACCTTGTGATATTTTTTATATGTCCATGTGTGATCCGTGTCATCCACCTTTTTTTTTTTTTCTTGCGTGTAAAAAAGAACTGAAGGGGATTTAATTTCTTTTCTAGAATTGCTTGCCAATGATCAGTGAGGGCGCACAGATGTCATCCGTTTTTTCTCAAGTCCCCATTGACTTCAGTGGGTGACTGCCATTGAAGAAATTGGCCAACAATAGGACATGGTGTTATTTTTATTATTTGTTACAGACATCTCTGGAATGGCTATAGAAATTATACAGACTGCTCCTGGATTATTTCCCCCCCCCATATCTGCTCAGGGTTTGGAAGCTCTAAAGACATTGGATGTCTGTGGGGACCTTATGGGTGTAAAAGTGGCCTGACCTCCTCCTCGGTTTAGATTTATAATTACAGATGAGCGAGCACACTCAGATACAGCAGTCACTCGAGCGCGCATCACTCTTCTCGAGTAATTGCTTACTGGTCCGAGCGTGCTCAGGGGGGCAGCGGGGGGTGGAGGGGGAGAGTGAGAGAGATCTCTCTTTCTCTCTCTCCCCCCCCCCCCCCCCAAGCACGCTTGGACCAGTAAGCAGTTACTCGAGAAGAGCGATGCTCGCTTGAGTAACTGCTGTATCCGAGCGTGCTCGCTCATCTATATTTATAATCCTTCTTAGTTTGTGTTGTGTTGCTTTTTAGTAAAGTTTGTCCTATCGTCATGTTCTCCGCTGCAAAGTTTTCTGCTGCAAAGCCTCCCAGGATCCTGCTGTGTCGGTGACAGCCACAGTAATTGTACTGACTACCGAGGGAGCCAAGTGTTTTGTACAAGACGCAGGGGGTCAAGTCAGAAGCTAAAAATAAAGTAATTGTTTCTGTGTTTTCTTGGTCTGGTTTTAAAGGTGACAGCAAGTAATGAGGGCTAAAACTCAGCTTTATATAGACCCTGAATAGCCTGTAACTCTTCCTTATTATTATATGACCTATAGGGTCCTCAGTGTGGAACTTGAAGCTCCTTGGCACCAAACTCTAACAGGGCCCCCACCTACCATGTGGATAACCATTCTCTAACTTCCATCCACTGTAATACATTGTGTAAGTCTAACTCGCAAATACAATGTGCAAAATAAGTGGCATGTACGCTATTCAAATTGGGTTTTATACAGACTTATTATTGGGTCCAATATTTCTCTGAAGGCTCGTTTGCCCGACAAGGAACAGTAATTAGTCAAGGAATGAGCAAATGCTTGTTTATCGGCTGATCGGCTCATTTATGCGAGCATACAATTGCTCGATGCTTGGCTGCTCATCTCCTGTGTAATCTGGGAATTGTGTAGCAGATCTGTTGTGACGCAGGGTTCAACATAAGATGCATCAGATGGAGTAACCAAAGTGTACATTGTTTATTTAAAAGGCACGGTAGAATGCTGATGATTACACAAACTTTTACTTATGGGTACTTAAGCACTATCTACTATTAAGTACAACGTAAGGGTGCATTCCCATGAACCTTATATCGGCTTGGTTTTCACGCCGAGCCGATATACGTCGTCCTCATTTGCGGGGGGGGGGGGATGGAAGAGCCAGGAGCAGGAACTGAGCTCCCGCCCCCTCTCTTCCTCCTTTCCGCCCCTCTGCACTATTTGCAATGGGGAGAGGTGGAACGGGGGCGGGGCTAATTCATTAAACTTAGCCCCACCCCCGTCTCGCCTCCTTTCATTGCAGATAGTGCAGAGGAGCGGAGAGGAGACAGAGAGTGGGCGGGAGCTCAGTTCCTGCTCCTGGCTCTTCCATCCTCCCCCCCCCCCCCCTGCAGATGAGGACGACGTATATCGGCTCGGCGTGAAAACCGAGCCGATATACGTTCGTGGGAATGCAGCCTAAGACAACTAATAATACCTTGTGAACCATTTGTAGCAGTAGTAATACCATTGTGAACAATATTGACAACACTCTGCTAATAGCAGTAGCATCTCAGAGAAATACAGGTTACAGAATAGATTGCAGATCTTCCCTTTTGGGGGTAAAATTCCAATTCATTCTATTAGAAAGGCCAATTACAGTATACACTTGTGATCTCTCTTTAAGACTTGCTCGATACCCCAGGCAACACTTGACTCTCCCCTTGCCAACAAATGAACAGAGGCTCTAGCACAAGGAACTTGCCAACAGTTCAGTGTCCTTAGCATAAGTCCCGTTTCCTACAGCAGGCCTACAGACTAACTATATTTTAACCCTTCCTGTTATGTACAGCCAGTGTTCCTTATGAGGCCAGCCTCACTTACTGTTTGATTTGTGGGAGTTGCTGCTTCTACCGACTCCTGCAGCCTTGTCCAGGGGTCAGGAGCACTCCTCTTTGCCAGCATTATGCTATCCTGCTCCTGTCCTGTGTCACCTCATCAGTGTTCTCTCTCCCTCTCTGGCATTATCACAGATGGCCACCTCTTGTTCTTTTCACATCAGGGCATTCGCCAATCCTCATCAATCCAGTGAGCATGCTCATTTCCTTGTGGCAATTCTGGCGCAACATTTGGTGCATCTTCCCAGTCTACCTTTTATGGCATCATTAACCCATTAGAGTGAGGCCCTTACAGTATCACTGCAGGATAAGACAACACAGGGTTTGTTTATAGTCTGTAACCATGGAGACACATTTGTTTGCATAGGAGCTGTTGACACAAACAGTTGGTGATTTTTAATAAAGATAGTATTTGCAGTAAGTTGTTTTTAATTTTTTTGTTTTGTTTCCAGTGCTTTGGAGCAAATGAAAAAAAAGGTGGCGTGGCTCGTCCTTTACATCAGTTGTGTTTATGGAAAAGCTTGGATTCTTTGCCAAAGCTGTGTTTCTGGAAACTATTTACATAGCAGTAGGTAACTCTATCCGGGGACATTGTGTAGATGTCCAGATCAGCTGTATGGCTCCTGTTTATCTAGAATTTGCTAAATTTATATGCTTTTTTTCCCCCTTTTTTAAATATTTGTGCGTAGGAAAGAATTCCACCATAAAGCCGGGTCTCATTCTGGAAGAATTACAGCAGAGTTCAGGTGTCAGGGGCCGAAGAGACCTAGATTTTTAGATAGACTTTTAGCAAATGGAATTTTTTTTAAAGGAACCTCTTGTCAAATATTGATCTTGTGTAGTGGGTGTGTGCAGAGGGGGTGGCGGGAGAGGGTGAACATGTCAGTATGGTAATGGGCAACAGGGCTAAAATTCTGGATTGATGCTACATATATATTACATGTTTCTGTCGGCTAGAACCATCATAATGAATTTTATTAATTATGGTCACATTGCTAAAAATTATTTTGGGCATATACCCTGGTTTCTGGCTGCTGGATGGGGAAATGGAAGGTTTCAGCAAGTGACTCTGCTTCGTCCATGGTATTTATATACAGGGCAACAAAGTGAATCCTTGCCCCAGGGAGTCTCCCTACCCGCACAGGACTTGGTCTTAGAAGGCACCAATGGCACCATGGACCTAAGCCGGGACAAAGGTAAAGCTGCAAGACAAATGAGGCCGGTTTCCAGTGGCTAAGTGTGCGCACACTTGACAGATAATGGTGGTGTGATACCTATGGACTTGGGGAGAATCTTCTCCAAAGAGGACCAAGTTACACAGGGATTGTGACGTCACTTTAATGACAGCATGTTGAAGAGAGTTAGTGAATTGGTTAACTTGGTTTGCAAGTAGAGTGATGTTATATGAAGATGTTATATGCTGGGGTGGCAAGGCAATGTATAGAGGTACTGAGTGACTAGAAAAGGTTATGAGAGGTGGTAGTAATTTTCCACATTCTGTGTAGTTTAAGAAATCTACCTTGCACTTACAGGGCAGTGATTCCACTAGGCTGTGGAGAAGGTCTATACCAGCGATGGCGAACGTTTTATAGACCGAGTGCCCAAACTGCAACCCAAAATCCACTTATTTACTGCAAAGTGCCAACATGTCAGAGGGCGGGGCTTATCACCTCGTATAATTTTACCCCCGTCATTCTCAAAAGTACAGGACGGGTTTAAAACAGACAGGGTGCAGATTTTGACTGCTTTTGGGATGCAGAAATACTGCAGAATGTCCTCAGCAGAAATTTCTGTGGAAAATTCTGCAGCATTTCCGCATCCAAGAAGCAGTCAAAATCTGCACTCTGTCTATTTTGAAACAGCCCTGCCCATTTCCGCCAGATGTAAACATACCCCAACGGTAATAGTGACACCTCACTGCAGGCCCCCTGGTACTAATAGTGACACCCCACAGCAGCCCCCTGGTACTAATAGTGACACCCCACAGCAGGCTCCCGGTACTAATAGAGACACCCCACAGCAGGCCCCCGGTACTAATACCAAAACAGCGGCCTCCAGTACTAATAGTGACACCCCACACGGCCTCCAGTACTAATAGTGACACCCCACAGCAGCCCCAGTGTAGTAGTGACATCCCACAGCGGCCTCCATCCCCCCGAGACCCACATACTTACCTCCTTCGCGTGGAAGATCACCTGCTCTGTGATGATCCCAACACACACTGTGACGTCAATGTTCTCACGGACGCCTCCTCCCCTCTGCTCTTGCGGAACCAAGTAGGAGACGTCAGGGGAAGGGGGGATCCTGGCTGCACACTGACATCACAGTGTGGCCAGGATCAGCGCCGCTAGCAGCGCAGTGAGTGAATACCGTCAGGGGAGCCGCGGCCCCTGACGGTATTCACTAACGTGGTGAGCGGCTGATGGCGATGCGTGCCAGCAGGAAGGGCTCTGCGTTCCGCCTCTGGCACGCGTGCCATAGGTTCGCCACCACTGGTCTATACTATGTGCTGATGTTTGCACTTACGGTGCAGTAGGCCACGATGATAGTATAATGCCATGGACCTTTGAACATATGATGATGTTGGTATGAAGTACGACAACGGGTGTGCATTGATGCTAGTATGGTTCACGTTCTTTGTCATTCTGAATATGCTACATATTGTAAGTGTGACTGGACCTGTATCACAACATCACCCACAACATGGCAACCGATCCTTATTCCTTAACCCCTTGAGTGGCACGCCCGGAAATTTTCCGGGACGAGCTCCACTGCCCATAGCGATAAAGCCCGGAAGATTTCCGGGCTATGTATCACTATGGGAGCTGCAGCGCACAATGCCACAAGCTGTGGCAGTGTGCTCTGCCTGCACAGACCCATATAGAGCAGTGCAAGGGCTTTGAAAAACCAGCAGAAGATATTGCCGACATGTCGGCAATGTCCTGCTTTGTTTACAAGTTGCCATAGAGACCATCGGCTTGTCAGAAGCAAGCCGATGGTCTCTGTGGCAGGGAGAGCTGGTTGTTAGCTGTCAGAGGACAGCTAGGTTCTAGCTCTTACAGCAGAGATCAGAGAAAACCTCCGATCTCTGCTGTGTTAACCCTTTACATGCTGCAGTCTATGTGACTGCAGCATGTAAAGGGCTGTCACTGCAGCATGTAAAGGGCTGTCACCATCAGACCCCCGGAATGTGATCAGGGGTCCTGATGGGTCCCTGTGAAAGTCCCCTAAAGGGACAAAAAAAAAAATTTAAAAAATTATTTAAAAAATTTAAAAAACACTTGTCTCCCTTTACTTTGTAAAAAATCAAAAATACAATCACACATGTGGTATCCGTGTGCGTCGTAATGACCCAGAGAAGGAAGTTAATACATTATTTAACCCCTTAATGACATAGCCCCTTTTTTTCTTTTTTCCCCATTTCTTTTTTTCCTCCCCCCTGTTTAAAAAATCACAACTTGTCCCGCAAAAAACAAGCCCTCACATGGTCATGTCAATGGAAAAATGAAAAAGTTATGGCTCTTGAGACGCAACTGCAAAACTAGTTGAAATTCAATGATTAGACCATTTTAAAAAACCTGCCCTGGTGGGCACGACAGGGTGGTAGGAAACCTGCCACTCAAGGGGTTAAAGGGGTTCTGTCACGAATAAGATTTTTATGCTTTAGCAGCCGTTGTTCCCAGGTCTGCCTAATGGACACAGGGAACCCACGATTAATGGCATGCTAAAGCATAAAAACCTTATACTTACCTTTTTTCCTGTTGTTCTTGTGCAGCGGGGGTCATCTCCCAGCAGGCTCTCTTCTTCCTCCGACGAGCCGGGATGGGCCGCCCCCCTCCGGGATTGCGCGCATGCGCAGAAGACAGGTGCTCTCTGACAAAAGTCAGAACGGGCCGCCTCTCCACTGCGCACACACAGAACTCAAGAATTCAGCTAGGACGGACGGGCCGCCCACAGCAAGCACTGCTTGTGACGTGGTGCCCATCTGTTCACCTCAGAAGTGGCTGACAAACGGAGCAGAGCAGGAAGCGGTCATTTTGACCGCTCCAGCTCTGCTTCTAGAAGCCACAGAAGAAGATGCCCGACGGTCGGGACATACCTGGCGATCGGTCCTGGCCAGGCAAGGTAAGTAAAAAAAAATTTTTTTTTCATGTCAGAACCCCTTTAAGCCACTCTAGTAAAATGAAAGCTCTACTGTGATTGGCTGTTATAAGCAGCAAACAGTTGAAACCATTTTTTAAGTTGGATCATGAAGAGTGTGTGTGATAGACACTTCTCCATTCCAAAACCATGAGTGTTAATATGGAGGTTTGCTTCTAGAACAGCCTCCACTCTTCTGGGAAAACTTTCCAACAGATTTTGGAGTGTATTTATGGGAACTTTTGCCATGATGGCCCTGATGTTGGATCACACCAAAAGTGGTCAGCAGAGTTGAGAATCTGTGCAGCCACTTGAGTTCCTCCACAGCAAACTTGTCAAACCACGTCTTTATGGACATTGTTTTATGTACTGGGACACTACCAGTCTCATTGAGATAGTTGGCCACTGATATTAGCTGGTTTGGCCTTCAGTTATCTAATGTGAATGGCCAACTTTGGGGACAGTCACATCCTATATAACACCTTATAGCAAGAGAGTTTCATTAAATGACATGAATGCTGTAATGCTCTAACAATGGACATCATTTGGGCAGGTAACTTTTAATTTGGCCAAAACCATTAAGATTTAGTTGACCACTTCAAGGTTAACTGGTTATTCGAATGATCAACCATCCATCTAGAAACATGCTGGATTACTGCCATCTGTTAAAGTTTACCACAATTTGGTGGTAGCTGCACCTTCAAAAATATTGACAATTGTTCCCACGATGTTTGATCATTTGTGATTGGAAAGCTAGCACTGTCACTGTTCGACAAAAAAATTGGGGCATTGGACACAAGAATGTAAAAATGTTTGCCAATAATGTGAAAATTATTCTGTATTTCAGACTCTTGTCTAAGGTCTATAGCCCAGTTTAGTGCTAATTTCCTTCTGAGCTAAAAGATTCGCTTTATTAAAGCATTCCTGCTTGTAAACCTGTACATAGAGAAAACAGACAAGCATGTCATCAGCTGATTCCTGGACTGCTGACAGAGCGGACAGCACTGTACACTGGTCAACAAATTTTGACAAAAGTCACGTTACTGAACTAAAATGAGTAATTTTTTAGCAATTTGTATGTGCTCAACACGAATGACAGTCAAAATGCAAAACTGGCTCTATTTTTTTTTTTTGTAATCTGCAATAATTGTTTATGTCACAAGATGCATGCCAATAGTAATAGGTCTATGGTTAATACCTGTAAAAAATCAAGTCCTAGACTACCTGTGTTCGGGAGCATCTGTGTGGATTGTCCAGCAGTAGTCAGCCAGCATGGTAGTGTCCAGCAGTGGTCAGCCAGCAGTAGTCAGCCAGCATGGTAGTGTCCAGCAGTTGTCAGCTAGCATGGTAGTGGACCATTTCCCCTCATATCTTTGTTTAGTTGTTGCGATCTCTTGATGAAAATGTTTGCCATGTTCATCACTAACCATACCACAGTTGTCTGGAAAGAAATCCAGATGGGAATGAAGGAAGTGGATCTTTAGAGACATATTGCAGACAAGTTTCTGATACTGCATCAGCATGTCTTGTACCAGATCCTTGTAGCTTGCTGCCCTAATATTCCTGAGAAAGTTTGTAGACAAGACAAAAAGCATTCCATGCTTGTTTCACATCACCCTGCAGCAACTTGTTGAACCAGTCCTCTTTGAAGAGCTCTTGAATCTGAGGACCCACAAAAACCCTGTCTTTAATCTTTGCCTCGCTGAGTCGAGGACATTTTTCATCAAGGTTTCAGAAAGCTGGTGAAGTCCGGTCCATGACTTTCATAAAGTTCTTCATCAAACCTAGTTTGATGTGATGGGGTGGTAGGTAGCAGGATTTTGAGCCTCGACCAGAGCTGGGTGCTGGATATTCTTCTCTCCAACTGCTACATTTTACCTGGGAGTTCATTCCTTCCGCAAGTAGTGCAATTTCTTTGCTCGGCTATCCCACTCACATAAGAGACACATGTATTTTGTATATCCCTGCTGCAGTCCCATTAAAAGGGCAACTGCCTTCAAATCACCACAGAGGTGCCAGCTGTACTTGTTATACTCAATAGAATTCAGTAGCTGCTTTAAAGGGGTGGTCTCGCGAAATCAAGTGGGGTTATACACTTCTGTATGGCCATATTAATGCACTTTGTAATATACATCGTGCATTAAATATGAGCCATACAGAAGTTATTCACTTACCTGCTCCGTTGCTAGCGTCCCCGTCGCCATGGTTCCGTCTAATTTCGGTGTCTTCTTGCCTTTTTAGACGCGCTTGCGCAGATCCGTCTTCTCCCTTCTTCTCCCTTCGGCTCCGCTCGGCAGCATCGGCATTTTGGCTCCGCCCCCTTGTACGCATCATCGCGTAGCTCCGCCCCATGATGTGTGCCGGTTCCAGCCTCCTGATTGGCTGGAATCGGCACGTGACGGGGGCGGAGCTACGCGATGATGCGTACAAGGGGGCGGAGCCAAAATGCCGATGCTGCCGAGCGGAGCCGAAGGGAGAAGAAGGGAGAAGACGGATCTGCGCAAGCGCGTCTAAAAAGGCAAGAAGACACCGAAATTAGACGGAACCATGGCGACGGGGACGCTAGCAACGGAGCAGGTAAGTGAATAACTTCTGTATGGCTCATATTTAATGCACGATGTATATTACAAAGTGCATTAATATGGCCATACAGAAGTGCTGAACCCCACTTGCTGCCGCGAGACCACCCCTTTAAGGATAGGCCATCGATAGTAGAAGTTCCGAATGAACCCTTTTACGTTGAAGATGGTGTGATGCTCACCTGATGGGGTTGTGAATTACATAGCACTGTTGAGTATATGCTAAAGTCTGCTGCCTGCTCCACGGATCCTGGGTACAGGCTGTTCTGAAGGTGATCGTATAGATGCTGCAGGAGAACGGAGCACTGGATGGATGGTGCGAGTCTAAATGTAATTAATCGGCAATCCTAAAGAAGATGATTCCTTTATTGAAGTACATATAGCATAACGCGTTTTGTGTTTAAACTAAATTGCTAAGCATAGTAAAGGAATTATCTTTAGCTGTGCCCAATCGATTGCATTCAGACTTGTGGCATTCAGTGCTCCGTTCTTCTGCTTGTAACCTGGACATATTGCCCCATCGTTGGTATAGAGCTGGTGCGTTTCCTTTCCTTCTATATAACATATTCATGCATGCACATTGTATAAATAATTCATGTAATCCCCAGCACTGAACAGCTTCCCGGGGACATCTCCCATTCATCTTCCTGTGAGCATGGATGGACATTTTATGTATGTGACATTAATCAGTGTCCCTAGAGGAGCACATCCCCCTTCTATGTGTCACCTCCATTCTCTGGGGCCATCGGCTCATTATCTGCTAATTGGGCAGCTGGGTCCATCTTTGTTATCTGTGGTGTGACACAGTGACCCACGCAGGTTTAGGATTCTTTACTTACGGTAATCTATTTACCCCGAGTCTCACCCTTTGCTTCTAGCGTAATATGTATTTTTCACATATGTTAATTATGTATTGACTTATTTGATTGACGTCTCTTGTCTGTAGCTGTGATGAGAATACACCCTATACATACAATTGTACATGGAACAGAATGACTTATGTATAATGTGTTTGGGCATGGAGTTAGGAAGTAGTGATATCTTAAAGACATTGCTCTGTAGCCAAGAAATGTGTATATTTCACATTGTACCGCTATGGATTAATATATATATAGTTATATTGCTGTACTAGTTCTGTGCTGATATATTTTTCGTATTGCTTTAAGTCAGGAAGAGATGATACATTTCTTGCACTGATAACTGTATACTAAAAACCGCTCATACATATTTGTGTGTTCGTTGGACTTGAAACCAATGAGCTTGTGTTGTGAAGGGGCAAAATTTCAAATATACGCCTGCTAAAGAACCGCACACCCCCTAACTAGTCGATTAACGATATTTCAGCCTCTATAATCACTCCCAACTATTTGTTCCTCGATTTGTAAAATTGAGCAAGCAAACAACGATTGCTCTGTGTAAAAGCACAGAAATAGCCGTTCATACGCTTTAGCGACTATTTCAAGCGACAATTCAGATTAAAGTTGTCCCATGTAAAGCCATCCTATGAGCAGATATGATTGGCTGGGTACAATCTGCAGCTGTAGTGCCGTTCACACATTATACAGGTTATAACGGTAAAGTAGCCAAGTATAATTGGTCACACTAGCGCGGTCCGCGACTGCTTCCTTGTATGAGCAAAGAATGCCCTTCAGTGAAACAGAATCCATTTTTGGCAGAATATCATATTGTGACCGATTAGATTTCTGACTGATGTAGGCCACTATTTTGAGCGCAGGCTTTTATTTTGTGATATTTTATCAGTTCCCTTTTTATTAACCCCTTGTTTTTAGTGATTGTGAATGCAATATAGCGAATGACTTATCGCTAAGTGCTCCATTCACTAATGTTGTGTTAGGCCTATGTCACACAAACGTTTTTGCACATGCGAAATTTGCGCGCAATACACAATAAATAGTACCCACTGATTTCAATGGGTTTGTTCACATAAGCGTATTTTGCATGCATTTAGTTTGTGCCAAAAGATAAGCAGCATGCTCTATTGTCCTGTGCATTTGTGTAAAAAAATGGTGGATATTAAATTAGCTTAGTTGCCCATTTCAATGAATGAAAGCACAGTTGTGTGTGGGCTTTTATGCATGTGCAAATGCACGCGATTTACGTGGGCAAAAAGTACAGTAAAACGCGCACATGTGTGCATAAATACGCAATGCCAATTGAGCAAATGCATGCATAAATGCTCATGCAGCTGTGTAACACCGGCATTAGACATGAACACAAATGGCTTACTGTGTGTAATACATCCCGTTTAGGGGACATGTCTGAGCTGCAGTAGTCTCGCTGTTTGCTTGGGTTATTGATCCGTGTGCTGACGGCGTCTGTAATCCTGTGTTCAATTTAATTTCATGGTTTTGCTTTACACTAGTCTTTGTCCTCTGCACAGATGTATTGGGTATGGAATGAATGTAACTTCCATTATAATATCGTCTATGTCCAAATATATTGTCAGCAGTGCTTCACTATGTCTCATGGAGAACGTGTAGCCTTTCTCATCTGCATGCAGCGCTTTTTCTTCCGTCCAAAAGCCGAGCAGCTGAACAGAAACTGAACAGACCCCATAAAAATCAATAGGGTCTGTTTGGTGCTGTTCAGTTCCAACCTGAGACGGAGCCGTTTGGCTGCAGGGATTCCCCTTTCCTGCTCTCAGAGCGGAGCGGAGTTGTTATAATAAATTATTTATTCGTCACTGCAAAGCAGGTTTATTTACCAACATTACAAACTTTCAGTTGTTTGCAAAAAAAACTATAAAACAAGAACAATTTAAATTGCTCAACAGAACAAACAAGTGGTTCCTTCAAGTTCATGACAACTCCAAGTTCATCACAAATGGAGGGGATCCTTACTAGGAGAGATGGAGGGATTCCCCTGCAGCTGGGAATCCCTCCATCTCCCCTGTAGGGGAACCCCTCTACACAGGCTGCTGGGGAATCCCTCTATTTCCCCTGCAGGGTAACCCCTCCATCTGTGCTGAGATGAAGGGAAGCCACGGGGGTTTCCTTCATGGTGGTGATGAGGGGTCTCCCGGTGAGATGAAGGAAAGCCCTGGGGTTTCCCCTCATCTCTTTCTCCAGCAGAAAATATTTTCAGTCCCTCCCATTGGAAGGATTGCAGCTGAAACTCAGGACTTCAGCACAGGAAAAATCATCCATTCAGATGATTTTCAGCAGCTATTGTTGCGTTGTTTTGGTTTTTTTTGCGCAGGTAATAGCTGTGTGAATTCCACACCATGTGAGCGCTAGGTGCAGCCCAGCAACTAATGTTAATAGATAATTGTTAATAGTAATTGTGTATTAGCAACTTAAAGGCTCCTTCACACTGGCGAGTGTGATATCAGGCTGTGACTCACGGCCCGATATCACTCTTGCCAAATGTGAAAGCCCTAGTGATGCAAGGTGTTTTCTTGTAAAACAGCCTTGCTTTACTATGGGGATGAAGGGAATCCCCCCGCTTTAAATGTCACAGCCTCAGTAGAGGATCGCAGAGTTCTCCCATTGCTTTCAATGGGCGATCTCGCAGAGAGATAGGAAATGCTGCAATGTGCTTTCCGCATTGCATCGCAGTTCCATGCAGGAAAACATTGCTAATGTGTATGAACCCATTCAAAAGAATGGGTTTCATATTTGTGCGTTGCAAGGCGCACAAATCTTGCACAATTTTCTTGCCAGTTTGAAGGCAGCTTTAATGACTTCTGCAAATGTTATCATGGGCTGGACTTGATCTCCCCGACCCTAGAGTTTTAAAAGGAACCTGCCAGCTCCCTACTGTACCATAAACTAAGGCCTGTGACAGGTGATGTAGTTTTTTTTCTACACTCCCACTCCCCAGTTCCCATGGTGTCCCCCTCTGAAGACCACACAATGCTCAGAAATCTGACTCTTTGTAGTGTCCCGTGCATGTGGTCTCCCATGCAAGTCTATGGAGGAGAGCGCACGCAGCAATCTGAAAAGAGTCAGATATCTGTGTGCCGTGTGATCTTCAGAGGGGGACATCATGGAATCCAAGGAACGGAAATATATAAAAATATATCGCGCAGCTCCTGTCACCTCCTCTAACGGCACCATTACTTAGTTTATTATGTGTCTCTCTTCCCTATGAAGTCATTTGGCTGAATTAACTGCTACTCAATGTCTCGGTGTTTTAATCTTCCACACTGTTTCCTTCACTGAGTTTTGGAAATTGTTCCGACAGACACAGAGACCTGTAACAATGGTGTCTTTAGATAGTGGACGACGAAAGAGTTGGAGCTGCTCGTGCTCATCAGACAATCAGACGATTCTCTTTACTGGTGGTCTGTCAAAAGCATCCTGAGCCCGGTCACCTTGTGTGCCCTCATGCATCCACTGGTCCCATCACCACCTAACAGTCTGGTCAGAATGGCCCAAGTGGCAGACCGTTAGTCGATACAACCATCCAGCTTCTCGTATTCCAATAATGCGCCCCTCTCAAACTCTGTTAACTTGGCAAATCTCTTTGATTGCATTTTAGAGGCGTCTAGTGATCAACAAGCTCTACACAAGCGAAAAAGTAGGTCCATTACATACAAGGAGCTTCTGAGAGCCTTTTTATAGGCCAAGGGTGGAACCACTTTTAGGGTTTCGGGTAGCAAGACTGTTCATCCCATCACCAAAACTCTCATCATTTGTATATCTGCCTGCGATGTAACTGCATGTCGAGCTTTGCAGCAAAATGACAACTCCTAGGGGCTTTAGATATATACAATATATATATATATATATATATATATATATAATTTTTTTTTTTTTTATTTTTTTTTTTTTTTTTTTTTTACAAAGAGTCTATATAGCTCCCATTTACTCCATCCACATGTGATCACAATGAAGATCTGGCTAGCTGTCTTGGAGCTTTTGCCTTTAACTCCTTTCTCAACTTGTCATGCTTCTCTGTCTTGTAGGAAATGGACATGCCAGATGAGGTGAATATTGATGACCTTCTAGACCTGGATACAGATGAGGAGAGAAGGAGCAGTTTGCAGGTGAGAATTGAGCATTACATAACACAACCATATACTTGGATGGATTAGCCTATCACACACTTTGTACCAATGTAAAAAATTGAGTTACTGATACAATTTATATTTTCCTCACTTTTCCTGGTTTCATAATGGACAATTGTTGAGAAAATGTGCAACATCGTGTAACCTACTTGCGTATCTGTTACATTGAAACATTCTCATTGAGTCTGTATGCAGGGCCAGATTACAGGGCTGCCCAAGGGGCACATTCCCCACCTCTTGGGAGTCCCAATGGAAGCCTTCACCTTACCAATACAGTCTCATTTTATTGCTCTTGTGTTTTTCCACATATTGATTACATTGAGTATGTATTTATGACCTAAGGACTTCCTATATACTGAAAGACAAGGCTGGTAGTGAAATTGAAAAGGCACTGGGGTTCAGCATTTTCTAGTTACACCTTGACAGCCATTATTTATATGGGTACTAAATATACAGCTCATCTCTGAGAGCCCTTCTCTAAGGAAAATGAGGATCCCCTGATGGCTATTTTGTGAACGTGTACTACCAAGAAGAGCTGGAAGGGTGGTTATGCATTTATCTGACTCTTGCTTGTGATGTTTAAGAGAGTCACTGGCTCTTTCTCCATAGACTTCAGTGAAGAGGGTTACAAGTACAGTTTGTGTGGCTACTACTCATTTCCGTGGTTGCTGTAGATGGTTTGACGGTGTCTGGGTTCCAGGCTTGGGCTTAGGCCCCCACCAACCTTAATATAAAACACACAAATATATGCACTTTTTTCCAAATATTTAGACCTGGTATTACAACTCAATCACATTCACTTGAATGGGGCTGATATTCAGGAATGCTGCGTGCCCGATGAGTGAAGTGTCACAGACCCAAAAAAGAGCCCACAACACTCTCCAAAGTGTTGAAGTCCCTTCAAACAGTTGACCATGGAGGTGGCAAGAGTCGAACTCTCAACAATCTGATGATCCTGAGGCTAGATGATCAACATTTAAAAGGGAACCAGTGAGGTCCTATGAGCATCATAACTTACGGTTATGGGTTACTGTAATAGGACAGGGGTCACAAATTCTTGGGTTGTGCTTTTTACGCTGGCCTGCCCTTCAGTTCCGTTGCTGTACCTATTAGAATGGTAGCTTAGCTATGAGTCAATATTTAACCTTTTAACGTGTACATACGCTGTTTCCAGCTTATTGCCCCCCATCAGTGCACAGTAGGGTTCTGGCTAGCTAGGTGAGAGACCATCAATGTGAATCTGGACGGGGGGTGTATAATGTATCTCCATGTGGAGAGCACCACAAGGGTGTAGGAAGTCTTGTATAAGAAATGCAGATGGGTGATGGAGTAATGCCTCCACAGCGCCACCTATGGCCTGATGCCCTGTCGCCTAGCCAGACAGAACTCTACTGTACACTGATGAGTTACAATAATCCTGTACATGGTTATTTTGGCTTGACTCACATCCTTAGTCATATTGCAAGGCATCACTCATTTGCATGGCTTTTTCCCAAGGAGCATTGCTCTCACAAATAGAAACATTTTCCTTCCATACAGTCACTTGGTGATAGTGAAACATTTGTCCTTGTTTATCTGTTAGTTGACCAGATTTTTCCTTTCTTTTTCGATGCCATGAACAGTTTTTCTTGAGTCTGTTATCTCATGGATGTGGGGAAGTAGACTGTACTCTTATGGGGTTTCTCGCTGAGATCTGTTCACCACTTCAGACTTATGGGAAATAAAGATTAACTTCAAACTGCTAAGTGTAATCTATGTCTGTCATTGCTGGGACTTCCAGAGAAACAGTCCCATCTTTGATGTGGTCTACAATAAATGCTTTCCCACACAGAGCAGATAAGTAGGCGGAGGAGGGTAATGGATGGGGGTAATCGGCATATAACACAGCGCTCATCATATAAGCTAGCGCTCGGCTGGGTCTTGTGTCTTCACACCACCAGTTCAATGCCTTCGATATAATTCACATGATGTAATTAGCCTTTTATGCTTTTGATTGTATTCAATGATACCAACTTGAGTCTCGCACCATGTGGTCGAATCTTAATGAAAAATCACACAGCAGCTAATAATGCGATTAACTTCATAGAGAAAATCCTAATTGCATCTTTAACAAATGCTTTCCATCCAATGTAACTGATGGCGTTCTGTATTTTGTCTCCCCAGGTCATCCTTGGTTCTTGCACTAACAACACAGAGGTATGTATTGCAGTAGACTAGACTGTACTTTAGTGTGCTGTGTATTGTTATATATTCTGTTATTTACTTTGATTGTTTTGTAGTTTTAGCTTTTAAATATAATATATAGTATTCATGTATTATAACTGTTCAGGCTGACCCTTCTTTTATTATGGGCTGTATTTACCCTCTCCAATCCAATTTCCCTGTATCCGCACACTCCCAAGCTCTTATTTACTTTGGATGGAAAAGCACATTGTGGATTCCTTGGAATTACTCAACAGAAACACTTAAAAAGGAACTGTCATGATGATTTTATTAGCAATTTCTTGAAAATTCACAATCTTCAATTCAGTATCGGCCCTCGCCCAACATTAAGATTTCCCTACATAGCTCAGATGTCGAGAAAGGTACAATACGTATTTCTAACAGTATGCAGGGCAGCGCTGTGCTGTATGCTATAGCATACATATGCAGAACCGCCTCCAACAGCGGAGCACTGTTCTGCATACTGTTAGAAATATGTGTCGGACCTTGCCCGATTTCGGAGCTATGCAGGGAATTCTTAATGTTGGATGAGGTCTGACACTGGACTAAAAGGGGTTGAGAACCTTTTACGTTGCCTGGAGCAAAAGCCTGAGGTAGGCATGCTACTGCCCTACACAAAACTGCCTCTCTGTGCTCAGAGGCTACTGCATGAACAGGGAGGGAGATGAAGGAAGCAGCAGAAGAGGGAGCAGGATGAGGCCACCTGCACAAGGCAGAGGCGGATTCTGACCCTGGCATTAGCAACGTCTGCGTGTACCCGTCTTTCTTTCTCTTCATATATACTGTGTATTGTCCTCACGGCTCACCATCAGACATGCGCAGTACTGATTTTTTTTTTTTTTAAACGCCTGCTTTTTCCGCGTCATCGCCTGCAACCTTTCCGCAATGTCAGTTTACATTATTTTTATCTTTTATCCCGACGAGCGCAAAAGCAGCCTTTTTTCCTTTAATATTGCCGTCTATCAAGCGCCGGACAGGTGCTTGTATGCTGTATATACTTTTGCTGCTCTCCGTTGTGCTGCGGATGTGGGAGAAAAAGAACCTGTACAAGGCTATTCTGGACATCGGTGCCGACGGGGTTTATCAGGCTGATTTCCCCGTCAGGCACCAGGTGAGTTAATATTGGCTCATTAATACTTTATTGCCTTTTTTTCACCTGGCGCGTCTCTGATTTATTCGTTGTGTTGAGGTTGTTTACGATTCTTGCCACACTTTAATTCTTACAGCAGATCTTATAGATGACTACTCTTCTGTCATTGCTTGCGGTTTCAAAGAATGCCCAGGCTGCACCTTGTCCTGTCAGTAAACCTAGCTGTGGGTCTAATGGTGTTGGTGCTGCTGCAACTAGTAGTAGCTGAGGGTGGTGGCACTGCCCTTTTTGTTTTTCTGCAAAACCCTACTCGCTGCCTTGGCATGGTGCTGCTCCACAACGTCCGCCTCTTCCTCTTCTCCCTGCAAGCTGCAATGATGACTCTTCCTGCCTTTCCATGTTAGATCAAGTATTTCATCCTCTTCGTCGTCCTTCTCTTCCTGAGTGGCCTCTGTCACAGTGAGCACCGGGAGCCAGCACCTCCGTTTCCACATTCCCCTGAGTACACCTTGTCTGTGAAGGGCTGACCGGGCGCACTGACCAACCTTCATTTCCCTCCTTGAAGGAAGAAAATGGTTGGCCATCAGTGCATTCAATGTTTTGATCTTCTCCCCTGGTTGTTTGGACTACCTGGTTGGCATCCATGACACTGCATGATCAAGCAGCTCCTCCAAATCATCCACGTGGACTGCTTTAGAAAGTGCAGGGATTTGGCATGGGGTGAAGGAGAGGGGGGATGCTCATGGCCAACTGGTGCAGACTGACTGCTGTGTGCCTGTGACTGGGAGGAAGAGAAGGTGGTATGTGACGCATGCTTATTGCAAATGATCTTCCTCATTTGAAATGCTCATGACTGCCGTTTGATGACACTTCGATACATAAACTGGATATCAATTAAGCATATCAATGCTTTTTGTGTCCTTGATTTTCACGTCTACCAGTCTGTTATTAGTGTGCAGCATCAATGTCAAACAAAGTTTGATTACGATCCACTCAGTGGCATACCTCCCAAGTGTCCCTGTTTCTGGAGAGACAGTCCCTACCGTATTTTTGATCCGAGTCCCTCTGTACCTCTTTGCCCATTACTTGTCCCACTTTTTGACTTAGGAAATAGATTTGCATTAAAGGGGATATCCGGGGACTTAGTTTTGTTCCAAAACTTTTTTAAGCCTGCAGTATCAAAATAACAGAATTCATGTTCGCCCTTCAACGCTCCCCGCTGCTGCCATCTCGCCTATTCTCCGGTCCCTGCTGGTCTTCACTGCCCGTTGCATGGAACTGGTGATGACATTCCCAACAGTAGGACCACATGACCGACACACCCAATTGCTCACTTCAGCCGGTAAATAGCTACAGTGCTCACGTGACCCAGTGTTAGGTCGTCATCACTCCCCCCCCAGGTAGTGAAGTTCGTTGTGGACTGAAGAGACGTCAGTGGTGCGGAACATGGAAGGGTGAGTATAAGCTCTGTTTTCCTACTACAAGCTGAAGAAGTTTTTGAACAAAACTATGTCCCCTAGATAATCCCTTTAACAGTTTATGGACCAATATAGCCAATTTATCTATATGCCTCCTAAGTGTATGTAGGACACATATTTGGTTGTTATTCCATCATATGATCCAATGTGGAACTTAAAAATTTCTGAATTCCAATGACTTTTGTGCTAGTGTATAAATTAAAACTATTCAAGCTTACAGATATGTATTTAAAAAATGGATCTTTCACACAATGAAACATAAGTGTCCGTGTTTTGACGCATCAAAAAGTTGGAAGGTATGTAGTCCCCCACGTTTCGTAAATACTATTCCAATTTTAAGGAAATAAGTTTTATCTGTAAGCAAAAATCATCCACCAGAAAGCATGTAAACAGTGGTCCTCAGAAATCAACCGTCAAAGCCAGCAGAGAATTGGACAAACGCAGCCAACTGTGTGGAATATTCTATACTAACTTTTGCCATATTTGCCATACCAATTGCAATTGTTACAGAGCCTGAAACCAGACGACAAAGCGCAGTGATATTCTTTCTGCAAGATTCTGCAAACTGTAATGGAAAGTGATGGTTTCATAGAATCTTTAGAGTTTATTGATGGAAGTCATGTTTCAGCCGGTAACAAGCATGATGTCAAAATCTGTGGCAGAGAAAACCCATATGTATACGTGTAGCATATATGTGACTCCCCGAACGTGAATGTGTTTTGCGCTATAACCTGTGGGAAAGTGTAAAGACCCTTCTTTTTCCATGAGCAAACAATCCCAGTGATTTCATACCTAGACACATTACGGACATGGCTTCTGACGCAGCTGAAACAGGAAATCCCAGGTTTCATCTTCCAACAGGACGGGGCACCCCACCACCACCATATTCACAATGAAGTCAGAAGTGAGCTCAATAGGCAACTACCAAAAAGACGGATTGGCCGTGCAGGTTATCATGATGATGGTGAACTTGTTCGGCCTCCACGTTCCCCGAACCTTACATCGTGATTTTTTTATTTTTTTTTGTCTTGTGGGAGTATTACAGAAAGTCTACATGCCTCCCTGACTGCCCACCATGCATGATCTGCGGCATCACAGAACCCATTCCATCAGTCAGTCATCATACACTACAACGTGTACAGCAGGAACTTCACTACAGGCTCAATGTATGTTGAGTGACAAAGAGGGATGACAATGAACACCTCTGATGGGTAAAACATTTTTGATGTTGTGCAACAAAACGTTTCGAGTTTCTGTTTTCATTGATATCAAATTTATGTATCGGAGTGTCCTTAAATGTGGATTCTGAGGATTTCAAATCAGGAAGATAATTTGTAATAATAACCCTGAATATTAAAAAAAAAAAATCTCACCTACCATTCTGTGTTGCTTCTCCGCAACTGCTGTTGTGATCTACCGTGTACAACCACTGCAGTAGTCATGTGGCTCAATTACCCACAGGACAGCTGCAGCAAATATGAGGCCTGTTGCGGATTCATCAGTGACATCCCTGAAAACTACCACAGGGCTTCTACATTAGAAGCCCAGGTGACAGGTTTAGGGGATGTCACCAGACCCGCTGCCCGGTTGACATCACCTGTCAGATGTTGTAATGCCGAACCACCAAAGCGGTGGCCTGGCACCACGGTGAGTATATTGATTTTATATAGCTTTGGGGACAGGCAGACCAAAACTATATAAAATCAGTAACTGAGAAAAAACTGTTAAGACTTGTTGAAAATGGGTTTAGGATAGCTGTGATGGCACCTGCATACATGGAAGCCTTGACACTAGGGTAAGCAAAGATCTAGAGGCATGGATGTGGCCTGGGGTGTCACGTGGATTCATACCACTAAGTGTGTTGATGGTCTCGGACTGTCACTATGAGTGATGTGAAACTGGGCAGTGATCTCTTTCCACCTCAACCTAAGGAAAGGGAAACCTAAATGAGAATCATGGCACCACTTCTACATCAGGAGATGTTCTCGAGATGAAGAGGTTGATGAAATGAAAGGACACCAGAAGCGGGCTTTATTTACGTCCTCCAGACTGTGTTGCATGCAGACATTTCATAGTCTTTTATTACACATGTATCTATAGGTCATCCAATGTTAACATATATGGAGGTGTAAGTTATGAGAAACATTGTGCATGTTTGCATTTGGGAAGTGTATAGTGGTTTCATTGCTCAGACGAAGTTTATATACAGATTACCAGCTTGTCAGATTCCACAGTTATGCTTTAGCGTTTGCCTGTGAAATGTGTCTGTGTTGTGTTATATGTCTGGGCTCTTCATCCGCCTAGAACTGATAAATTGACTCCTTGTACCCTGAATAGCCACAGTTTCCTGTTAAGGGTGTGCTTGTATGAGCAGAACGTCACAACCTGACCCTGTCAGCAGAATTAGGGACACCAGAGGAAATCACGGTTAAAGCCCAGATAATCTATTGCAGTTATGACATCTGTAGACCTGACCTAAAACAGAAAACTACAAGTCCTGAAAATGGTTTGACGTGAAGTTACTTAAATGTTCTTAGGAAATTGCAATGTCGATTATTTCCTAGTAAAACATTAATATCAGAATTTTCCTTTACAAGCAGAAGAAATGTGATAAAACCATCGTCACAGGGAAGTCAGCTGAAGCTTCTACATCACAATGGAAAAATAGAAATGTGCCATCTATAAAACTGGTTAAATGATAGAATGGTAGGCTTAGAAGCAGAGGCGTAACTTGAAGCTCCTGGGCCCCAATATAAAACCTGTAACAGGGCCCCAACTATAATGTTTTACTCATAGTACTGGGCTCCCTATATGGAGAAGAGAGGACTTACGGGCCCCCTAAGGCTCCTGGGCGCAAGTGCAACCGCATCCCCTATAGTTACGCCAGTGGTTGCAATGAGATCTCCAGGGTCATTGGGTCCAACCCCCTGCTCAATGCAGGATCACTAAATCATCCCAGACAGATATTTGTCCAGCCTCTATTTGAAGACTTCCATTGAACGAGAACTCACCACCTCCCGTGGCAACCTGTTCCACTCATTGATCACCCTCACTATAAGTTTTTTTCTAATATCTAATTTGTGTCTCCTCCCTTTCAGTTTCATATCATTGCTTCTAGTCTTTCCTTGTGCAAATGAGAATAGGGCTGATCTCTCTACACTGTGACAGCCCTTCAGATATTTGTAGAGCGCTATAAAGTATCCTCTCAGTCTTCTTTTTTGCAAGCTAAACATTCCCAGATCCTTTAACCGTTCCTCATAGGACATGATTTGCAGACCGCTCACTACCCTGGTAGCTCTTCTCTGAACTTGCTCTAGTTTGGCTATATCTTTTTTAAATCGAGGTGCCCAGAACTGGACACAGTATTCCAGATGAGGTCTGACTAAGGAAGAGTAAATGGGGATAATTACCTCAGATGATCTAGTCTCTATGCTTCTCGTAATATATCCCAGAATTGTGTTTGCCTTTTTAGCTGCTGCATCACAATGTTGACTCATGTTCAGTCTGTGACCTATTAGTATACCCAAGTCTTTTTTACGTGCTGCTGTTTAGCCCAATTCCTCCAATTTTGTATGTGTTTTTTATCATTTTTCCTTCCCAGATGTAAGACTTTGCATTTCTGCTTGTTAAATATGGTTCTGTTAGTTGCTGCCCACTGTTCAAGCTTTTCTAGATCTTTTTGAATACTCTCTCTCTTCCCTAGTGTTAGCTATCCCTTCTAGCTTTGTGTTGTCAGCATATTTGATCAATTTCCTCTCAATTCTCTCCTCCAGATCACTTCTAAAAATGTTGAATAACACTGGACCCAGGACAGAGTCTTGTGGTACCCCACTTGACACATTCGTCCAATTGCATGTACGACACATTTTTCCTTTGAGTACGATCACTCAGCCAGTTGTGAATCCACCTAACAGTTGCCTTGTCAATCCCATATTTGGTCATTTTTTTCAATAAGTATGATATGAGATACTTTGTCAAATGCTTTACTAAAGTCAAGATATACTATATCCACCACATTTCTCTGATCAACCCAGTTGGTGTCTCTGTCATAGAAGGAAATTAGATTAGTCTGGCATGACTTGTTTGTTACAAACCCATGCTGGCTCTGGTTAATTACTCCATTTTTATCCAAGTACTTGCATACATGCTGTTCAATAATTTCTTCAAAGATCTTTCCCAGTATATGTCAGGCTCACAGGCCTGTAGCTTCCTGGTTCCAAATTCTTCCCTTTTTTGAAGATGGGGACAACATTTGCCCTTTTCCAATTTTCTGAGACTTCTCCTGTTCTCCAGGAATTTTCAAAGATTATGACGAGTGGTTCAGCAATTACCTTTGCTGCTTCCTTTAGTATCCTAAGATGTAATTCATCTGGACCTTGAGACTTGAATTCATTTAGGTTAGCTATGTGTTCCCTCACCATCTCTCTGCTTATAGATAGCCTGCATTCTTTTAATCCCCCAATAGCACAGGGAAGATAATTTGATGTTCCATCTACTTTTTGAGAGAAAACCGATACAAAATAGGAATTTAAAAGTTCGGCCTTCTCAACATCATTCTTAACCATTTCACCATTTTCATCCTGTAAGCATCCAGTAGCATCTTTGACTTTTCTTTTGCTTTTCTAATACCCCCCAAATCCTTTTTTATTGCTTTTAGCCTCTCTTGCAAGCCTTAATTCATTATTAGCTTTATCTTTTCTGACACTTGCCCTACAGTTTCTGCAGACTGCATTATATTCTTCTTTAGATATTCCTCACTCTTTCCATTTGATAAACATATTTGTCTTCCTTTTTAACATGTGTGCAAATTTTGTGTTCATCCATCCTGGTCTCTTTAAATGCTTCCCATTCTTCCTTTTTTTAGGGATTGGTAACTATTGTGCTTTAAGAATCTCATTTTGCAATATTTCCCAACCTTTTTGGACATTTCTGTCCTTAAGAACATCCAGCCTTCGGATTCTTCCTATTCTTTTTCTGAGTTCATTAAAATCTGCCTTTCTGAAATCCAACCTTGAGGTCTCACTCTCAAATCACAGTGCTATTCTATGTGGCAGATGGGCCTTTGGCACCCTTCAGACACCAGAGCCCTGTTACTCTGCCTCCTTAGAGCTATACACCCGATAGTTAGACTTCAGGCAACCAACCAGAAGCATTGTTCATACTTGCCCAAGTCTGGATTGGCAATCTGCCAGACCGGGCAGATTTTTGTAGGCCACGCTGCTTAAGTAGTCAGGGGGGCGGCCTGCCATAAGTTACTGCTTCACTGACTATTCTGCTGCCAAGGTTCGTGGCCCATGAAAGCAAAGTATCCAGAGTCTACCACTAGTCTGCAGTAGCCACACTACCACCGGTCCAGCTCAGTCCCCAGTATAATGCTGTAGCAGATGGCCTCACCTTTGACCCCTCAATGCCATAGACAGATGCTAGTCCGACGCTCTGTGTAAGCAGTGCATGGGACTCATGCTCTGGCAGACTCTCAGCCTCTGATGGTGGTCTCTGAATTCCTGGCTGGCTCTTCAATGAGGAAGTACACCGCCTGTGAGCCATCCTCCCTTGTCTAAATTTAAATTAAATTGAAAAGATGAAATCTGCTGCAGATACACTTTAAAATCTGTGACAAAATCCACAGCAAATACGCTACATGTGAACACAGTCTAAAAGTCTTTCACCGCGTGTGCTTGTAGGTAAAAGTACATATGTGCATGAAAAAACCTATTCATACGTTTGGGACATTTTCTGAACCCATAAGATTCTTTTCAGAGTCTGCCGTTGTCTCCATCCATCCCCATTGCCTGTTTTGGGTTTCCGACTTTTATACCTCAAAAACGACATTGAGACAGAAGACTGGATGGAACCATAGCCTTTAATGTGTGAAAAGTAGAACTCTTTCGTCTGCATTTCACAAGGTTTCTATCCCTGTTCGTTTTTTTAGAAGGATAGAAAAACAAAGAGCTCAACACTTTTTTCTATCCAGCTAAAAAGGGTAATGGGAACGGACATTTTGTGAAACTGAGACCAAGGACATCTCTGTTTCACACATTAAAGGCTATGGTTCCATAGTCATAGGAAAGGCTGCTTATCAAGTTTGGAAGGTCTCAAACTTCTAAAAGCGAGATTTGCTATTGAGGAGGAGTACCCATTGAGAGTGGGAGGTCCTATTGGGGTGACCATGTCATTTGAAAATGTTCCCTCTCCTAGTTTTGTTCTACTGAAATCACTGACACAGACCTAAAAAAGAAGATTTCCCATAGTGGAATTCACTCTACGAACTTGAATAGATGATATCGATGGAGACCCTATAAATTCCATAGTTGCCACATGGTGGATAGTAAGAATTTTGCCATCTATATACACGTTGATCTTGGTAAATCTCAGCATCCCTGATGAACTTGGTACATTTCTTGGCCTCAGATTCCTTCTGACAATTATCCAAGAGTGTGTTTGTACATTCTTTAAGTGCCAACAGAGAGTTGTCTAACCAGTGTGTTCAGCATGTCCCTTATAAACAGTGCTAGCTAAGCGGCAGGTCGTTTGTCTCTCCATTTGTAAAGATGTGTGCACTGTTCTGCTTACAGGTTTGGCTGTAGAGAACATTAAAGGGGTTGTCCCGCGCCGAAACGGTTTTTTTTTTTTTTTTAAACCCCCCCCCCCCGTTCGGCGCGAGACAACCCCGCTGCAGGGGTTAAAAAAACAACCCGCACAGCGCTTACCTGAATCCCGGCGGTCCGGCGTCTTCATACTCACCTGCTGAAGATGGCCGCCGGGATCCTCTGTCTCCATGGACCGCAGGCCTTCTGTGCGGTCCATTGCCGATTCCAGCCTCCTGATTGGCTGGAATCGGCACGTGACGGGGCGGAGCTACACGGAGCCCCATTCAGAAAAGAAGAAGACCCGGACTGCGCAAGCGCGGCTAATTTGGCCATCGGAGGGCGAAAATTAGTCGGCACCATGGAGACGAGGACGCCAGCAACGGAGCAGGTAAGTATAAAACTTTTTATAACTTCTGTATGGCTCATAATTAATGCACAATGTACATTACAAAGTGCATTATTATGGCCATACAGAAGTGTATAGACCCACTTGCTGCCTCGGGACAACCCCTTTAAGGGCTAGATCGGAGTTATCAGTATTTCTCATCATTTTAAGCTGGCCGCACCCATATGACAAAAGCTGGCCAAGATCATCAATCACAGTGGGTCAGCTAAGTTTTTTTCAATGTCCGATGTCGGTCACATTGGATTTCAACATGTTTAAATGTTTGTTTCCGCAGGAGATGAGACATTGCCAGAAGACTCTTAAGCTCCTTTTACATGAACATTTCCTGTAAAAAAAAAAAAAAAAAAAAAAAAGCCAACCGATAATATAGAAAGTTGAGCATCGCTCATTTAAAGGGATTGTGTCATCAGGTTCATGCTGCCCGAACCATAGACAGCATGAACCCAGGCAGAGTGGCCTGTTGCGCCCTTAAGTGTCTTATCCTGAAACACTGTAGCGTTTCAGAATAAATCCACTTTTTGAAGTTTGACTTGGAGATGAACCCCGAGTCCCGGGAGTGGGGAGATATGCAGCTGATAAGCAATCCTTTTTATGTGTAGATAAAAGATGCAATCAGCCTGGCCTCAGAGATGTTCAGCTGAATCAAGTAATTGCCTGCAGTAGGCACGTGTTGTCCTCTGTCTGGTCAATGAGGTCTACGTTTAGTGTATGTGCTCGGAGCTTTCCCAATGCATATGACAGACATGTTTGCACATCATGAGATGTGAACTTTTTTATATAGATTATTCCTATTTCATACATAGTAATGTTCCATGTCACATCTTTAAATGTAGAGGAAAGGGCCTGGTCTTCACCAAACTCAAGCATCATTGTTTTGGATTATAATACTTACATAATTTTTTCTTGAGGAAATTGGTTAACATAGATCTTGATGATTTGCTTGCACATAGCTAAGGGTGCTTTTCGAACATAACTATTATAGTTCAAAAATCGTTCAAATGAGCAAAAGTGAACAATATTGTTCGATCTAAACGCGAGTCAAAGATTGAACGTTGAACAAGAATCGTTTGTGGTTCATTTAATGCAGGCATAAAACCATTGTTCGCTCATTCAATTCGTTCAGTTTAAACAGCAACTGTTCAGTCCCTGTTTTCGTCTGTCACTCCCTTGTCCCTCCTTCAAGAGTGATGCTTCAGCAATGCTATACTGTTTGTTTTTTTGCTAGATGTTCTCCTGTATGAAGACACTGACTACCCAGGGGAGACTTTTGGCCAACATATAAGATGCCTAAATCTAACATTAATCTGGCAACTTATAGTAGCTGCTGGTTAATTGTTACATTTTTGACATTTTTCCATTGGTTAGATCTGGTTTCAGTATAAACTTTTTGAGCATAGTTTGGCAACAACTGTTGAATCAAAAAGAAAAAAAATCCAGTCTGTGAAATAGAATTCCTCTCTGCCCCATTAGGTGTTGGGCATCTAGTAGATGTCACAGACCTAAGTTCTTGGTGAAGACCACTAATTTTGAAGTAATCAAAGAGTAATGTTCTTGGCTTATAAATGTTTTAGAAAATATTTCAGTCAATGAAACCAATGCAATGACCATTTTAATCGGTTCCTCTACAAAACTGTTTGATACAGCCCAACTTAATCAAACCTTGAGATTTATTGAAAGTGCATGTAAATCTTGTTGACTGTTTTCCAGGTATTTATTCGTGAGTTGCTGTTCAAGTTAAAGGGACTTCAGAAACAAACTCTTTTAAGGAAGAATGGTCTGGAGGTCAGCAATGAAGAGCAGATTCGAGAACATGCGTGACCAATAAATACTGTTAACCTGTATTGAGGAGTAGAGAACAACCAGCACAAGACAACCCTTCAAGTTCAAGATGGATAGATGTAAAGACAAAATTACTGTGAAAGTGACATTGGTTTGTGACTCATCCTTGCACCTCATTATTCCAAAAGTAGACCATGCTACAGGCCCGATGCCTGAGATATAACATCCTGTCACCTTCTTCTACATTACCCATTGTACTAGAAAGCACAGTATGCCTGAATTCTACAACAAAACCGCATTGCTCCTCAAGACCCCCATCCTGAACATGAAGGGAAACTTTTCATATCTGTATTAAGTATATATTGTTCACAATAGGCTAAAAATATAAAGTGTTACTCTTCTGTATAAACTGTGCAAAAAAACTAATCCACAAGAAGTGTATGACATCACCGAGGCAGGAACCATGAAGTGATGTTCGTAGTTGGTAGTTTTCTTTCCCATACATATTAACTGAGAGAAGAAAGTTGCATTACATTCTTTGTAAATAGGTTCTGGCCAGTGATCACCAGATAGACCTCCTTATATTAGGACACCTACTAGTGGATGGAAACAGGCTGTACTACTAGTGGATAGAAACAGCGCTGTGCTAAGTGCTCCTCACTTTCCATAGGCACTGACCAGATTGACAATAGTCATGGCAGCAGTTTCCCATCTCGGCTATGAAAAGCTGAGATGGGAATACCCCTTAAATATAAAGAAGCCTTTCTAGTAACAGATCCTTCTTAATGTTATAAATCTCATTATTTGGTATAGCTAGCCATACTCATTTGGCCAATAGTTATTTCTGTCGACTCCACCATAAACATGTACACTCAACTGAGAGTCCATGTGTATTTCAAAGGGGCGAGGGGAATGAGCTGCTACTATTCAACTTGGTCAATCAGAGTACAGTTCGTAGACCCCCATGCACATGAGATCATTTGGAATAGCCAAATTTTCCAGCATTGGTATGGCTCAAGCTGGTTGTATCCAAGGCACTGTATTCAAGCAGGCCATCAGAGCTATACATTGGGATTTTTTGTGAGTGTTTGCCAGTTAGTATGTTTTGCAGTTTTTTCTTTGCTTTTTTTCTTAAATACTTGAACAAGGGTCTTAAGATTTTAGAGTGGGCCCATTTTATAAACTATAGGACATTGGAAAGGAGTGAACAGGTTGCTACGGGTTTAGGACAGAGATTCTCAACTGTGTAGAGAAACATTAGAGAGAACATTTTATGAAAAAAAGGCCCACAGACTAATAAATTGACTTGGCAATCCCAAATGTCTACCAGGTTCTGGAGAACACCAACCAATGCCATGTGTGTATATTTAAATAAATGAGTTGAACAATCCCAGTTTTGTAAAAAAAACTATAAGCTGATTATAGGTTGTCACAATGTTGGGATCTTCAACAACGAGCTATAAACTTTGTGGCAACTTGAAAAAAAAATTGTTCAACTTCCCTGTAGCGTCATAAACCAATGGGCTGTGTAAAGAATGGACTTTTGAGTCCTCCAGTGTGAGAGACATTTTGTAGCCATCCTTCTATCTGACTAATAAATGAAGAACCTGATTAGGGGAAACTCTTCTTTTAAATGTGGGTTTCTATACCGCTTTAAGTACATATATTGATGTCCCTCACATTTTTAAGGTGACCATTTTTTAAGCGGACCATACACCCTGGTGACTATAAATCTTCCAGAATCTAAGAGGTTCTATGCTCTTTGACCCTTTTTCACCTCAAAAGATTTTATATGGCTGGTTAGTTAACTAATGTAATATTGGATCTTACACAAGCGTATTTATACACCTTTGTTACCTTTTTAATAGAAGCATTAACATGGATGATGTGCCGTTATTACTTTAGTGTTAATAAAATGTTTTCCTGTAAGTTTGTGGTCTGATGTCATGGAAATCTTGAAGCGTTTACAATTAATTCAAGCTGAGATGCTTAGTACATAGCAGCTGGTATTCTGTACAAGTCAGTGGTGTGGGCAACCACAGTGGGCTTCTAGATTTTTTGCGTTCTTATGACTATTCTTAAAGGGGTTATCTCAAGATTGAATGTTATCCCTATACACAGAATGGGTGATAACTATGTGATCGGTGGAGGGCCAACTGTTGGAATCTCTACCAATCATGGTAATGCAAAATCAGTAACGTAGCCCCACCTATCATATGCCATTTATATCAATGGTGTCTTATGTAGCAGAAGGGCGTTTTGGCACCAGATTCCTGGTCAGACTGGTATATTTGCCCCCACTGTAAATCGATGGGTGGCACAGAAGGTTTCTTTAGAACTAAGAACGTCGTGTCAGTTTACAAATAGGGGTTTTCTTTCATATTGCACAGTTGCCTGTCTAGATCATCTGAAAGACTTTCCATTGAATATTCCTAGCAAGTTATTGCTGTTGAAGAGGTCAACCCAAGATGGAAAGTTATCCTCTATCCTCAGGTGAGAACAGCAGCCTCTTCTGCAGCCTGGGACATCATGTTTATTGGTCACATAGTCTTTATTCAGCTTGGTCTGAGCTGCAAAAGCGGGCACTGCCACATTGAAATGTACAATGCTGTGGCTGGTATACCATGAAGAGGTTGTAGGACTTGCCAAGAAGCCATGGCATCTTCTTTAAACAGCTGATCAACTAGGGTGCTAGGAGTTCAACACCTTTCCCCCCACCCTGCACTGATATTGATGACCTAAGTTACAGAAAGTGGCTTTTAAATGTTAACCTTTTCATTATCCTCAACCACCACTAGCGGGAGGTAAAGATTTTACTGCAAACCATTTATACATCGCAATAAATACTAAACCAGTATGCAGTAAGCTTTTAGGCTCCCCCTAGTGGTAACTGGTAAGTAACCAGAATGTTATGTTCTACATCTATGATTTATACAGGGGATTTGGAATTCTGCATCAGAAAAATGGGGAACCAACAGTCCTAAAGATATTTTATGAAATGATTCGACACACAATGTTGAATATAAGAGACATGGCGTCAATAATGGAATATATAATTTAAGGGCTTATTTTGATGTGTGTATATCAGCCGGGTTTTTACGCCCGCCCGATATACACTGCCCCTCTCTGCAGGGGGAAGAGGCGGGATGGGACAGGAGCAGTGAACTGAGCTCCCGCCCCTCGCCACTGTTTACAATGTTTACAAATAGTGGCGGAGAGGGGGCGGGAACTCGGTGCACTGCTCCCGGCCCACCGCCTCCTATCCCTGCAGAGAGGGGCAGTGTATATCAGCCGGTCGTGCAAATCCAGCTGATATACGCACGTCTGAATAACCCCTAAGGTTCAATTCCTTATATACTTATAGGTACATGCAGGTCCAATCAGCATAGACGTGTCCAGAATTCTGGATGTGTACAACACTGGTCTGTCTGTCCTGAGTCTGTTATTGGCAGGTTATTTCAAAGAAAATATCATATTACATTTATAGGTCTATTAAAATCTGATCACAGGTCCGATGTGGACTGGAACTGCTAGTACCGTAATAGGTTCGCGGCAGAGATCAGTTTGTGGAATGTTTGGTTATTAAAGGGGTTTCCCACTACCTAAAATTGCTTCACAGCCACTCTGTACTTCCTAGTTACTGCTGACCAGGACATGTGACCACCGCAGCCAATCACTGGCTATAGAAGGTTATTGCACATTTTGTCCAGAAACTGGAGGTTTGCTTTAGTATCCTTAGCCATATTATAAAGCCTGTTAAAAAGTTGGACATTGACTTATAGGGAAGCTCACTTCTAATTGGTGGTGCTGCTGAGTTAATGTACCATCTCACATTTAGATAGCTATAGATATATGCTTGAGATGCCAGGCTTTGTGCCTCAAATCATGACCTTTTCGGTGCTCCTCAGACTGCTGGCATTCTAATATTGATAGCTTGTTGAAAACTGGCAATGCTTGACCTTGATGCTTGCAAAGCAGTGTCAGCATGTATGTAGACTCATGTACTTACCATTACGCAGTAGGGAGTCTGGAGTGAGTGCAGTAGTTGGTAAGCACTTATATAGGGGAACCTTTTTTTTTTTTCATTTTTTGTACTTTTAATCATAAAAGTTCATTTTCCTTGGTTACAATTCATTAATTCTAAATCCTGCTCATTAATTTGGTGATGATTATTAAAAGCCATGTCAGGGAATAATAACACGCTTGATATTTCTCACATTGTAGGCTGGCTGCAAATTGTGGTATCTGTAAGTAATTACATTAGGAAGCAATTATCAGGAATAGACTGTGCATTTGAGATCAGAAACCAGTTTCCTCTCGTATCCCTTGGGGATGGTTCCTATTGTACAAATCCCATACGCCCCCCACCCCTCCGCATGCTGGAGCCCATTGTCAATATGTCATTGTTCTTCATCCAGGGAGAGACATGTGGCCTCGATCAGTGACAGCCTGTGCCGTCCGTAATATGCCTTAGGACGAATCTGCTTTTATGCAGCCAGAAGAAGCATTCCTTCATAAATGTAAACATCTTGGATTTGTGTGAGGCAAACATCACATGACGGATGCGGGTGCAGACCTCGGTGTGACTGCAGAGTTCATCTTCATATACACACCCTAATTCCTTGACTTCTATTTCTCCTGCTCAGCTATTGCATAACCAAGACTAGGTTGGGACTGATGCATGAGAGTAGAGGATCCTCTGATGAGCCACTACTGCAACAGGGTTCGAAAGGTCCAGCATAAGAAAACACCACCGGGATCTGATTTTAAAACCAGTAGGCGTTATTCATACGGGTGCTGCGATTTTTGATCACATCACAGCAGAAAATTGCATGAATGAGAGGCACCCACGACCAAGTCGCGGCTGCATCACACATTTTAATGTCCATTCAGATGGCCGGGCTTCGACGTGTATACACCTCAGCCCGGAATACCGTTGGGCGGGTAGAGAGAGTTTAGCTCTGCTGAACTCACTCCCCCTTCCCTCCATCTCCGATCCTGGCTGGCTGCCAGTAAAGGGAGGGGACAGGACAGAGTGGGAGCTAGTGTGTTAAACTCCCACCCCTTCTGTGTCCCTTGCCAGTTGCCGGTAAAGCGAGGGGGCAGGAGCTAGTGTGTTAAATTCCTGCCCCCTCTCCGCTCCTTGCCAGCTGCTGGTAAAGGGAGATGGCAAGAGGAGGCGGGAGCTTAGCAGAGCTAGTGTGCTAATTGCTCACCCCGTCCTGCCCCCTCCCTTTGCCGACAGCCAGCAAGGGAGGGGGGGGGGAGTTTAGCAGAGCCGCTGCTAAACCCCACCTCCCTTTTCCTCCAGTCCTCATAGTCTCTAATAGGAGTCTATTGAACCGGTCAGTGTATCCCGGCAAAAGATAGGTCCAGACCTTTCTTTTCCGGTCAACATAAAAGTGCCCAGCCGGAATGCGCACTATATGGACTATCGGCGGCCGATTTTGCGCTCCAAAAAATCGCCCATCTGAACAAGTGCATTGGAATCCAATTCTTCAGAGGGTTGCGATTTTCAGCTGGTGTTTTATCGCGGCAAAATATCTGCAATAAAACGCTTGTGTGAAGGAGCCCTTAGACCCATCCATCAGTTTGGTAACCTGGTTCTACTTTACATAGGTGCAATTTCACAGACCTCAATTAGTATTTCATGATTTCTAGCTGTCGTGCATCTAGCGGGAGAGTCTTGGATTTTGGGGACTGTTCCATTATCCCTGGAAGCTAATGAAAGATGAGAGGAAAAAGAGGGAGCGTTGCATGTACTTGAGAGTTCCAAAGTCTGTAAACTGATGTTTTGGGCATTTTAATTTATTTTCTTCTCCCTTAGGTCTATATATGGGAGTGAGATTGATCGACTCTTGACAAGTCTGAGATGGTGCAGCCAGTCCACAAACATCATACCTTCCCAGGAGGACGTGCAAATACATGAAATAAATGTAGGGGGGGGGGGGGGGCGAGTCGTTGTAGGCGCAATCCCTTTCCTTAAAGAGGCACAAGACGTATTTTAAGCTCAACTCCACTTTTTTTATTAAAATTGTATGCTGGATTAACTTTTAATAAAAACAGAGGAGTCTAGCTTAAAATACATCTTGCGCCTCTTTAAAAAAGGATAGTGCCGACAACCGCTTTTTTTCCCCCTATATTTATTCTACCATCACTGGAGGTAGGAGACCTGTCCGACTGCCTGGAACCTCAGTGCATTAGTAGTTTAGTGGCCCAGCACACCATCCTGGTCCCCTCCCTAAATGTCATAAATGTTTTGTCCTATGTAGATGCACTGTGCAAAGCTTGTCCTGTCATATCCAGTGTGTGTGTTGCACAGCTGCGGCGCTTGAGAGGTTAACAGTAATAAAATTATTGCCTGCATGTAAATGTATCAGTCATGTCATGTGGTATGAGAGAGGGTATAAACTAGAGTGATTGAGAGCTGGAAGAGGGTTCCATCTTCAGTGGTAGTTCCTGACCTAACACAGAGCCACATGGAAGCACCTTCAGCTTCCATGTAGGGGAAGATGGAAAAAGAGGAGAGATATCCCATAGAGATTGGAGTCCGGATGTGAGTGGAGTGAGTCCTAGGTCCGTAAGAGAAAGCATCCCGAGTAGTTCTGTATATAGAGACCCATCGTACAGGTACCAATTCATATCACAAGTTTTCCTATGTGGCCGTCCAACTCCAGGATCACCATTCAGAGGTACGCTGCTGAGTCACACCCACGTGTCTGCCGTGCGGGGTGTTATCACTAATACCTGCATTGTTGTGAATAATTGCTTGCCTAAGTTACTTCAAGTAAAGTTATACCGAGCCCTAACCGTTCATGGTGACCCAAGGTACGATACACAAGACTCTGTGTTTATTCTCCGCCGTGTAGCATGCCAGGTGTGTGGGAACGGTGGCGTCACGAGTGATGACTACTACCCCTATCATCCTGTTTATTGGCATTCCCTATCCTAGGGGTGTCGACGATGGCCCTCAATACAGCTCTGACCTTGGCTATGTATCATTCCTCCGGATAGAGAATCTGGTAAGTGCCGCCGTGACAAGCCAACACTTGACCAATGTGGAGAGCTGGGAGGGTTAAGTGTTCAGGGTATCCCTCTAGGGTGTTGAAGTAGCAGTAACTAATTTCTTTCTTCCTCACTCACAGGACTGCCCCACAACGCACTCTGTGTACAGCATCACTTGTCTCCACCCTCCCTCCTTTGCGGAGTGTAGGTAATGCTGGGTAGAGGGCAGGTGAAGCTGATGGTGAGCTGGCAGGGCCATTTTATAGCCTGGGGGATAGAGGGTTTGTGGTTAGCAGAGTCACTCACGGGTGTAGCAACTGGGTTGGTGTCGGCATGTGTGGTGGACATGGGATTAATGGCTACTGGAAATCTCTATGCGAATTGGCAGCACAGGCCTTTCCTAGGTCCTGGCCCTGTTGAGTGGTGTTGAGTGATGGTTTCCACTCCAATATGCTGATAACGAAGAACTTCATTGCCCATAGTATATGCTTGTCTTATCATCTGGGAATCTAGACAAGAAGTCTCCTGAGCATACTGTGTCATATGGCGGCAATAACTCCTTGTAGAAAATGAGCAGGCCACGTCCCTAAATAGGCAGAGCCGTGTTAGCCTATAGAAGCATGGCAGAATGCAACTTTTCTTTTTTGCCTTTGTGAACACCCACATGCGTTTTTTTAACACTGTGGTAACACTGCGTTTTTTTTTACGCGATTGTCAATGGAACTTCTAATGTTAAAAACGTATCACAAGTTTGTGCTTTGCAATTTTTGTGCGATGCGTTTTCAATATTAGAAAGTCCCATTGACAATCGCGTTAAAGAAAACGCAGCGATATCGCAGCATTAAAAAAACGCAAGTTTATGTTCACTCTAAGTTCCGTCTGTCAGTCTCTCTCTCTGCACTTCTGAGCAGGAACCACCTCTTGTACTACTACTAATTGCCATGCAGCGCCATAGCTTCCTTTAGCCACGCGCACGTTCTTCCCCATCAAGATCCTGAGGCCTGAGGAAATTTAAAAGTTACAAAACAGAAATGGTGCTGAAACCAGACCGTTAATAGAAATAAAATACTTTGACCTTAGCGGTCCTCTCCTACACGCGGCAGTCCTGTAAGCGAGGAAGAAAGATGATGGTTGTTGTTACCATGGTTCCAGAGCGGTGGGGTGTGGAGAGTAGGGAAAGTTCACTATTAAGTAAGACTGCAAATGGGTGCACTATGGGGATGCTGAGAAGCATCTTGGGCAGTGATGGCCAACCTTTTGAGCTCGGTGTGCCAAAATTCGCCAAAAAACCGAGCATAACTCGGGTGGTGTGTCACTTTGAGAAAAAAATCCATAAATTCGCGATATTTATAGTTTAAATAACAAAAAGGGATAATTGTAATATATAACTGTATTTAGTAACCCTAAAACACCCATAGCACAGGCCCTCGCCTCTCCCAGCCTCCCCCTCACTCATCTTAGTAATGATGACCCCCAGCAGTGACAGTGCCCCCCCACAGCAGCCCCGAGCGGTGACAGCGCCCCCCCAGCAGCGACAGTGGCCCCCCCACAGCAGTCCCCCCAGCAGCGACAGCGGACCCCCCCCCCCAGCAGCGACAGTGGCCCTCACAGCAGCGACAGTTCACCCCCCAGCAGTGACAGTTCACCCCCCAACAGCGGCCCCCCCAGCAGCGACAGTGGACCCCCAAGCAGCGGCCCCCCTAGCAGCAACAGCAGACCCCCCCAGCAGCGACAGCGGACCCCCCCCAGCAGCGACAGTGGCCTCCCACAGCGGACCCCCCCAGCAGCGACAGCAGACTCCCCCAGCAGCGACAGTGGCCCCTGCAGCGGACCCCTAAGAAGCGACAGTGGACCCCCCAGCAGCGGCACCCCTAGCAGCGACAGCAGACCCCCCAGCAGTGACAGCGGCCCCCCCACAGCGCCCCCCCCCCCAGCAGCGACAGCGGACCCCAAGACCCGCGTACTCACCCCATCCACGTCCTGAAAGCTCCGCTCCTCTGCTGGCTTCCGCGCCCTCCAGCAGCGATGATCTCCGGCGCACACTGTGACGTCAGTGTGTTGCAGGACGCCTTCTTCCCCGGACGCTCCCACGGAACCAACAGGAGACGTCGGGGGAGGGGGGAGGAGGATCCTGGCTGCATACTGACATCGCAGTGTGCGCCAGGATCAGCGCTGGTTAGTGAATACCAGCAGGGGAGCCGCGGCGGCCCCTGCTGGTATTCACCAATGGGGTGAACGGCCGCGTGTCAACGACTATGGCCATGCATGTCAGTACTGACATGCGTGTCATAGGTTTGCCATCACGGGTCTTGGGTGTATGGCAGGATGGGAAGAGTGGGCAGATATGCGTCGTGGCTGAAATAAATCTTCATGGCAGTTTGGACCCAGATAGAGAAACAAAGTGAAAATGAATGACACCATTCAGAAACAATGTCAACTGTGTTCACTGGAGGTAACTGAACTGTAATCACTATTAATGTGGTATCTAATTATTCAGGGGTTCACCAGTTCTGTGTGAAGAGGACACTGAGGAGCACTATTACTGTGAGAGAGCACTAACGGTGTGGCTTAGAATAAAAGACGTGGTCTAATGTACAAAAAAAAAACCTATTCCTACAGCCTGCATTGGTGAACCATGAGGATTGGGTCTCTTTTCATTGTTCTAAACTTGGGAGGTATGAATTATTTCCAATTCCTCCTCCTTCATGGACCCATGAAATATATATGCAGAAAGTTGCATAAATATCATAATTCACCCTTTCACTGTTCTCAGTTCCTTGCCAAATATATGCAATAGGACACATGATGGAAGCTGATGGCCATAAAAGAGATGCAGGGAGGCTGACCGTTTGCACATAAGGGGCCCAAATATTTCTGACGGTAGGCCCGGTTGGGGGAAGTGAGGAGAATTATTTACAGTTGTGAACAATCCTGACTCGTCTGGCGCAGGTTCGCGCTTTCTGTGTTTATTTGTCTGCTCTTACTTAGACGTTTGTGTATAATTGTCCAGATGCATGCATACGGCTGTAACCACTACAAGTAATTATTACCATAAATGGGAGGGGGCCTTTATTTTTGTCTAAACAAAACAAGGAAAAAATTTTGGATTTTCCTGCAAGCTGGAGAATGTGGCTCATAATACTGTACAAACAAGCAAAGTGGAAAAACAAGTTTCACTCCAAGGGCTATCACCCTTATCACTGTAAGGCAACAAGGCCTCCTCGATGCGTGATGGGTCAGTTCCTGAGAGTATTTTTATGCTTAGACCTTAGATTTGTTCTTGTTTTCTTATTAAACCACATACTATTTACTCACCGCATTTGCATAATACTTAGAGGATTCCTGGCAGTGACAGCTTGCAGAGGTGTAACACGAAGCGTCTGAGCCCAATGCAAAATCTGTAATGGGACCCGCACCTACCACTTATGCGGTTGAAGAAACGGGAGCTGCTCTCGGCGCACCACAGACCAGGTAGGTAAGTATCAATTCTGATTGTCTATCGCACTTTTGAGGTCTCCTATGTATATTATACCTACTTCCCTCCCTCCTGTCTGAACGAATCTTAGAGTCATGGAGTCATGAAGGCGGTACCACGCCACCCTCTCGCCTTGAATGACCCTCCTCTTCCTGTCTGTATATAGGAGAAAAGCTGTCACCTTAGATGATGCAGGCAGGGAGCAGCCACTACGGCGCTACCCCTATGAATCAAAGCTCCGATCAGACAGGATTTTCAAAGTATGTTTATACTGAAACGCTTCCCCAAGTAGTTTGTGGTAGCAATGACTGGCTCATGGATGGACTGGAGACGCCAAGTCATGGTACCAAGGAATTGTTTTCAGACAGCTCACGGGTTGTGACAGGAGTTCGTTCAGAAGCGGTAGACTGGCAGAGGTCAGGATTTACAGTTTGCCTAGCACTACCGATTCCTTCTATGGCAGTAAGAGGATTTCCCTCTCTGCTCCCAGAATATACAGCTATGGCCAAACATTTTGATTAGAGATGAGCGAACGTACTCGGTAAAGCACTACTCGTCCGAGTAATGTGCTTTATCCGAGTACCTCCCCGCTCGTCCTGAAAGATTCGGGGAGCGCCGCTGCTGACAGGTGAGTTGCGGCGGGGAGCAGGGGAGAGCGGGCGGGAGAGAAGGAGAGAGAGATCTCCCCTCCGTTCCTCCCCGCTCTCCCCTGCAGCTCCCCGCTCCGCGGCGCTCCACGAATCTTTCAGGACGAGCGGGGAGGTACTCGGATAAAGCACATTACTCGGACGAGTAGTGCTTTACCGAGTACATTCGCTCATCTCTAATTTTGATACTAACACAGATTTTGTTTTTCACAATCTACTGCTTCAGTGGATTGACCACAGGTTTTTAATTGGGTTAAAATCTGGGGAGTTTCCTGGCCATGTTTTGTTCGAGACACTTAGTTATCACTTTCACCTTGTACATAAGGCCAAAAAAAGGCATTTGTCCATCCAGTTCAGGCTATTATCCACCAATGTTGATCCAGAGGAAGACAAAAAAAAACTCCAATGAGGTAGAAGCCAATTTTCTCCATTTTGGCCGCCTGCAGATGGGCAGAATTTCCGCCCCTGGAACCTGCCATAGGATTGCGTTAACAAACGCAATCCTAGGCAGACAGCAGTGATTTGGCCGCGCGGCAAACAAATCGCGGCATGCTCTATTTCTGTGCGGGGCTCGCACGTCACTCACTGGCCGCCGGCCCCACTCTGCGCATGTGCCGGCACATGAAAGAGTCGGGGCCGCGGGAGCAGGTGAGTGACATGCTGCTCTCTGCAGACGCTCGGGTCGGGTCCCGCTGCGAGAATTCTCGCAGACGGATCTGACTAGGCCGTGTGCAGGCGGCCTTAAGGGAAAAAATCCTTCCTGACTCCAATCCGGCAATCGGAATAATAACCGGAATACCGGCCCTTCTGTATTTATTAATGATTATAACATATAATATTGTATTGCTCAAGTAAGGCATCCAGGCCCTTCTTTTACTCTTTTATCGAATTTGTCACCACCATGTCCTCAGGTAGAGAGTTCCACAGTTTCACTGCTCTTTCATTAAAGAACGGTATGTTGGTGTATAAACCTTCTTTCCTCTAGATGTAGAGGATACCTCCTTGTTACTGGTGCTCCGTCATGCTGTAAAAAGCTTGTTCATCTCCAGATTGCTCCTTGGTTGGGTGAAGTTGCTCTTGGAGGCTGTTTAGATACCATTCTTTATTCATGGTTATGTTCTTAGGCAAAATTGTGAGTGAGCCCACCCCCTTAGATGAAAAGCAACCCCACAGATGAATGGTCTCAGGTTGCTTTACTTTTGACATGCCACAGGACTCATGGTATCGCTCGCCTTGTCTTCTCCAGACAATCATTCTTCCTGCAGAATGTCAGTCTGTCCTTGATGTTTTTCGTGGTGACAAGTGGCTTCTTTGCTGCCCTTCTTGACACCAGGCCGGTCTCCAAAAGCCTTCACCTCACTTTGCATGCAGATGCACCGACACCTGCCTACTGCCATTTCTGAGCAAGTACTGCACTGGTGACGAACCGATCCCGTAGTCGAATTTTCTTTAGGCCGGCTTCACAACGGTTAGAAAATGGCGCACTTTTCGTACAATGCGAGAGTGAGTAAAAACACAGAATTATGAAACCAATTCTCATCTGCGATGTTTTCACTAATGTGATGTTGCTTGAAATGAAAAAATCACAGCATGTTCTATCTTTCTGCGATATCACCCATTGTTTTCAAAGGGGTCACCGGCCAAATGGAAAGTAATAGGAAAACTCAGTGATTCTCTGCTGTGGGAATCCCTTTCAGCCTCGACAGGGAAACCCCTTCAGCCTCGATCCCTTTCAGCCACAGCTGGATTGACTCCCCTCAGTGGTGCGAGGCTGTTTTCACATGAAAACCCCTCCATTGAGGGGTTTCCCATGGACTGTGAGGGCGATATCGAGTCATGATTTTATGGCCCGATATCGCCCTCGTCAGTGTGAAGCCAACCTTGAGAGACGGTCCTGGCAACGAGAAGATCATTATGTTAGTGGGTCATGTTGTGGCACGGCTGAAATTTCGTGGAAATTGAGTTTTTGTGATTAAGTTATTTTGCAATTCATCTGATCACTCTTTATCACAATCTAGAGTCAATGCAAATTGCCACTATAAAAAGTAAAGCAGCAAACTCTGTGGCGCAGAGTCTTAAGGCAGCAGTATGCAGTTCTAAGCTCTTGCTCATGACTTGAAGGTTGCAAGTTCAATCCCCGCATGATAGCCGGCTCAAGGTTGACTCTAAGGTCCGTAAAATGAGTACCCAGCTTGCTGGTGGGTAATGAATAAATTACCTAAAAGCGCTGCGAAATAAGTTGGTGCTATACAAATTACAAGTCCGTTTCCCTTGTGTCTGTTTTAAAACGTTTGGCCACGACTATGCAGGGTGGTCCACAAAAAAGTAGCTGGGCACCACACTCTTATGAAAGCTATCTAAAAGAATACCTGTCTTTGTTGTTCCATAGCAGCCAATCACAGCACAGCTTTCATTTCTTATACGTACTACTGAGTAAAATGAGAACTGCGCTGTGATTGGTTGCTATGGGCAACAATGACAGATTTTTTTTTAGACAGTTTTCATGGTATTGGGCTACCTTTCCGTGGACCATCCTGTACCAGCACACAATGCATAAATAATACCTTCTTACTGCTAAAATGTAGTACTGCCATACTTTGTCAAGAAAAATATTTCAGTACCTATCCCACAATCTATATATCCGTATCAGACCTTTTTATTGGATATTTGAGGATGTGGTGATGGCAAAAGCAATAGAGGAGTTTAAGACTAGACTTCTTTTTGGAGCGCTACAACGTTGCAGGCTATAGACATTAAATAACCAGCAGGGTTGTTCATCCAGGACTTGGAGTCAGATAGGA